>NC_072740.1:19347905-19947905 GCF_026930045.1 Uloborus diversus
CAGTTAAAATGTTTCATGCCCATTTTTGAACTTCAAAATTTTAGTAAGAAAAGCAGACAAATCGTATTATACTCAAGGAATCCAACAAAATGGTGATAATAAACAGTGTTGTACTACAGCAGATTAAAAATTACGTTTTTTTTTTTTTTTTTTTTTTTTTTTGCCTATAATTGAACTCCTTCCTAGGACAGGATAATGACATGAAAACCTGGGGACAAAACTTTAAAATGATGTACCTTGATTATTTAAATGATTAAATTTATTTAATGAATGTTATTTGACACCTTTAAGTATGAGTAATTTAGTACTACAAATTAAATTTGTAGAATGTTGATATACAATTTAAAAATAATTTAAGTGCATTTGAGAAAAGACTTGGGAACACGCCAAAAGAGTGGCTATTCAAAATTCTTTGTAGGAAAAAAAATGAGTTATTGTTTTAATAAGAATGGAATAACATCGGAAAAGTTATTTCTAACAATTAAAAGAAAAGAAACAACATTCTAGATCTAACAGTCTTTGTGTTAGGCTACTGAGAGCGCATCTATAATATTGTATGGATTGTGGAGAAACACCCATACTTCGCAAAGGGTTTTCTCTTTTTTTTTTTGTGATAACGCCAATAACTTCCTTAATAATTTATCAAACTTCATATGTAAGGCATCATTTTACAGAACTTTTACGCCGCTTTCGGCCAAAAAAAAAAAAAAGCTGACAACTCACATTGGGGGTAGTTTTTCGAAAAAATCGTTTATTTTTCTGTTTTTATAAAGCATTGCCTTAATGGGCATAGCACTCCACGAGAAAGACCGTATAGCTCACGTATTTAGAGAGTCGTGTTAATAAGCGCGGAGATTGTGGGTTTTGTATTTTTGTATGACTTTTTCCCTCGGGTTAATTTTAATCCACGAATACATCATCTAAACTCATTGCAGGATTTTGAATCACAGTTATAACTTTGCGATAAATTAAAGAAAAGAAAACATTTATTTCTGCATATAAAATCTATCTTTCGTTTTTATTTATTTTATTTATATTTATTTTTATTTTATTATTTTTGTGTGTGTGTGTGTGTGCGCGCGCTTTCTTAATACTTCATAAAACTACAAAAGCAAGGCATTATTTCACTTCATTTTTCACCTCTATCGGAGGAAAAAAAAACTTTTTTTTTTGAAAAATTACCTTTAAAAAAATCGGATTTTTTAATTACTGCTATCAAGCGCGAATGCATCGCACAGGTCAGCTAGTATTATGATTTTTTGAGAATGAAATTGTGCTTTGGTGTTCATTTAAGGATCAGACTACTTACAAAGTTAAATGAACACTGTCTACTGCGATTAAAAATTAATTTCTATACACATATACGTGATAAAACGAGGCAAAAATGTAATGCTCATTTCAATATGAAGACAACCAGTTAACAACTGACGCTTTTTCCCAGCATATAAATCCTTGTATAATGAAATTTTTGTGGCTAAATAATATTCAAATAAGAAGGAATTTTCTGCTCCTCTCCCAGTACAGTGCTATTTGATAATTTTATTTCTTTCTATCATTAAAGAAGATTTTGGAGTATTTTTTGCGTAAATAAAGGTTACAGAAGTACCTTTTTTTCTCCCTACATATCGTCCCTTTAATCCAATAACGTGATCACAGGGCGTAAATATTCCTCAACCCTCAGGCATCCCTTGAAATGGATTGATTTGATGACATCATTTACGGTTCGAGAGCAAATCAATCTCTAACCTGCGTCAAATGGATCTCCCGCAGAAGTGATCCTTCACTCACGTAAGAAACAGATGTCCAATTTCCTTTTTTGTAACAACCTTTAAAATTGTGTTAGAAATGTAGTATTAGTAACAATTTTAGGAATTGTCAGTAATTTATAGTTACATGCTTCTTAATAAAAACTTCGTCTTTAAATGTACTTAATAGTAGAGGAATGTGGGGCAAAGTGAAATATTCAAATGTTTACTCTTTAGTGTATATCTAGTACGGCAAGCAAAATCCCGTTACAAAACGAACACCAATACAACGAAGTATCCGTTTCAACGAAATTAAGTTTCAGTCCGGATTTGATTTTCATTACGCGGATGGAATTCCGTTACAGCGAAAAAAATGTCCGGTTTCTTCAAGTTCGTTGTAACGGGATTTAAGTATGGAGAAACACGTGTAGTCTATTTAAATTAGGATAACGTTATCTCTGAACATCAATGCACATAATAAAATGATGAAGTTCATGTTGGTTCGTTTTAAATATTGAGTTCTACTATTATTCGGTGAAGTATTTATTTTATAATGTGAACTTTTTTTAATTTAAATGAATTGTACAATTAGTCAAATGCATGCGTGACAAATTGGATGGGGCACAGTGAAATTGCTAATTTTGTTTAAATATTTAATTATTTATAAAATCACTTAAATATTCGTTAATTCATCAACCCCATTCCTTCATTTAATGATTCACTTATTTATTCATTCCTTCACTTTTTTTTCTTTTTCACTCAATGTTTTATTCACTAATTATTTTTTTCTTATATTAATTAATTTATTTGTTTACCGTTTCATTGTTCATTCATTATTTTATTTACTGATTTAGTTGGTCTAAAATATTTTTAATAATTAAATTTTGTTTTACAAGTAGTTTTACGCTTATAAAGAAGGAAATAACGTATTTGTTTATTTATTCATTTTGGAGAAACAAATATTCTGAGAAGGAGATTATATATTTAAAACAAATACTTCGGTTAAAGAGCGTAGTTTAAGTCATTTATACATGTTTTTGTTTTTTCTCTTAATTTGAATGTTTTTTGAATATTGCTAACGGTCTAGTCGTTAATAACCCCAAAAAAATAAGAACTAGCTCGAGGCGTCTGCCTTAAATTCAAATTTATATTTGTGTTTTATTTACGGAAGTTTTCCCACAAGGTATGTCTGCAGAAACTATTGTGTGTATCACATTGTAAACTATTTCTTTTCTCTTTAAAGTTAATACTGTGTAATTTTTCTTTTTTTCACAAAAAATAAATATATAAATAATAAATCGATGCATATTTTGTGAAAATATTTTTAAAGCCAATATTTTTAGTGATTATTAACTGATAAATATGCAGGATTGATTTAAAACATATATTTTTTTTCCGACACAAAATCTAAATTCTGACATAATTTTAAAAAAAATAAATAAGTTGTCCTTTTCATGAATAGCGCTTATCAAAATATTTTATTCTCTATCACAGTTATAATCGTGAAACTCGTTTTGTTTTAAATTAAAACAGCTTCAAGTTAATTGTGTGATCCATCAAAGTATATTTTGATAAAACATCTTCTTCAGAAGGATATTTATATAAAAAAATGATGTAAACGGAATTTTCAAATATAAAAAGCATTCAACCTATTACCTATTTAATTATTAGTTCACTGCTTAATTGCAAAGAAGAATTCAACAAATATCATTCATTCTCCAAACTTTAATATTACGTTTAAATATTCTTCCCGAACTAAGGAAACAAATCTGGGTGTATATACTTCCATGTGCAAAAAACACACGTAAGATCAGGTTGTAATTGATAGAGCACGTGTCAGGCAAAACTCTTTAACATTTTTTCAATTTTGTTCATTTTATGCTTATAATAAGTGAACATTTGCTCAAAATCTGTAAAATCTTAACTAAAGTAGCCACATGTTTTGTCTTGTCAGGTGAAATACGTTAGAATATTATTACCATGTATTTCTATGTTATTACCTTCCAGCGCAAAAGCTACAAACATGTGGTTAGTAATAATTGACAAAGGATAAAATGATAGCATTTCTAATATTTTAAGTATTTTTTTTTTTTTTTTTGGAAATTAATTTTAAAACTTTGTATGTTTTATGTTCCATAAGTTTAATCGAAACACATTAGAAAAATTAGTCGATCAGTACTTTTGAAAATTTTCAATACTTTAGCATATTTAGTATATTTATTTTGATTTTAGATGATACATTTAATGAAGTATGTATTAACCAATTGATTTATGAATCAAAATTATTTTCAAGTAAAAAAAACCGACTTCAAAAAACAAAGAGGAACTAAAAAAATAAAAAATAATTGTTCATACTAACATACGATTTCCTACCCAAACGTATAAATCAAATTTATTTTACAATTCCAGTTCAAAAATCAACTAAACTAAACACCCAATTATAAACACTGATTTTAATTACTATACGATGAATTATTTTAATACCTAACTAATTATATACGATCCCTTAATTTTTAATAACCATTTGAAGTCGGGGCCTCCGATAAACTAATTTAATGATAAGTGGGAACATAATATTAAGATCTCTTAATTAAAGTACGGCTTAGTTAGTAGTTTCAAATGTATGTGAAAAAATAGTATTTAGTAAATTTGAGGATATACTGGCAATTTATAATTTTGGTGGAATGCCTATTATTGATGTATTTCCCCTCCATCATTCATTTTCACCTCAGAAATAATGACATTGAGGTCTGTCACGGAGGTGAGGAATATTCCATTAATATAGGCCTAATACATTTTTCATGGATTTTTTTTTCTTCGTTGCTACAATCTGCACATGTTAAGCATATGAAAACATGTTCACTTCTTTTTTTTACATTAATCCCTGAAATTCAAGTTCACGGAGGTGAGAAATCAGAATAACCACACTTAATTTTTAAAGCAAAATCTATCTTCTTGTTTTTCGACAAAAATATCACAACTTCTTTAGGGCTGAAAATAAACAAGGGGGCTCCCTTGTACCATGGAAAATAAAATTTTATGTCATTACCTCCACGTGTTAATGAGGAATGGCATTTTGTGTTTAGGTAATGGAGGTGAGAATTTATTGTGTGACATGACTCCTTGTCCTACTAAAACGAACTAAAACACAATAGTAAAAAAAATTAAATGCACTTAAACAACTAGTATTTGAGACACTTCCGAAAGGAGTAATAAATAAATAAGTATATAGTTTTAATTAAACAAGTTATTAAGCAACATAAACACCGGTGTGTGACGTGCCACGGAGACGAGAATTCACATGTTGTGAACCAAAAATATACTATAATAAAAATTATTATTCAAAAATTGTTCGCAGGTTTAAATAGATATATTTTTGATGAAATTAAAAATCATTGTTGAATGAATTGTTCCTTAACGTTTTTACTGTAAAAAGGCGTGTGACAGAAATGTTACAATTTTTGAAGAATGAACCATGACCTCCTTTTTTGAAGTCGGTTAATAAAGGAAAGTTAAGAAAAAAAATAATTTCCAAAATGTGCTTAATTTACGAATTTAACCATAAATGCCTCTAAAATAAATAAAGATGTTTTGTAAAATTTTGCAGTTTAACAAAAAAAAACACATATATTGACTTTCCAAGGAATGCCAAACTGCACCGTTTTTAAAAAGTTGAAAAGTTGGGAATGCAAATCAACACATTTCTGAAGAATTGCCTTTATTTATATCTCTTTATATCAAAATTTTAAACCGAAATTCAACCTGTCGTTATGCATATGCTTAGGGAACAGGTGTGGTATTGTTTAGTCGTTTCAATTCAATTTACGTCGTCCTCAGCGAGAATTGAGAGATAGAGAAATATATATATATATATATATATATATATATATATATATATATATATATATATATATATATATATATATATATATATATATATATATATATATATATAAAGTGTGTGTGTATGTGTGTGAAGAACTTGACAGAGAGAGGGAAAAAGCATTTTTGCATTCAAAATACAACCTGTTATAAAATAAATATTAAATTTGAAAGGTGCAATGAAGTGCTCAATAAAAATGTCAAATGAAAAAAATAATAAAATTTCTGTTAAAAATATGGTAAAAATTACGTAGAAATGATTTAAGTATCAGTGAAAATATTAAAAGAAAATGACGAAGATTAAACGCAATGTAAAAAAAGTCTAGCGTTTTCGAAAGTGAAATGACATAAATGACTCGAAAAGAAAAAAAAACTTTCTGAAACATTTGCAACAACGAAGAACAAAATGATAAATTCACATAATGGAGATAGGAACGAAACTTAAAGATTCATTAACGTAGAAAATGCTTAAACGAAGCAAAATTGATGTGTTTACTTAAAGCACAGATGAAGCAAAATTAATGAAGGTAAAAGACATGTAAACAAAGCTAAATATATGTTTCACGTAAAAGATAAGTGTGCCTAAAAGGACGTATAAAAGTTAAATACGTGTAGAGGAAGGTAAGTACACATATCCGAGTCAATCCACAAAAATTTAGCTACTTCATTACAATAAAAGTTCCATCAAGAAGGTCAAAAATAGACGCGTAGTAAAATAGCGCATTTAAATCAAGTTTTAAAAAATGTAAATGCAAAAACGTGTCTGAAACGAGGTGTCAAAATAAAACTCTTATAAATGTACCTTAAAAGATGTATCGGATAATTCAAAGCTACTAACATTCTAAATTTAATGCAGATAATGACAGGATCATTTATTGAAACCTCAGACTTTTTTGGATAGAAGTCGCAAATCTTCCATAATTGTCGCACTTGATTAGGGTTGCTAAAAAACACCAAACGAAAATAAAGTTTCATCATTATATATGACTAGAAAATCTCCCTTCAAGGTATGACGGGTGAAAATTGATTCAACATTTGAACGAAGCAATTGCCTGTTGGGTGATATTTCATAGTTGAAATTTTAACCCTAACTCCAGTGGATGAACCCTAAACTCCAGTAGGTAGCGTAAAATAGTTAAGTTACCGGATCCTCAGCCCTGTCAAAATCAAGTTTTCCCTGAATGGTCAAACATTGCCAAAAAATATTATCAAATTATCATGCCGGGGCGCGAGTTTCATCGTTGATGATGTCAAGAGCGTTATTCGTTTTTATATACATGAGGATATTGTCCCTCGGAGGTTGGTAGTTTTGATGATAAAAGCCGACACGTGTTGAGCGTTTGTTACAGTTATGTATTTAACACCTAACTCACATTGCCAATTATCGCTTTTGTTACTAAATAAAATATCATTTTTTGAACATTTTATGAAGGTTTTATTTTTTCCTTAGATTTATTTCAGCATGTTTCTTGCAAATTTCTTGTAAAAAGTGTTGAGAACTCTAATTTTGTTTTCAGGAATTGCAATAATTGCAAATTTATTGATCTATTCATGATTTTTTTATTATACATTTTTCACGAAGTATTAAAAACAACTTTCCGTGTTTCTACCATGAAAATAATGTTCATTCTAGAAAGAAACTTTATTAGTTCTTCTGTTTTTTTTAGCTTTCTGGACGGGTTCAATACTCAGCAGAAAATGAGTTCTTTCTTACAAAGATTTCCCCTCACATACTTTGACAAGATCAATCAATAATTGGAATTTCAGCTATGCATTTGATCCAAGTCCTTAACCAAAAATCTTATAAAAGACTCTTCTGAAAACAGCCACGCTACGTTCGCTTAGAAAAAATCGATCGACTTTCGAAGCTAATTTAGAAAAAAGTGAAAGCTCTGATCTCTGTAATTATATGATAATTATGTAAGCAAAAGAAAGAATATTATAAGACTTCTACGAGCGTTTCTCACTGCGAAATTTCATTTGTGATATTCAATCGACGAGCTAAGAGAATACCGATGGTGCAGAAATTTATCTCCTCTTGATCTCAAATCTATTCAGTGTTCTGTTTTTCTTTCCCTTGTAGTACACTACTAATCCCGTCACTTGGATACTTGCCAAAAAGAATGAATTGTTTTTCATCCGTATCAATTCAGCGGAGTAAAACTCGGGCTATACGGACCAAAATCCTTTTGAAGTTCTGTCTCAAGGAACACTTACGTAGGTGCTTATTAGTCAGGGGTGTCCCGAACTTGAATTTTCGGGAGGGCTGGAAATTTCTCAATTTGCCGAATGGAACTCGGAAGTTTTGCCGTATGATGATAATTTTGCCGAATGAAACTCCAAATTTCACCGTATGATGATAGTTTTTCCGAATAGAACTCTGAACTTTTGCAGAATTAAATTTTTTGCCGAATCGTCAGACAAAATTTGTCGAATAAGGAAATTTTTGAGATTTTACAGTGACCTCCCTTCGGAGTGCCCCTGTGCTTTGTGTGGGAGAAATAAGAGGGCCTCTACGGAAAACTGGACACGAGTTTGTAAATAATTTGATTTAAAACAACAGGTATAATTGATTTTGGTACTTAAAGATGGCATACATATCAGTAATAGATTGAGTCACGCGACAGTTCAGGGGGAAAGAATAGCGGAAATTCATTGCGAATATGATGGACTCTGTTCGTGCCCAATAAAATTACTGTACCTATGAACAATCAAAGCAATGGCAAATGCTGTGTGTGTATCCAATGTGTTTCATAAACAAACGCTTAAGATGAACTCGGTAAACTAAATAGTGAAAATATTAGAATTGTGTCACCTAATTTCTGCGAATTTTAATTTACCGAGAAAGCATGAGGCAGTGAGAAGCAAAGGAATGAAAGTGACAATCCAAAAAAAGTGTCAAAATCCGAAAGAAAAAAATTTGACAGCTTTTGGATTGAGCTGATTTTGAAGTATAACCAGTTTTTTGCAGCGACATTTGACCTGATAAGAATGGGCTTAATTTCAAATCGTTTTATAGCTTGACCAAGATGTGTCAAAGTCCGAAAGGAAAAATTTTGATAGTTCATAGCTTGAGCTGGTTTTGATACTGTACGCCCAAATGTTAGTTTTTACTTCAATGTGCTGTAATCAACTTAATAAAGCTTGAATGCGAAGAAGGGAGAAATGAAAACTAATTACTGGTTTCTTGCTGCTTATAAAAAGAAGTGACCAAGTCATTCTTTAAATAATAATAAACACAATATCGATATGTTATTCTAGCATCGACGTTTAGACTGATAATCAAAATGAAACTAAACCTATTTAATTTAATAAAAAAAAACTTGCAGCTAGTTTATTCATTAAATTCTTAAAGGATTATTTCCTATCAGACTTTTACTCTGCTTGATTTTATCATTCCTCTTCAGCATTAGAGAAAAGTATTCTCTTAGCCTTCAAATGCAACATATAAAAACTTTTTAAATCTTGAAGAACAAACTTTGAAATCTGTTAAGCGAAAAGTCTTTCTTGACGAGATCGTTTTCTTTTCATAACTATTTGAAGCATTTGTATCGGAAAATTTGCAAAGCTCAAACTTGAACTAAACTCTTTAATATTAACTTTGTTCTTAGTGTATCTTTGCGAAATTAAATTACATTGTAATCCTGGGTTGCTTTGTATGAATACTGCATTCTATTCTAATACTTGCGTTGCGGTACATGAGTGACTTAAGTACCATTTATAAGTAGTATCGAAAATATACTTTTCAGCATTTCGGGAAGCACTTTTTTTTTGTTTCTGCTGTGCCGTATTCTTTGTTTTTTCATCTGCGTTAGACAAAAAATGCATCTAAAGGCAAACTGTTCTGATATTTTCTTTTTGCCAAATGCGGCACTAGGCATGTGTGATCCGTGCACCTGCGCAATGACCCACGGTACTATCTAAAAATGCGGGACTGTCGGCAGAGCCGTATACGAGAGCCCCTTCCTAGATCCTATTGCTCATGGCCCCTTAGCGCCACCACTTTTTCTTACAACAGAAAAATGTCAACTAGTGTATTCTCAAAAGAGAGCAATTTTCTTTTTTTGATACTTAAAAAAATATATTTTTGCTATATTTATACGAAAATATTTCCAAGATGCTATCTATTCAAACATTTTTCGTAAAAATTAGCGTAATTCCCTACTAATATGTCTCTTGCCTATAGCTTGGTAAAATTCTACTCGCAGAATAATCGGATTATTTAATATTCAATTAAATCCATAAATTCAGTGAACAGTTTTAGCGCTTCTTAAAGCTCTCGCATTGAAAATTCGAAATACGCCTCAAAAATTATTTTCAAGCTTTATATTTAAAATAAAAATTTACCACGAAAAAAGGGGGAGGGGAGCAGTTGGAATTTTTATTAACATGTGAACAATCTGCTATTTTTAAAGCAAAATGTTCTAAATGTTAAATATAAAACTAGTTCGCTCTTTTCCTTTTCTTGTCATTTTCCATTTGATTCTTAGTAATTCTCTCTTTTCAATTGGCTTTTGAAAATATAGATTTACAGAAAAAGTAATTTTCCGATCAACCGAAAGTCCTCAATTGTTTTGGATGATAATTGATAGGAAAGCGTGTGTCGATATAAATGGCTGTGTGAATATACATAATATGAAAATTAAAGGAAAGCTGAAAACTACATAAAATATTGAGGATTTCTACAGCGAATTAATAGATTGGATATTTTTTTCTCGTAATTAGACTAGAATGAAAACATTATTTAATTACATTTTTTTTAAGCAGAGCAGTATTTTAACTTATGGGTTTTCCATTCAAGCAAATTTGCTTTCATGTTGAGCCCCCTCAAGAAAGGTATCCGCCTTCTTATGTGGTCCTACCGCTCCAGCAACCCTACGCATTGTCGCAGGATCCCCTAGAGGTGTCTTCGCCAGCGGTGCCTGCATCAAAAGTCTGAAGACCATAAAGATCTTGCTCTCAGCATCAATGAATAGCTTTGCCTAGAAAAAAAAATCCATCTAGTCCAAAAAATCCACCTGTGTCATAGATCGTCCGCATTGTACCGACCAAACCGCATAAACCCTCCCATATTTTAAAACGATTCATATCCGGACATTCAGGTTGCGTTTTGTTAGCTAAACTTTTATTTTCGCCGGAAGGTTATCAGGTGAGCTGTAGTGCACATGTCCAAGCATATTTATTGCTGGAACGATTTGCAGGTGTGGAGTTACATTATTTGGAATTCGATTCAAAGGTTATGTGGTTATGTACGTGTGTTACTCACCTATATTTATGGGTAATTGGTCGCGGAAGACCGCTAAATGCTTTTGCAGGGTTGAAGGACAATGGCTTTGAGCATGGATCTTTGAAGTAAAGACGTCTTACTCAAATTTAATAGCTTTTGGGCCACAACTGCTCTCATTCGCAAAGTATTAGCGTTATTTTGTACATGAAAACCTGTCACAAGCTGTTGTTGAATTTTTCATTTTAACTAGACTAGAACCATGCTGTTACAGATTATCGAGAAAATATTTGCCCAATTTTTTGCTTTTTATTCCAGTTTTCGTAAGGTGTTTCCTCTACAAAACAGTAACTCTAAAACTATTAGTACAAATAAGTGCAAATTAATTTATGGATAAGTTTCATACCTATGGCAATTTAAATGCATTATCGATACCTGAATCAGGGTATTAATAGAAGTACTTTATAATATATCTCTATTATACACGAACTAAGTTTTTTATCGTACTGAAATTTGCACCACATCAAAGCCGTACACTATGCTAGATAAAGTTTTATCGAGCCCTGAGCAGTCTTTAAAACACTTTTGAAGTTTTTTTTTTCTGGCTTATTAATGTGAAAAGTCTTTGTTGAAGTTGACTCAGAACCCGTGCAACAATATTAATCAGAAAAAATATAATTATTATAACAAATATTAAGTCAAAGCATAATATTTTATAATCCTATTAAAGCAACATTGCGAATTTATGCTTAAAAGGAAGGGGGGGGTGATATTTTTTTCTCGTCTATGTAAAGATAATTCAATTTTCAACTGTGAACGAGACTATTAAGGTAAAAACTGATAGAGTGAATAATTCAATTTACATGATATATTTAAAAATATATAATGCAATTTATATGATTTTCTGTAAATGTTTAGTGTCTATATAAAAGAGATAAAAATGAATGCTTCAAAGAAGAAGTTGGCGTATTTTACCTGCTTTATGTGTATGCTCACTTTCATCCTTTCGTACATTTTACAGCAAAAGAATACCATTCGTAACCAGTTCATTTTCACGAAGAATGAGGCTGCGATAAACATGACCAATACATTCTCCGATTTCTACTGAGGGATATCCCTTTGTCGCAAATTGAAGATTTATACCACTCCAGCAAATAAAGGAAAGAATCTCGTAGTAGTTTAGCGTGATTGTACGACGACGCACCGAAATCGGTAGCATGAATAACTTCTTAACTCAAAGCAAATAATTCAGCAGTCTGGTTATTCCTTCCATGCCATTTGCCACAATGAAAATGTCAAATAATTTCTCGAACGCTAAAGCTCCGTTTCAAGAAGTAGAAACTTATTCTGTGGACGAACTTTCACTGTTCGGGTTTGAATAAATATATTTAAAGATCTTTCTTAAAGGGGTTTAAGATGTTAATGTTTCGGACGTAGTGAGTTTCTTATTCCTAGTAAAGAGTGTCTTCTTCCTTACTAGGGATACTTATGCAGGGATGGTGGAATTGAAACTGCAAAATTTATTGCAAATTTGATGTTATATTAAAAAACGCTAAGAAGTGTGTTAATACTAAATTATAACAAAAAAATGTGGTCACAGAAGAAAAAGCTTCTAAGTTCAAAAATTGACGACCTCGGTACAGAAAGGGACAACTCCTCGTTTAAAAAGTCACAAAAAAAAAAAAAGTTTTCAGATTTCATTTCTTAGGATTTTTGCCTTTGTATTTGATATGTTAAAATTTGCTTCTCTATGAAACCAATTTGAATGACATTATACTAAAATGCAATGTTAACTATGTCGTCGCCTCAGAGCAACACTAAGATATCTAATCCCAGAAATAACACTAAGATATCCTACTGTTGCTCTGAGACGACGATGTGTAGATAAATGTTATGCATTGAAGGTGTCCCGTTCCTCTTCTAAGTACATGTAACAGTTCAAATACATTTTGGATTTTAATAATTCAATAATAATTGGTTATGATAATAAAACAATGCGACTCTTTTGATTAAAAAAATAAATAAATTCAAAATAATGCATCAAAATTTTTATTGTTTTTCTTCACTTGCTCCAAAAATGCGATCTGCTACAGCTCCATAATTTCGCAAGGAGTATTAGTTGGAGATGTCTCGTTTTTGTACATAATAAGAAGACAATATTTCTTTTCAAAAAGTACAGTGTAAAACACAAAACCAACGAAAAGTTAATTACCCCTTTCTTCAGAAGAAGACTTCAATTATTAGAAACAGTATAAAAAACAGCCCCGGATCAATAAATTTTGGGCCCCCTGGGCAACAAAATCTGTAGGGCCTCTCCCCAGAGGCTAATAGTTTATATTTGCAATGTTTAATGGGTCTTAGTGCTATTTTTTTTTTTTTTTCAATTTCTTGGAGATTTGGACTCTTTGAGACCGTGGCCCCCCCCCCCCCTGCGCTGCGGAGTCTGCGGGTACGCAGATCCGGGCCTGATAAAAAATGAACAGAAATAAAAACAATTCTAATTACGAGTAAAAAAATACTCACAAACAATAATAAACTATATTCAGTACTATTTTAGATACCAGTTTGTTTGGCCCTCTTGGCTTCCTTAAGTTGTTTTCCATCTCCAGCTCAGTCACTTTCCTATGCCGGGCTGATGAGTGCTAATAAGCACGAAACTGCAGTCTTCGGCTGGAATGACTGAGCTAGCAGTGTATTTCTTGTATTTCTGCCTTAGCCCTGGCTAATGGGCGGTAATTTACTGAATATACCATGCCTTGCCAACAATTTTCGAGTTGAACCGAACCATTGCTTCGGTCACTCATCTGGTCTGTGCTAATTCTATTTTAGCTACCAGTTTGTTTGGCCCCCCCCCCCCCCTCTTGGCTTCCTTAAGAGCTTTTCCATCTCCAGCTCAGTCACTTTCCTATGCCGAGCTGATGAGTGCTAATAAGCACGAAACTGCAGTCCTCGGCTGGAAATGACTGACTTGGTGGTGTACTATTTCAATAATAAATTACTTTTCAAAATGTTAAAAATAGTATAGTTTTCTGCATATCGCCGTGGTTAGTAACAGTATTGGTCAGTGCACAAATTAATTGGTGTGCATAGTACAGAGGTCTAGAAAGTTATAAAAACACTATAATTGTTTCTTGCGTCAAATTAATTTTATTGTTTCGGGAATTCTGATCATTGTAAAGTAGGAGTAAATCACATATAATTTATTTTAACTTCTAGTGATGCAATAGCTATGAACTTCACTTCACTTTCCGGGGGCCCACTGTACCTATCACTAAGTGATTTAACCAGTTTAGGACCCCCGGAGCTTTATTTTAAACATGTCCACTTTCGATCGCTCAAAGTCCCAAGAGACAGGCTAAAACCTTCAAGTTGATGGTAATGGAGAATTTTACAGTTTTGTGAAGAGTATGGGAACCAATGGCAACTTCGTGATAAAGAACTATTCGAGACGATAAGGTTTCCAGTTATCGCGAGTTGACTATAACGAAACTTTTCAATTCAGTGTGACTCACAAAACACGTATAAATTATATTTCTTCTTTAATTTATTATTTATGTTAAATTCTTCCCTTTTTAACTTTTATAGCAATTTCAATCTGTCAGTCTTCCGTCATTTTGTTCTGTCTTTAGTCGGAAGCTTTTTCATTTTATTCCGTTACATATGCATCCCTCTTATTCCTTCCGATTCATCCCTTTTCTGAAATATTTATGATGCTAATGGGTTTTTCGCTGTAAATACTGGTAATATTTGATATGCTAGCAGTATAGTTGTTAGTAAATCTTATTTTGAACCCTCGAGACGTCCAAATTTTCGTAGGCATCAACAGAGTACAAAATCAATTCCATAAAACATTAATCATGCAATCAGATATATTTCTTAAAAATAACCTTAAGCTTAAGTTATTGAACAAGTGCTAAACATTTTCACTCAAAAAGTTTTTAAATGCTGTGGAATAAAATTTCTTATAACGATCGCTTTGAGGAAGAATAGATATGCAGATCAAGTAACATAAGCAAACGTGATAAAAATGAATAAGCTTATTATTTAGTGATGATGCAGAAGAAAATAAAATAAAAAATAATAATAAAATATAGATTGACACAAGAGAAGAATGTTATTAATCCGAAATAATGGGGATTGGGCGTGGTTCTGACTGACAAGTAATTCGAATTTTCAAACATGATGTTTTTAGGTCGCATTAGCGGTTGAAATGGGAAAATATCAGGGCTCTGGTCAGTGACTCTGTGTTTCTAGCTTTCTTAGATATTTCAGAAACAAATTTAAAGCGCCATGCTACTTTTTCTGGGCCACTTTTTGAAAGTATTTTTCTCTGATCCTTCACAAAACTATATAGTACTCGTATACAGTAGTACTCACTGTATCTGTACAATATCACTGCGCACGCAGACGCTGAAATTCACTAACAGACTCTGTCAACACTTCACACTTTGAAAATTAAGCATGCTACTTACTACTACAGCCTTTTCGCACTTTAAGCTTAAAAAAGTGTGCAAATACTTTTTGGGGGCACATACGGCAGCATAGAAACAAGAATTATTTACATTTAATTAATGTTTTGGAGGACTTGTAAATTTTAGGTCTGCGTGTGTGGACCTCGGGTCCGCATGAACCGTAACTGTGCTTTTAATCATTAAATAATAGAAAATTTCTTTAATTAAGTTGGTTTGCTTAAAATGCGGATTTTTTTTTATTATTTTTATTTTACGTGTCAAAATATTTTTCTGGTCATTAAAATTACTTATATTTTTTTAGATTCTGCTGCAATTTTGAGAAATCAAATCAGGCAAAAAAAAAAGGAGTGTCCACATTATCTTAATATTGAAAAGAAATCATTATTGATGTTCCGATCAGGGATGCTCAGATTAGCGAGATTTAATACATTTTCATGGCAGCATTCTTTTGTATTCTTTTCAAATGTGAAGTTTCATCTAAATTAATATTTTATTTTGTAATATTAAAATGCTAATATAAATGTTAAATTTTCTCCTTTTATCGACAGAAAAGCGTAACATTTTTCCAACTAAGATTTAAGAAGTGATGCTTTGAAAACACACTTTGGATAGCTCTTAATGTCCAGTTTATTGTTAATGTCCAGTCCTTTATTATCACGTAATCATTTTAGTAATGTAAAAACCATATCATATCCTAACGCTTTTAATACCAATTCGTGCTGAAGGCTTCTGAAACCTTTTTGCTTTTAAATAATAGCATTTTTTTGCAAAAAAAAAAGTAAAAAAATCAAAAACTTTTAAAATTTTATTTATAAATTCACTAAACAAAATACATCTATATTATTGCTGTTCACTGCATGTTTTTACCGGTTGGTTAAACCAATTCGACGCTGAACGAGTCCATTATGACAATTAACGCAGTTACCTGGAAATCATTGTGCCATCATTTGCGAGTAGAAGCTTGAAACATTTTAAAACAAGCCAATGCTAGAAGTGCACACAAAAGCATTTGATTCAAACTATTGTTTAATAAATATTTAAACACAAGTCTATTTTTGCAAAAGAATTTCATTTAGTTACTTTTGTATTATAAAAAACATGAATACAAACAGCACTTCCTCCAGTGATAAAGGAAGAAAATTGGTTTTGCAATTGGCACCTAACGGTTCAACGTATGTACTTAAAGTATCAGGATGAAATATTCGACATAACATGTGCAAGAAGACAAAAGTGACTTTCGTTTCGTGCAAAAAAAATCTCAAAAAGAGTTGAAATCTAGTCTTGTAGTAGATGAAATTTGACTTTCCCCCTGGTAGGTGAAAGTGAACAACACTGCCGCTACAAGGCTGTCTCTGTTCCGCTCTACAGACTCGATCCCACAGCTGGTCTCATTTAACAGTTCTCTTTTATTTTATATGTATAAGTGAACCGTAAAACTCGGTTGGCCACAGGGGCAGGTGCCAATTACTGCACACGCGCCGATCGTCACGTTTCGGTGCTCAACATTTTTTGCACCACCGAAACCAATCTGTCACAGAATGCTTGAGGGAAGGAAGGAATATTTTAACCATTTCAAGTATATTAAAATATTTTTTTATAGTTTTAAAACGGTCTCACTTTTATGTGTCATTAAACATGTGGCCTGGACTACCGATTCGAGATATGGTGATATTAGAGGGAAAAAAACATTATTTATCATTTTTGCTGTTAGGCGCATCTTTTGAAGGTCATGGTTAGTTACACGTTTGAACAAAACTGAAATTTCTTGAAAATTAACAACTTCATTGTAATCCTTGTTTGGTTTAGATCTAAATCTTAAATGGTCTACACGTATGCGCCTTCTCAAAAAAAGTGTGGCCAGGACTATCGATATGAGATATAGTTATATTAGAAAAAAAAGAACTATATTCATCAATATTGCTGCTGGGAACATCTTTTGAAGATCACACGTTACAACACAACTGAAGCTTTGTAAAAATCAATAATTTAATAATTTAATTGCAATCTTGTTTGGTAAAGATCTAAAGTTATGCCTACACTCATGCGCTTTCCCATTAAACATGTGGCGAGGACTACCGATACGAAAAATGGCCAACATGATTAATTACGTGTTAGAACATCACTTGAAGTTTCGTAAAAACGGACAATGTAATTGCAATCTTGTTCGGAAAAGACCTAAAGTTATGTCTACACTTATGCGCTTTCCCATTAAAGACGGTCATATTAGAAAAAAAAATAAATAAAAACTTTATTTATCAATATTGCTGTTACACTGTTAAAAATTCAGGAAGAGTTTCTGGTAATTGTTACTGTAAAATGGCGGACTTAACGCATCGCTGATTTTTACGGTAATTTATACCGGAGAAATAAGCGATTCCAGCGCCAATTGATTGGTGTGGCCTACCGAGGACACCGTAGAATTTTACAGTAACATTTGATTTTTACGGTAATAGTTACTGGCAACATGGATGCCAGTAACAATTACCGTAAATTTTCCGGAAAATTTTTAACAGTGTAGGTGCATCTTTTGAAGGTCATGATGAATTACACGTTAGAATACAACTGAATTTTGGTTAAAAGCAGCAATTAAATTACAATCCTTGTTTTGTAAAGTCTCTAAGTTATGTCGACACTCATGCGCTTTCTCTTTCGTTTTCAACACGACGAAAGAGGTGAGGAACGAAAGGCATGCGCTTCTGCATGCCTTTTTATGAGTTGAATTAATTTACTATTTCTAGACTCATCCCCCAGCATAAGCATTTTCATCCAGGGGGGACCTGGGGGGACCAGGTCCCCCCTGGGGGGACTGTCTGAGGGGAACCAAATCTGTAGGTAACCAAAGGGGGGGGGGTTTTGAGGGGAACCAAATCTGTAGGTAACATTTTTATTTTGTACTCATTCTATTTCCCCTTATAGCAAAATGTAAATACTAAATCGAGGAAAAAAAATCCCTCTAAAAATTTACACATCCCCAAAACACTCAAATTTTGTTCTATATTTACAGCACTATTAAAAGTTATACCGTAGATAGTTTTGGGCTTATTGGAACGGGCAAAGTTTGACGACATCTTATACTATCATGTTTAATTACTGTAATGTTATGCTATAACAGTTTTGTACAATGCATAATACATATATTTTGTAATACAAGGTATCACCAAATTTAGTACAGATATGTTAATACGCAAGTATCAAAATATTTTACTGCTTCTCCATATGAAATAAGCTCAGGGGAGGGGGGAGGGTGGGGCATCAAATAAATTTCGTGCCCAGTGTCTTCAAAAACTTTAGTCGGGCTCTATTTTCATCAATCTTGCACCACGTTGAAAACGAAAGGGAAAGGGAAAACCGCATGTGTGTAAACACAGCTTTAATCAGCGCGATAAGAAATTTAACCCAGAGAGTGAAAGGACTAAAGCAGCGAAGGAAATATTTTGCTTTAACCTTTTCGATTGAAAGTTTCGGCGAGGTTAAACTCATTTTGTGAAATATTTTATAATTATGTAGTAGTTTAAATGTAAGAATTAGGGCTTTCATGCGGGTGACATAAATACATGCCTTAGGATGTTCCTGCTATTCTTTCGGCAGATTTCTCTGAGTATTAAATCACATTACAGTACTTCTTTTCAAAAAATCCCCATCCTTTTTACTGGCTTTAGTAAGGTTAATAAAAAAATGTTGAAAATTTTCATGAAAATTGGAATCTTTTGTTTTTGTGGGGTTTTTTTTTTTCATTTTGCGGGGAGGGGGCAATATATGAGTCTCTTAGTACGAAAACCAGCTCAATATATTTTTCAAGAGAGACAGAAACATTTAATGGTATTCTCACTTAATTTTTTCAAAGGAATTCTTTTCTGGGTTTCGTCTCGAAGCTGGGTTTGAAATAAATAGCCTTTAACAAAAACTTTCAAACTACAGATAAATTCATTGTGTATCTCAATTCTCCATAAAATCAAAACTGAGTTGGTTATTCGGATTATTATATTAATGTTGATGTTGGCTACAATATTTTTGTAGCGGCCGTTCAGTAGAAGTTTAGATTTAGCTCGTTTTTAAAATAAAACTAATTTTTGCTCTTTTTTAGGTCAAACCTCTTTATTAATAACAAAACTTTAAATTCCTGAGTGCATTTCAATGCAAATGAAAGTATTTAATGAAATATGGAGTAAAATTCAACCTGCTTTGCTTTTAAACAATTAAAGATTTTGGGAATCGGATTTCTTTGAAAATTTCACCATCTGCATATAGAAGCAAAAATCACAGCTGGATGGAAAGTTTTATTGCACTTGATTTATGAAACTAAATTCATAATATGATTTCTGATTTTTTTAAATTATTTAGAGTTTAGTTACTTAAAATAGTTATATTCATTAACGGTACATGTATACCAATGCAATGAAATAACTTTTATAGCTCATAGTGATTGGCCTTATCCTACTGTCTGATTTAATACTTATGTTTACATTATGTAATTAATAAAGATTACTTTAACTAATTACATGCATTATTTACAATAGTAAAAACAATTACTGGTTTATGGAAAAATACTGGTGTAGTAAATTTATCGATAAGAAAAAAAAATCCAATAAATAAATAAAGCCGTGTATAAACATAGTAGTTTACATCGTATTTCCATTGTAGACCAACTTTTCTGAATATATTGCGTTGTTGCTTAGTTTTTGGGTTCAAAACATTTTGTAAGTCTTTTGCGCAACTCGAGTTGCTATGCAAAGGTAAAATATGTTTAAAACGATTTACATACATTGTAACTATTATTTCTGTTCTTTTTAAAAACTTGAAAATAAATATTATTCCACATTTTCTCTTCGGTGGCATTAAGTAACCAATTTATTTACTGTTCAAATGTTACTGCAGTTAATTTTTGGGTAAACGTATTTTAAGTGCAAATAGATTCTTGTTTGGCGTAGATTCCTATTTTATGGAGGAGAATTTTTTAAACTAATTTTCTTGAAGTTAGCTACGCTTATGTATCGTTTAACAAGTTACCATAAATTATAACATTTTTTAAAATGTACTTACATTATAACTATGTTATGTTCAACTGACTTTTGGCATGCATTTAAGTTCATTAGTTAATAAAAACGTTGACCCTCAACTAACCATCAATCATTTTGTACCATATTTCTTCCAAGAATTTAAAATTCACTTCAGAAACTGCCATGAAGTTTTATTATATTAACCTTGATTTTTCATACTTTCTGTCGATAGAAGGAAAAGATTATTAGTGTACTCGAGTCCAAAAACACTTTGTGTTTATTTAGTTAAAACTGATTATTTGGTAAAAGAGTGTCTTTTTGATTTATGTTCGTACGATGTAACATTTGCATTAATATTGATCAGAGTACTGTACGGTATTAATATCCGGGGAAATTGTGGAATTTCTGGGAGAATTAGCTATGATTCTGTTCCCAGATTTAAAAAGATACAAAATAGCATAAATCTAAACGGTACACTATTACTTCTGGTTGGTCCAATGCAAGTTTTGGTTTCATTACCATTATACACTATAACCTCACTACAGCAGACTCAAAATGACCTTTAAAATTAGTTCGTCTTTACAGTAGATCGTCTTTTCCTAAAAACAATAAATATCGTTAAGTTTACGGGTTAATAGGACGTGGATCGCAAATGTAGTTCGTAAAGCAGTTATTCGCTTTAAACGTGTTCCAACTAACGAGGTTCGACAGTTGTCCGATGTCCATGGATCTTTTGAGTCATAGTGCTACTCGTGAAACCGATAAAAAGTATGCATAATAACTATTCAGAACGACTATAAATTTCGTATAAAACGCAAATAATATTTGATAAACAAATATTCGAAACCAATGGCTTAAGAAGTATTCCATGAATACATGTAAACATAATCTTCGTGGAGTATTTGTGTTGTAAAACTACATGCTCAAGAGGAAGAAGTTAACAAGGAGTATCTATGGAATTAAAAAAATTCTTATTTAAGAAGTGCGCGGTCGAATAGTTATTATTTAAATATTTTATTAGTTTCCCTGAAGAGTTTTTGAAATGTCTGTGGAGAATGTGTTGAGAGTCTAAAAGCAATATATTGCCTTCTCGCGGTGAAAGAATGTAAGAGATAATTTACGTAATTTTTTAAAAGAATGTGTGTGAAGTGTATGATAAATTGAGGCTGTGAGAAGCAAAGGGATGTCAGTGGACTTTTTAAAGTTACGAGTAAAACACGTTTAAAGTTCAAATAAGTTTCTCCAAGCTGTATAGCAGCAGCTACCAGAGCTACTACCAAAGACTACTACCATTTCTATCCCCATAAGAGAGAAAAGGTTCTCCTAACACTTGCACTAATTATCCTGAAATCTTTAGTTTTTGGCAGTTACGTCCCTTTGCTTTTCACTGCTACAATTTTAAACTTAAATACAATAATAATATTGAATTTTTGCAAAAAATGAAGAATTTTGAGAATAACTTCGTTTTTTTAATTGCTGCCAATGCATTATTCCAATTAAGTAAGAAGAATGAATCTGGAGGGAAGGAGGCGTAAAACAGCAAGATTTTCGATAGGCTTAAATTATCGGCAATTCCAACTTTAAAATAAATCGTCTGCTGCATTTCCTTTTGCGCTGAAAGAATATGGGTGTTCAAAGTAAACTTAGTTGCTACGTTATGGATTAACGTAAATTATTTTATAGATTTTTAAGTTCATCCCATTTTTTCTAGTTATTTATATACTTCAGCAATCTAGTTATTTATTTTTAATCTATTTGATAAAACAAAGAATGTCAAGCATGTTCAATTTTTTTTTTTTTTTTTTTCGAATTTCTGAAGCAAAATAAAATTTGTAGTATTATTGAATTATAGAAAATATCACTTAAAATTTCGTATGCATAATTAAATAAAAATCCTTTGATCAATCAAAAAAAAAAAGCTATAAGTACTCAAAACAAAAGTTTAAAAAAAACTTTTATCAATGATTTTTTAGCCCAAGTTCTTAGTAATAATGAGTGTACAATAGTCCTCTGCCAATTAATGAATATTTGGAATAGATTTAATTTTTTTACGGAGGTGTTTGAATTTTTCGAACGATTCAAATTAAACAGAAAACGTTATCAAATCTAACCTTATACATACATGTTGGTCAGGTTTCGGTATAAATAATTTTAAAATAGAAGTTCTGGTCAATGCTGGTTACTGTCTCAAACGTTATCAGAAGAATGCGAACAGGACTGAAATGTTTTCCCCTCCAAAAAGAGTTTTGTTTAAATTTCTCAATTTGGTTAATTAACTTTTTATATCCTGATTTATAATTGCATGTAAAGTAGTTCTTTTATCAGATTCATTTTGCTTTTATTGTTTGACCTTCGAGCAAATGCATTAATTTTTTAAAATTTTTTTAAACTTATTTATGTTTTCGTTCCTGCTTCACTTTTTAATCCTGACGAAGTAAAAAACTTCCAAATTATTCATTATAGGAATCATGATTTCAGGTTTTAGTTGCTTGTACAATGCGTGAGTAGTCCCAGAACTCAGTATTATGTTGATATTGTTTTCTCGGAATTCCACGATATGTTGGTGTAGTATTATCAGATTCAGGGGTGCAACAAGGGGGGGGGGGGGTGAAAACTCGAGCCGTTAGTTTTAACATAAATGCAAATTCTAATACAGTAGTTTATGCATATAAAAAGGCTATTTTGATCAAAAAAAAAAACTTTCAAAGGTATTTTTGATCAAAAAATCCCCTTCAGAAGGTATTTTTCATCACAAAACCCCCTCCAGAAAGTTTTTTGATCAAAAATCCCCCTCCAGAGAGTATTTTCATCAAAAAACCCCCTCCAGAAAGTATTTCTGGCTGCGCTAGTGATCAGATTCAATGTTGTCTTTTCATTTTCAGAATTAATCTCCATGCTATGCAGATACTATGTTCCCAAATTTCTTTATTAATTTTTAAACTTTTCTTTTTAACTTTCATAAAAACTGAAGATTCAAAACCCGTTTATTGCTTGAAATTTCAGACTGAAGGGAGAACAAGTAGAATCTTGTGCGAGGCATGCTCACCTCTATTAATGCGACACAGAATCAGCTCTAAGAATTCTGCACTCTTGAAATCGTGTTTTTTGTATAAAACCAGTGTCACGTTTCCAGAATTACAAGTGGTATAAAAACTGTTACAAGATTATAGCTGAGAATCCTTAACCTTACTTACACGAAAGTGATCATTGTTTGTCCAGATTACATTAAATCTGTTATAGAAAGATTGATTTTCTATGAAATCCAAATCTTAAGTAAAATCGTTCGCATGCCATTGTATACAAATTTGATTATTATAAGAAAATTTGATTGTAGTGTTAAGTGAATTAATTAGCTGTTAAGAAAACTCCCCAAGCAATGAATTCACGACTTTTTTTCCCTTCGCCCACATTTTAAAAGTTGCGTGGATTAGAAAAAAGTCGGATTTTTTTTTCAACTCTTTCAATAAAATGTTTCGGTAGTTCAACAGAAAAATTAAATCAAATGTTTTACTCTCATTTCTTTGAATATTTCATTAAATGAAAAAAGACTGTCTCTTTGTATCTGGGTCGTTAGCATGATATTTTAGACAAATTTGATTATTATAAGAAAATCTGACTGCACTGTTAAGCAAATTACTAGTTGTTATGAAAACTGCAATGATTGGATTTAGAACTTTTTCCTCCCACGTATTTTTTAAAAATTTGCTTGAATTAGAAAAAATGTCAGATTTTTCTCAAGTCTTCCGATAAAATATTTCTGTACTTAATAGAAAATTGAAATCAAAAGTTTTGCTACGATTTCTATGGATATCTCATTAAATGGAAAAAGACTGTGGCTTTGTGGGTCACCGTGTCTTGGTTTTCTCAAAAATATTTTTCAATTTGCTTGAACAAAAAGTCTTTCCTTTCTCATCAAGAAAAACTGGAAGGATCGGGAGTTCTAAAAGATGAGATTTTCTTGGGGCGGGACGGCACAGAGCCGTGAATGGCCTCTGGCGTGACTTTGTTATCACCGACACCACGTGACTATCACCATGACAACCACCGGTATACAGTGCTGAGTTCGGAGAACTACGGTAAAGGAATATAGAAACTACAACATTTGGCTCATTATCGCCCGGAGGTTTGAGTACCTGCACATCAGCTAGAAGTGCCCCCAGTACTGATTATTATTATACCGTTGAAATTGGTGAAGTAGTTTCTAGTCGCTAAATCAATTCTCTGTGCCCTCTCTCTCTGACTTATGCTGTTGTATGTTGTGATACACGGTCAATTTAAGAAATTGAGAGCCTATTCGAAAAGAAGCAGCCCATTGAAAAGTTATATTATTCGTACAGCCGTAATGAACTCAAACCAATTTAATGAGCAATTTTTGACTCTTTTTTTTTTTTTAATTATTTTGAATTTTTGCACGTCGTCACAGTCATTTTTCTCGAAGTTTGCTGCTCCCTTTTAATGCTTATTTCATTTAAACAGGCCTAACCTTTGATTTAAATTAAATATTAGGCTCTTAACCCTTCGTTATAAGATTCTATTTCTGAAAAACTTGCATTGAGACCAGATAAAAGAGTGGTTCCCCCTACTCCTGCTAGCTATTCGAATTAAGTTTGAAACTGTCACCTTACTCGGATAGTCTCTAAAAGCACATTTTCGTTGGTTTTCTTCATTTTCTCTATCTAAGAGAACTTAATTAAAAGACTTAATCACTCATATTAACTTAGTTTTTTAAACTATGAATTAGAACCTTAAACATTTGGTTGGAGCTCAGTTTACAGATGTTTAATTATATGAGAAGCATTAGTTTGTTTAAAAAATAAAGAAAAGATAAAAAAATTGAGAGTTCATAAGACTACGCTTTTTGGTGGAAAAGAACAACAACAAGTTCTCTCATCATTAACGATCCGACTTTTTGGTGTAAGAACATTGACTTTGTAACACGAACTGCATTTCGTGTTAAAAATTCAACACGACACATTCTCCCTTGTTTAATTTAAGTTCTAAATTACTTCCGTAGAAACTTTTAACAGTTGGTATCGAAGGAATTAATCAAATGCATTTCTTTTAGTTTAAAAAAAAAATCAGTTATCTGTTATTCAAGCAATATCAAATTCATTTGCTCATATAACTGTATAACTTGGTATTGCATTTCAGTAATTTTTAACTATAGCAATGTACTTAATCAGTAAAATTAAAATCAAATGGCTTTTCAAGATTCAAGAAAATGTAGAGCTGAATCCCAGCAAAAAATTCTTCTTTGTATAAAATTTACAAACTAAATGCGGGAAATAAATTGATAAAACGTGATACAGTTTTGAGCGATAATAGAAATACGATTTTTTTTGAATGATTTTTTAACTATGCAATTTTTTCATCCATATATTATGTCTTACTATTTACCATATGAAACAAAAAAAAGTAATATTATAATTCATATCCAAATAGATATTTGTATTTTTTAAAAAGATGTTTTCTTTTGTGGGAAATATAAAGCTGTTTTAATGTACCGAATCGAAACCTGTCTGGCTTACCTTCGTCTGTTGACGAACTAAAGGGTGGGCTTATAAGGCTACAGCCTTCCCTGAAGTTTTCAGAATATATTTTTTTAAATGTGTACATTAATAATTTTTTCCCTTTATTTTTGCTAGCACATCATAAAGAAAATTTTCGTAAGTGAAATCTAAGAATAAAGATTCGTAGTGTTGAAAGTCAGTAAGTGAAAAATAAGATGAAATGAATAAAAAATTCTTTTTTTCTGTAAAAATTAGAAAAAAAAAAAAACATTATTTTTGAATAATTAGGATAATCTGTATCATTAAGGTGAAATAACAAAGGGATTCCAAAATTTACGTTTGGAACATGTTTTAACAAGAAAAGGTTTTTGTACAATATAGAAAACGATTGTAAGCCTCGGCTTAAACACAATTGATACATAAACAAACGTTAGAACTTTATCGAGTCTCTGATATATATTTTTTTAATCACAATATGTCACGAAAATCATGGTAAAGTGGAGAAAAATACATTTGTCGTCGAGAATGTTTCAAATAGAAGAAAAAATAAGAGAGAAAGAATATTTAAACATTGTAAATAAAAGTCACATCAGTCGTTCTAGATGTTTAGAAATAAAAACGAAAGTAAAACAAAGATTCAAGAGACATAAAAGTTTTAAAAAAAAATAATTTAATATTTTAATAATTAATTAAAATTTTATTTAATTGTCCGTTTATTGTTTCAGTACCTTTTCATTTATTCACTCAAAAATAGTTTTTATAATCCAATAGAAAATATTTCATTGGAAAAATGTTATGTTTTACTTTGCCCCATGGAAAAATAAACTAAAAATTCTCCACCTTTTTTTTTCTGAAGTCTCAAATTTACTGCCAAATATTTAAAATACTGTTTCAATGCAAGTTCTATTACAAAATTCAATGTTCTTTCATTATGTACTGTTTTTTTCCAAACGAATTTCCAGTTTGTTCATTTTGAAAAAACTCAATAACCATAACCATTTCACTTTACCCCACATTCCTCTCTAATTTTATTGCTACAATTTTGTGTAGATTTTATCTATAATGATGCGAATATCACTCACTAAAGATATGAATCGACAGATGTACTGACAAAATCTACAATGATGTTGAACTGACATTTTTATGAATTACTCTTATAGCATATATTTGCTATTTTTAATTCGGTATAGAATCTTTTGCTATATTTTATTGTAAAACAAAATTCATTCCAATTGAGCTTTCGTACATGAAACAAAACTTTCTTTGGATGCAGTCTTTGCAATATATATGGTACAAAACAATTGTGCCATAGCCATAGGCAAGAGGATAAGTATGTATATGTTTTGGGTGAATATATATGTTTTTAAAAATCACTATATAAGCGTAAAGGTGATTACATCAAACATTTTGCTATTACGTATCATGTAATTGAAATCGGTCTCTTAAGCTTATAATAATGTAAATAGCTTAGATACATTTTACATTTACACGAGATGCGTGCTAAACTTATAATAACGTAAATTAAATTTATCACAAGGGGAAGAAAAATGATAAATACTGCTTCGCACATTATCGTTTTTCCTATTACTATAGGAGGAAAAGTAATAAAACCACCCATATTAAAAAAAAAAATGAAGGAGTATTTTCATTTTCTCCTCGAGGTGTAAGTTAGCAACTGGTTAATAAATAAAATAAAATAGTAAATACCATGATACTAACAAATAAACTCGATTCAGTATTATTTGATTATATGCTTTAAACGCAGATAAATAAACTACGTAAATACAATGCAACTGAGAAAACTTGATAAGAATCAACAGTTAAAATACTCACTTATGTTGCAGATGTTACTACTTATAGTGAGAATAATCTCCATCAGTTATCATAATAAAGGGGAAAGCATATCAAAAAGCGGAATTCAGGTGGCAGCTCATCTTGATCATTATGATTATTTATGGGTGTTTATTCATTTTGAAATATTTTCCAATTACACAAGATTCATTGCTCTCATGACAATTTCTTGATAACAGGATTAAATTTATATAAAATATAGTTAGGAAATTCGTTGTGTCAAACTAACACAACTATTAATATTCCTCATTCTTGTGAACAATAAATCATAGCAGTTAGACTTTTCCATAGGACTTTACAGTAATTAATTAATACAGTAGTTAATTAATACAGTAAAAAGGATTTTACTCCCCGAAAATTAGGGTTTGAACTTTCTTTGGAAATGATTTTAGATTTCGGAAAGAAAATGCTTGAAATGAATCATTGGGACTTATCTTTTACTTTGTCTGTAGAAGTATCTGTTAACACTTTCAGCCGAAAAGTTTAGTTTCCCTGGATATTTTGTTTTGCGGTGGTTTCTAGTTAAAGGGGGGTATGAAAATTCCCAGTTTGGGAAAGATCACTATTGTAATTTGCAAATGTTGTCTTTCAATAGGGTAGATCGGGCCTAGTTGGCCAGCTCTGTCATCTGCGATTTTAATAAAAACCAGTGGCCAAATTAAAACCAGATTTTTTAAAAAAAACGCCAAATTTGTCTCCAACTTGGCGACAAAACTTGACGACCAAAAGACTGGCTATATATCGCCAAGTGTCCGCCAAATTATAACACCACTTGAGTATACATTGAAATTAGCAATGATTTCCCCCCAAAAAGAGGCAAAAGATCCCTTTAGAAACACCCGAATGCAACCAAAAGGGGAGGTGCACAACTAGATCCAACTAGGAGTTTACGTACCAAATTTCAACTTTCTAGGATTCCGTATCCTCATATCCGTACACACGTACATACGGACGTCACGAGAAAAGTCGTTGTAATTAACTCGGGGAATGTCAAAATGGATATTTCCGGTGTTTATACGTTCTTAGGCACTTATCCGCGTGTGGTCGGATTGAAAAAAAACTCAACATCAATTTGGGGGTGAGCAAAATGGAAATTGAGGCCGAATTTTGAGTGAAAATTTTTTCGCGAATACAATTCTTCCTTTTTTGAAAAAGGAAGTAAAAATGGAATAAAAAACTTAGTAAAACTTTTTGAGCGAAAAGTATTAGCATACATATTCAGGACAAAGTTTTTGTTGGTTCATCATTCCATATGAAATCAACAAGTTTTCAGAAATTTTCGTGTTTCATTTTTTCGTGCAATATGTACCAATATTCAGTACTCAAAAACTGTTTTTTTTTTTTCTTGGAAAATTTATTCCTGAGATATAGCTATACTTTTGCTTTGCGGATGAGTAAAATTTAGCATTTTTGGTTCTTTTTCTAAATGCTTTAGTAAATTATTCGAGTTCGTAGGAAAATCAAACATAGCTTACTGTAAAGGTGAAAGAATGAAGAATTTTTTTTTTCTATATAAAAGAAACGATTTAAGCTAATCCCAGCAGGAGATTTTCTGGGATCTAAAAGTTCCGTTTCTGCATTCTGCACACAAAAAGAAATACTCTGATACTTGTAGTTCTTCAATATGAAAAAATTAAATGAATATAATAGAACTCTTAGAAAAAGATTAAAAATGCCAAATTTTACTCATCCGTGGAGCAAAAAATAGCTATATTTCAGGAAGAAAAAAAATAATTTTGGAATACGGAATATTGGTACATATTACTAATAACACCAACTCGTGTTATTGGTACATTGCACCAAATTTCATCAAAATCGAAAATAGTCCGGCACGGGCCATTTGTTGCTTTAATAACGAATGACCCTACTAAAAATATTAATTATGAGTATGAAGGTAAAGATTGACATGTTGTCGCTTGGAACAATTTGCCCCGATTGCGGGGTAAGTTGACATTTGCTATTTGTTTAATATTCTGCTAATTTAAAAGTAGAAGAAATGAAAAATCCTCAAATCGTATATTTTTTTCGAAGGGTATTTTTAGGGGTTGTATGAAGGGTATCTTTATTTATCTTTAATAAAAAATACCCTTCATACACCATTCCGTGACATGTTAAATTTTGCATGTTATAAAAACGTAAAATTGTAAAAAATAAACCGAAAAGACTGAATGTACAAAAATAATTAAACAGTATTAAGTAAGATATTGAATTAACTGCCTTCTTCTGCATCACATTGAATAAAATTGTGTGAATACGAATTGCGGCGCGTCTTTGTTGGCCCACTGGACCAACGTGCCCCGTATTACCATTTCTTCTTTTGATGATGGTAAGAAAGTGATTTCAAAGCATTTCAATAAGCACACAGTTTCAATAATAGCCAGCGACAATTAGCTTTCTGAATATTATTAGTCAAAATAGAAATTTCAAATTTTTAATAACAATTAAAAAAACGATTATTTTTATGTGATGAAATCGACTTATCTTAGCAAAATTTTGAAAATTTTAGCTGGTTCTTTGCAAGGCGATGCTTTTTCAATGATATTTTGTTGGTAGAGTGTTAGAACTGGGCTAACTGTTCTCGGGCTAACTTATGTTTTTTTATTAGATCTAAATCTATGAGAGAAAAAATTCGCATGTTTCAAAAAAGTCAACTATATTTTGTCTTGTAGTACTTTTTCATAAATTTCCTTGCACAAGATGTAAAATAAAAATTCCAGACTGAGACACTTTTATGCAATTTATTATTTTTATTGATACTTCCCATAATCACTCCATTTGTCAATAAAAACTTTAGGTTGCGAAAGATTGGCGTAAAATTTATTTGTGAGGACGTTTTTCTGGAGAGCATTATATAAAATGCCAGGATATCTAGAGAACAAACTTTGTCATGTAATGACGTCTTCTAGATACATGTCGTCAAAACTGTTTGAAAAGCGTCAATGCAAATTTCGTCTTTCAGTGACGTCTAATAGATGTCATTCTACAAGATCGGGAGGCGTGCGGTAGCCAGATTGGCCAGATCGTGTGAAACACCGGTCAAAATGGCGTGAAATCGACTTTCAGCAGGTTATATTTGCACGATGTATTGAAATACCATTCCATTATAGGTCATATTCTAAGTGACTCATATTCTCACGAAGGACAATATTCGGAGCTTTGGTATGTGCTTCCGTGAGGTCATACACGCTATGGTACGTTCGGACACCACCTGTTCATAGATGTGTACACACCTGTGACATTGGACATTTGCACTTTTATGATGTGGGAAGAAAAAATTGCTAGTGGCATTCCTTTCCAAGAACTTAGAACAGGCGTATAATCATCAACAGCAAAAGGGTATCTTTAAAAAATATTTTTTAAATTATATTTCTGAAGTGATCCCTTGTGTGAATTAATGGAATCAAGCCAATTTTTTTACAAAATCACCTTTCTTTACATCATTTAATTAGAAAAACTAAATCACCACTTAGTATGCACCCCCCTCATCCTCCTTTTTTGTCCAGCACCATTTTCACTCTACTGGACATAGTCAACTAGAGTTTTACACTTTTCTTTGAATTCTTGATCTCTAAACCATGTTTTTAGAAAAGCAAAAATCAATTTTTCCTTTCTTAGTGCAATCATATTTTCACTCAATGTCGCAATGGCCTGCCTCTTCCGTGGAGAAATATCCATGGCTAACAAAAGATAAAAAATGACCGGATTGAGAAAAAACAGCAAAAGTATGTAGAAATGTATAACACTTAAACAAAACACAATATTTAGGACAAAAAATAAGTGACGTTATAGCGCCTAATCAACTGGTAGGCTAAACAGCTGTTATAAACAGAGATTAAACAGCCTACAAAAATCGAAAATTAAAAATTACCTACTTGATTCCATTAACTCGCACAAGGATGTAATAAACTCATTCAGTTGAGGCCTTTAATTTCAGTATTTTATACAAAAATATTTTATTTTTTTACTTTTTTAATGCAGAAGCATGGTGGATGTGTCAGTATTCTGTCTCATCCACATGTCAACATAAAAAGTTATGTCAATGTGCATTTTTATATATTTGTTTGAGTCATTTACTCTGTATGTGTGAACATAAAAACCGATGGAATCAAAACAGGTGTAAATGGGTTAAAATATCAGTCTTTTCATTTCAGAACATAAAATTTTAGTTTAATAAAATTATCTAAGTGATTGCTTTGTTTTTCATAAAATATTTATAGTTTAGACTATGTTTTGTCGAACAACATGTTAAGTAGGACAATGTGGGGTAAAAAGAAATAGCGGGAAAAAGGGAGTGGGTGAAACATTTTACTGTTTGCAGCGCTACCTATCAAGTAATATTTTAACTGCGTTCTTAAACATATAGTTAATTTCAGTCAAAAAAAAAAAAACTATAGAGATCGTTGAATATAAAAATGCAAGCCCTTTTCAAAATTTGATACACATGTTGTAATCTTTTGTGTTTTATCAAACATTGTTTTCATTACTGTACATTGATGAAGTTTTCGTAATGAACATTTTAAATAGTAACTGAGAGCCACAGATGTCCAGTGAAGTGGTTATTTTGTTAATATTAGGCATGTTTTGATTTTACATATTTAATACAAGTTGTCAAGTGCACGCTGAGAAAAGTAAAATAGTTCATATTGTTCACTTATCCATTTTTTCTAATTAAATCATTTGCGTATCTATTCATGTACTCATTTACATTCCTCCATTTATTAATTCACTTCCACATTCATTTGTTCACTTTTTTTGTTATTCAGGCATTATGTTATTCTCTCATATGATTTTTCTCGTTTATTAATTTTATTTACTTATTCGTTTATTGTTTCATTATTTAATCCTCCATTCGTTAATTTGTTTATTCATGCGAAGAAAAATATTTTTCATAATAGAGTAGAAAATATTTCATTCAAAAATGTTTTTTTAAATATAATGTTCCACTTTTTCAGAGGTACAAATTTATTGCTCAAACACTACAAATAATATTTCAATGCAAGTTTTGTTATACAATAGTGCATTGTTCTTTCTAACTTTGCTAAATTATTAGCGCCCGCTTTAAATTGATAAAACTGTTCTACTTCACTTCCATAACTGAAACAAATTGCTTCTGGTGCTTCTATTTTGCAACTCATGCCAATGACAGGTATTTCTACACTAAGAAATAAATTTTTAATGGCTTGCGCAACCCATCAGCTAGAAAGAACTTAAATGGATACAATACGTCAAATTAAGCTGAGCTTTAAGGGGGTCCGGGACACAAAAATCCTCAAATTTTCCTTTTTTTTTTATATAATTTGAAAAATTGCTCCGTTTTTTTCTGCTTAAGAGGACGTTTGAATCTTGTTTCTACCTTAAATAGAACGAAAGTTATAGTTATTTTTGTTGCATGCATCTAACGAATGTGTACATAACTTTAAAACTTTAAACGCGTTTTTCTCCATGATGCAATTTTTCTCGATTTCTTGCATTCAAACTCTTATAAGTCAGGAACCGATAGAGATAAAATAATGAAACTTGGAGCATATCTTTTTCAAGCAATTTACTTTAATTTTTATTCGGCGAATTTAAAAAAAAAACGTTTACTGCAAAAATTATGATTTTTTTTAAAAAAAGTATCTTCGAATTTTTCGAAATTTTTCTTCAAATATTTTTTATTTTTTATTGAATCAATATTTTTAAAATCGCCGAATAAAAATTAAAGCTTAGATATTTGTGCATACTTTTTTGAAAAAAAATTGAAAATTGACCAACAATATTTTGAGTTATAGCAATTTAAAGCAACCCCATTTTTTTGAAAAAAACTAATTAAATTTAAATAAAAAAATATTTTTTTTCATATTAATGTTATGATTTTGCTCATTAAATAAATGATGAATCAGTTCAAAAAATTTCAAAACTCTAAAGTACATAATAAAAAAAATTTCAAAATGTGTCCCGGACCCCCTTAACGTGCTAATTTTCTTTAAGAACACACATTTTTAACTTATTTAAGTTTTGGAAAACTTTTGCTCCTTAATTTTTATTTATTTAGTTCCAAATTTTTTCATTTTGCCTCATTTAAATATTTGCTTCAAAAATATAACCTTTTTGCTTTACTAGATGAAAATTAATAAGCATTTGTTAAAAAGCATTTTATATACATATTTGAATAAATTATTCGAATACAGTAAAGTGCGCACAATCCGAGTACTATTAATCCAAGCTCCGCTTAATCCGACGTAGATTAAGTAATATTCTCCCCACCTTAGAAATCATTCCCGTTCTTTTTTCCTCCACTATTTTTCTTTCTCTCTTTCAGTTGTACATAAAAACAAGTGTTTCTCTTCGATTTTTTTTATTGAGTCCGCGTAATCTTAGTTTTCAGTAATCGGAGTTGTTGTCGGTTCTAATCAAACCGAATTATCGGTACTCAACAATATTTGCTGCATAGGCTTAAATTTTTTAACACGCATTTCCTTCATTTCTCGGGGGCTGTATATTTATCAATTATTTCCCCGTGAGAATTATTTCTCAATAAAATCTTTCAATCCTTCTAGTCACCAGAACCCTGTGTGTCAAAACAAACCGCTTTTTCCCTACAATTAGCTCATTGTATTACTATTTGAAAAATCTAGACAGTATTTCCGTGTTGACATCTATTTGTTTCGCTGAAAACGCGGAGGAGCGACTGAATAAGAAATATCCCACCCGTATATTTCTAAAAGCGACGAAGATGTTTTTTTTTTTCTTATACAAAAAAAAAAAAAAAAAAAAACATAAAATAAAATCTAGAAGCGCTGCAGAGTAAGAAATATAGAAGTATTTATGGTATTGATGATATGAACTAAAAGTCCAACTCACCCTTATTTTTATTTTCCTCTAACTTCGAAATTTAAAAAGTCTATATATATTTCCAAAGATATATCCGCACTTTGTAATCATCTCAAGCTAATAAAAGAGAGCAGTATTGATAATGCAAAGTGTTTGTGGGAAACATTTCCAATGAGAAACAACACACGGAAAAATTACAAAAAAGTGATTGAAACAATCCTACCAATAGCGAAAAAGTCAAACAAACCAATATGAAATAGTTATCGCACAATAATTGTAAATTTAATAGAAATTTTCTCTTTTTTTTAGCTTATACTAAAAAGATGCAAATAAAAAGGAAAAATGCACTTTTCATTTAATTTTAACAAGAACCGCGCATTTAGTTCAAAATATATATATATATGGGCTTGCTTTGAAATAGGTGGACTATTTCAACCAGGAGCTATTGCAGGGGATTTTTTAAATTTTATCCCTTGTATATTTGTACTTTATTAATTATATAATTAATATACTTCTAGTTATATAATTAATACGCTTTACTAATCATATAACTAATATACTTTGTCAATCATATTGTTATTATGCTTTGCCAATTATATTATTAATATACTTTATTAATAAATATTATAAGATACTAGTTATGTAAAGATTATACTTTACTAATTATTTAAGATACATTACTTATTATTTTTTTATTATTACTTATTATATAATTAATAATACTAATTGTATTTATTGAGAAATTTTTCTATCCAGATTTAAATGATTCTTGTATCATAATAATTTTCTCTTTTAGGCATTTACTTTGTTTTGTAGTTGCACTTTTGATTTTAGCTTTTAAAATTTTAAGAGCAAATTTTTTCTCTTTTTTTCCGATTTTTAGGTCTGTAATTGCTTTAAAAAAACTTTTTATCTTTGAACTTAACTGTTTTTTTTTTTTGTTTTTTTTTTCCAGTAGTAGTTCTATCTGTTCACAAACCATGTCATAACCTGCTTCATTGCAATTTTCCTTTTAATTACTTATCAAAATTATTTTAGTTCTTTTTAATTGAGAGGATTTTTCATTCATTTATGATAATTAAAGTTGCTCTTTATTTTCCTTTATTCATTTTTTGTCTGGAAAAAAAAAAGAAAGAAAGAAAGATATTGAATTTCCTTTATCAAACGCTTAAAACAATTTAAAATATTTTTGACAAAATAGAAAGAACTTTATTTCGAAACGGGAACGAAACGCAATAAAATGTCCCTTTCATTCAATTTCCCCAACACAAAATAGCACCATTTTCATGCTACTAAACACAATTTGCATTTAATTCCTCTGTCACAGGATGCTGTCGCACGCACGTTCCGACAAGTTTCCTACACCCTCCTGATGTCCCAGCTTTTCGCTCTTCCTCTAATGCGCATCTGTTAATCCACCCCCTCTCAAGCAATGCATTCATAACTAACAACCCTCCCCCGTAAACAAAATCGGCAGTGAAAGGCGAAACTGAAGCGATGGTCCCAGCTGCCGGACATTGTGGAACAACCAAAGAAAGGGGGGTGTCAATATCTTACAGGTTTGCTCACGGACTTCCGTTAATATGGCGATACAAAAACTATTCGGACCGTAAGCATTTAAAGCTGAATAGTGAGCTTTCCGTTTGAGCGGCTTGCCACACGTCCCTTTAATCTTTGATAGCGTTTCTGTAGGCCAGGTGATAACCACAAGGCCATTGACTTAATTTTATATGGATGAATTGTAGGTGGATTGGGCAAATTCCTCTGCTAAAGTGCTTGCGGATAAACGGAACCCTATTTGGAGGTGAACGTGAAGCATGTCTAGGTGGATTGGCAAATTCCACTGCTGAAATGCTTGCGGATAAACGGAACCCTACTTGGAGGTGAACGTGAAGCATGTCTAGGTGAACGTGAAGCATGTCTTTGCAGGTTCCTTCTTGTAAGAATCACTTTTAATACGGTGTCATTTAAAAACTATACTTAGGGTGAGAGTTAGTGCTTTAATATTTTAGCAAAAAATACTTTTCCAACTAAAAGCAAATTCAGACTAAAATTCCAAAACTTGTATTAAGCGAAACATTTTGCATTAAAAAAAGCTATGTTTCCAGTATGTAACTCGTAATACTACAATGATGAAAAGAAAAAAAGTAATGGGAAATTATAATTTTAGGATGTTGGGAGAAATTTTGTATTATAACTAAAATGTATTGTGAGAACAGTTGCATGGGTTTCCATTTCATCATGTTATACTTCAAATTTGCAATACAGTCGAGTCCCGACTTTCGCGAGGGATGCGTTCCAAGAATCCTCGTGTACGTCGAAATTTCGAGTTGTGGAAAAATAGATGCATACAAAAATTTTTTAAAGCATACCAAATAAATTTAGACACTTATAATCATCCCCTCAAACTGCTCTAAAGCATTCCTTAACCATACACTAGTTTCTTGCATAAAGAATTGAACATTTACTGTATTTAAAAAATAACTGTTATTCAAAATGAAATACTTTAAGATGGACAAAATTAATGACCAATGGGAATGGAAGACATAAAATAAAAAAAACACAGTACCCACAGCATGTAGTAAAAATTAAATGATGCACTATAATAGTACAGTAGATACAGTAATTATATTTAAGAGTTGAAAAAGGAAGATAGTGATGATTTATGCTCCATGATCAGATCGTTATTCTTATCTAATACATTTTTAAATACGTTTGCTTCGTCTTTATAACGTTTCAATTTGTGGCAACATTTCCTCTTCCTGATCTCTTTATTAATCCACAATATAAGAGCAGCTTCCATTTTCATAATATTTATTACTAGACTTCTCTGCAAGTTTCAATATTGAAACTAAGTTATGAACTTTTACGGACATTTTTTTGTTTTGACTTTTATTTGTACGTATGGAAGATTCACTCGTACTTATTGTCGAGCTATACCGTCGACGTTTTGCAGTTGTTCAAGCATCTCGAGAATCCTAGGGGGGTTTTTTTCCTTTTTTTTTTAAATCAAAAACTTTCTTTTACTTCCTATATTCACAAAGTTTAGATGAAGATGACACTAAGATACCATTATATTTCATCAACTTTTATATTTAGAATGAAAAAAATATATAAAAGATGCTGACTGGTTATTTGATGCACTAGACGAATTTGGTGTGGGAACTTTGGCTGTCAGTGATGCTTAAAGGGATGTAATAACATTCTCAAAATCAATATTTAGTAGCCAATAACGGAACTGATACCTCCTTTCAAAAAAATTCGCGTTGTGGGCGAAAAATTCGCGTTAGCTCTAAAATTCAATACTCGTGAAAAATTCGCGTTATAACCATTTTGCGTATGTCCAATCGCGTTGTAGCAAGATCCGACGGTATTTCAGACTGAATTGAGAATGTATCGAATATTGCTGGTGTTCTTTTTCAACTCGAGCGTACGCAGAGAGAAAAGTCTTCTCACTTGTATTATAGCTAAAATATATTAAACAATGAAGAAATTTCAGAGATTTCCCCTTATACAGGTAATTTGTATTTTTCTGAAAATGAAATAAAAGTACATTTTTTAATGAAAAGTATATTTTTAAGTTATTACAAAAATATTCTTTTCAAAACTTTCATATCGTCGTTTCGTTGGTGAATCTAGTTAAGTCATATTTTTGGGTGTAGTGAGTTAACTGTACCTCATCAAACAACTGGGATTCTTTAGTTGAAACATTGAATTCCAGTTAGGTTCCTAGTTTAAATAAGTTCAATATTTTTTTGTAAACAGTGTGGCTTAGCTTATTTCTACCTATCAGCACACAATGTACACCGTTAAAATTGCGGATTGCATATGGCACCTTTCGGGGTGAAGCGTTGTACAACCGGAAACAACTCCTTAGAGGTGCCATTTTGCCACCTATGGCACCCTTAAAGGTACCAGAGGGAGCCAAAATAACACCCCCACAGGTGCCATACGGAACTAACTGGGCACCATTGGGGTGTCATAGGTAGCAAATTGGCACTCATAAGACAGTGTCGCTGGTACGACAACGTTTCACCCTAAAAAGTTCCATATGCAATCTGCATTTCTAACAGCGTTCGCACTCATTAAGTGAATTTTAATCTGCTAAAATATTGTGCATTGTTTAATTTAACAGTACGCAATCAGCGAACCATTGCACATGTTTAATTCTCTCATCGGAAAGAAAGGGAAATTATTCATTCTTTGATTGCGTGTCTCGGATTAAGTAATATGAGTGTGATATTCTTGGCATGAACCACAAAAGTTAGTGTAACACGCTAATCTCCAGACAGCTCGTGCCACCTTTAAGAGGATTTCCTCGGGTACTGAACTTTCTTGAATTGTGTCGGCTGAAAACTAACGTCAAATAAGCGTGTGCTTGTTACCGTCTGTGCTAGCATAACGTTTTCTCCCTTGGGCAATTAGGATCTTGTGGTTCCTAAAAATAGATTTTCTTTCCCGGGAAGACTGGAACTTTCGCCAAAGTCGTCTCTTCGCAAATCTCATTGTGTTTCTGATGTGACAATTACAGAAGACCCAGTGCTTTTACGTGCCAAATTATCCGGCTGGTGTCAGGAAGCTCTCGTGACACTTGTCATGCGGTTGTTTGGCGGTATCTGATAATAAAATCAAATCTTTTAACAAGCGGTTCCGGATTTCTGGTGTAGTTTTTGATGCGAGTTCCTGACCTGCTTATATGCAATGTTTAAATGCATAAATTATTTACGTAAATAGTTTCTTGTTTTGTCGTTTAAGCAAAAGTTTGCGTTTTAAACGGCTTAATTAACTAATAAACATTTAGGGTAGGAAGTAACAGCTTTGAACTTTACAGCATCTTTTGTTTTTACAACACTTATTGACATTTGCGTCGTTAGAATTTTTTCTTGAGCAGAAGCGAAAGAAATTTATGAAATACATTTTTACCCACCGATACTGTAATTGGGTTTTAGGTTTGAGCATTAAATCATTAGTAATGAAACATTCAAAGATTTTTGTTACGTTCTTCGTGGTCAACATTTTATTAATTTGTGTTTGAACTTGAAATTTCATTACTTTAATAGTGAATTTCAAAAATGATTGATGAATTCCGTATTCAGTTTTTTTATGCTGCAGATTGAACTAAACCCACAGGTTCAGTTGAAGCTAAAAAATATATATATATGTATAAAATATGTAAAGCAAGTTTTTCTTATTTATGCATGGATTTTTTCTTGTTCATTTTATTATTTTTATGAGTGCATCAAGGAATTTAAAAATAAATAGAGAAATATTGTTATTTTGTGCCGTACTCGATGAAACACTGACCTCATTTTTACTTCCTTTTACAAAAAAGGAAGAATTGTATTCGCGAAAAAATTTTCACTCAAAAATCAACCTTAATTTCCATTTTCTCACCCCCGAATGAATGTTGAGTTTTTTTTTTCGACTCGACCACACGTGAATAGGTGCCTAAAAACGTATAGACACGCGGAATATCCATTTTAACGATTCCCGAGTTAATTACAACGAGTTTTCTCGTGACGTCTAAATGTACGTTTGTATGTGCGGATGTGCGTATGTATGTCGCATAACTCATGAACGGTATGTCCTAGAAAGTTGAAATTTGGTACGTAGACTCCTAGTGAGGTCTAGTTGTTCACCTCCCTTTTTGGTGGCATTCGGGTGTTTCTAAAGGGGCCTTTTGCCCCTTTTTGTGGGGAAATCATTGTTAATTTCGATGTAAACGCAAGTGGTGTTATAATTTGGCGAACACTTGGCGATATATCGCCAATCTTTTAGTCGCCAAGTTTTGTCGCCAACTTAATGACAAATTTGGCGATTTTTGTTTGGTTTCAATTTGGCCACTTTTGGTGATATTTAGAGCGTAAACTATTGAATCACATTGAAATTGCCAATAATGAGAAATGACATTAAATTGGAGCAAAAGGAAGTCATGTGATGCACACATCAGCTCGTTTAAATTAAAATCACCGGCTATTGAGTCTGCTGTGATTAGAAACGATATTTAGTTGCTTTATACAAACAATAAATTACAACTAAAGTCACGAGAATTCTCTTCTATTTTCTGGAAATTTCTTTTATATTTAAGTATTTTTTAATCACCTCTGCAACTTCATTTTCAAATATTTTAAGATTCATTTAAGAAAATGCTAGTGTAGCCTGAAAGTGTCTGGGAGTCCCTTTCTTTTTAATCTCACTCTCGTCATAGCAAATATATTCATCACTCTAAGTATCATTTAAAGTATCGGGAAACTTTAAAGACATTGTAAAGTATCGAGTAAAAATTTCCTGCTGTAGTATAACTTTATGTTAAAATATATTACTTTAAAAGTTATGAAAATCTTACAGTACACCTGTTTCGTAGTTTTAGTTAGCATCCAATAAGAGAAAAAGCACTTTTAGTGATGTTCAGTGGTTCATAGAAGTGTTTGCATTCTAGTAATATGCGCAGTCATTGTGTAATATGCAATTGCATACAAGTATGTGTACATGAAACAAATGTTGTTTTTCAACTGTTTTTTTTTTAAACTTTGAACTTTTATTACATGATTTAAAAATGAATGTTCTTCTATCTTTATTTATTAAATTTTACGTTCTAAAACATAAAATGGTTCTTCTTTTTAATATGACAGCTTGAAATTATTGTTTATATCGAATAAATTACCTTTATAAGTACATTTAGTTGTCTATATCACATTACTAACATTAATTTCATCACTTGAGTGAGTTAGAATTGATATTTTACGAAGCGCGCATATGTATTGAAAAGATCTCAGATTTATATCGAGTCCACACAGGACTGTAACTCTCCACATTGACTCTTGATTTTGTGTACCGCATAAACAAAAATTAAATAAAAACAAAAGATGCTTCCGCTAATGCCTACAGAGATGTTTGGTTTTTTTCTTCCCAAAACCATACGAAAACTTATTAAAAGCTATTTTTACTGAAATTATTTTCGTCAGTCAAGTAAATATTCGATAAATTAATCGACTTGGAAAACTGGTGGGTGTTAATTTGTTCAAATCGATTAAAAGGGACTTAAAAATACTTGATGAAGTGGTTCTCAAGAAACTGGAAAAGTATTTGGCAGTAAGTTACCGCATTCGCAGTTTTTTCACTGTAAATTATGCTTAAATATGTTATACCCCCCCCCCCCCCCGAACCGATCTCCATGTTGAAACATTCACAGAAGGTAATTAAGACACGGCATATGTGTAACGTAACAATATTGTCAGCTTTCCTATGAGAATCAAATACAATACACCCTAAAAGTCGAAAGTGAGAACTGCACTGCAAAATCGCTAAAAGTATTAGCCATCTGTGCTGTAAAAGTGCAGCGAGACATTTGACCGTGACAGTAAACGATTTCACTTTTGTGTTAAAGGGCTTGGGACTCGAAATCCCGTTCCTGTTCCATGCTAACTTCCTCAGTGCAGCACGTTTCGTGGGAATGAAGTTTATCGTGTATATAGCAAAATGTTTCTGTTTCTCAACGTATTAAAAATATTCACGTTTTATTCCAGGGGTCAACAATTTTGGGAAAATGTTTTCGCTTTTCTCTTTCTCTCTCTCTCTTTTCCTTTCTTTTTTCGTGTCACGTAATCCCGTGAAATAATTGCAATTAAAGAGCTCGGGGCGGAAATGGGACAAGCCACAAAGAGTGACTTTTCGATCAAAATTTGTTTATCATAACTAAAATTAAAATAAACATGACAGTGTAATTTATAAGTCAAAAGTTGAAGCTTCATTTATTGGAAACTGATATTGGGCAACCTCCGCAGTAAGCGAACGTTTAGGAAAATTTTCAGTTTCAGAAAGTCGTGGCATCGTTAAAAACTAACATTTGAAACCTAAATGTCAAAAAGGTTTTTATTGAATGTAATTACTGAAAGTAAAGTTGAAAAAAAATCAGGAGAACTTTTGTGCAGCTGTTTCAGACATTGAGAGTTTAAATGCGATAATTGATTGAATTGGCTTACAAAAAAATTATTATTACCCAATTATACGTCAGGTTATTTTATCCATATCATTACACTGTATATTTGAGTTTGTCGAATTACACAAAAACTTATATAATTTATTGAAACGGATTAAATAAAATTTTACATAACATTGAAGGCATGTTTCAAGTATTTTTACACTAATTCACACTGCATATTTTTCCCCAAATCGCTTACATTTGTTTAAAAACAGTGTTGAAACATATTAAGCGAAATACAATTACTTCAAATGTTCAAAATTATCAGAACACGAAAATCCCTAATCAAATTTTAATGATACAATTGAAAGTGCAGTGAAAACCCAATTTTTTTCTACCCAAAATAGAAAAACTTTACGAAACATGAAACATTCGCATTCAATATCAATTGTACATACTTTGTTCAAGTAGTTTCTGAAGAACAGTACGTACTAAACTACAAGTTTTTATGGGATGCAATGATAATATTAAGTTTTGTATTATATTTTCTATTTCCCCAATGTTAAAACTAATACATTCAAATACTTTAAATGATTGAACACTTTATTCATTTCAATTAGATTTATAATTTTAGACAACGTCGTACCGAAAAATATCTCTAGCAAAATATATTCAATGATATTTTATTGCTATTCATATTTACAATTTATATTTGTTGCCAGTAAAAAATTTGCAACTGATCATTTTCATTTTTTTTTTTTTTGTTTTTTTTTTTTTTTTTGTTTTGTGTGCTCTGTTTCTTCTCAAAACAAATATTGAATGTAAGGGATTAGGTTGAGTTCGTTATTTTAAAGTAGTCTAAATGTTTTAATAAAGACGAGTTTTTAGCTTAAATTTGTATCTAAAATAGGAAAACGAATTCGGTCTAAATTTGTTTCTAAAATTGTAAAAATAATAGTTCTTGCATTAACTGTAAATTGAAAGATTAGAAGATATTGATATTTTGTAATTTAAGATGAAATATATAAAACACTCGTTATACAATGAATTGTTGAATTGTTAAAACAATGTTCGTAAAAAGAAACTGTGGACATTTATGTAAAAAGTGAGGGAAAATATATTAAAATAGAATGTTGTATATTGCATACATTTTTCCCCCGAGTCTCTTGTCATCATAAAAATTATGCAAAATATGATACTAATTAGACGAAACTTTGAAGGGTTACCTCAACTAACACAAAGCGAGCGATCCTTTGAATAACTTTTTATTTCCGTTTAAGTAAAAAGAAAATAAGTTAGGGTAGCGAAATAAATACCTAGCAATTTATTTCTACATAAAAATATATGTATATGGTCACCATAATCCTTCATATATGCATATATAAATTATATATTATTGGTTAGATATTTTTTATTTGTATATAAATCATAAAGCAATGTTATTTGATAAACTCCATGTAAAACAACTCCTTTAATGGATAGAAGTAGATAGAGACTCAATCCGGTCGCTGCGTCAAAATAAAATTACTTTCACTTACTTGGGGGGGGGGGGGGGGGAATTATTCGAAAAGTAAGAACAGACCGATTGGGAAAAATAACTGTTGAGTGAAGTCATATTTGAAATAACTTTTATCGAAGAGCATATTTTATCCAAACTAAACTTATTTTGAATGCAGAATGCTAAATATATTATTTAAATATACTTTACTCAAAATAAAATTATTCCATATTACTAGGACAAAACCCACCAAAAATTTCTTTTTTTCTTTCGGAAATGTAAAGCTTCTCCTAGAGGAACATAATTTGTTTCAATTCTGTACATAGACTGCTTGTAAAAATGACATACGGGATTACGTCTGGACAGGAAGAAGTTCCGTAGAAGGTGAAATATTCGTTTAACTTTAGAATAGACTGAAAAATGACTGTTTTCAGTAAACTTATCGGTTAGTAGAAAATGACCTCGGCGACGATTGATGGTACTGATTAAAGTGTAGTTTGAAAACAGAAATAAGAAGAAATATCGACTGCAAAATTTATGTGAGGGTTCTGATGTTTTAATACGTTTTTCTTTTGTGAGGGTGAAATATTTGTTCGATATTTGGGAAAGAATATGAGGAAAAAAAATCTTCGAATAGAGGGTTCCGATTGCGAGAGTGATAGTTAAATCGCTATTTTTCTTAGTGCAGTTTAAAATGCCATGAAACTTTTCTAGGCCGCTGCCGCTTGTCAAAGCAAATATTTCATGTATCTTAGAGAGAAGAGAAATTATTTCTCTCTTTTCTCCCTTTCGATTCCGTGCTTCCGTGGATGAATCAAGCTGCAGTGGGAAGCCAACATTCGGAGTGATACATATTATTTAGAGCAGTTCGGAGGTTTATTTAACGAATTGATAGGAATGCTAGGTATAACTTCAGTTTTTTTTTGTTTTTTTTTTTCAGAATTTGCACGAAGCCTTTTAAACTTCGTCTTATTAAATAGTATTCTTGCAAAATTTAATGACATGAGCTTGCAGTGTAGTATTTTAATGAAAAAGAATACACCCAAACCTCTTTTTGTGCGGTGGATAGGCAACGCATAAAAAAAGTTCGTTCGTTTTATAAATAACTTCGTCCATTTCATATATACTATCGTCAGTTGAGTCCCAATCTGATTGAAATTTTCATACACCAAACAAAAAAAGTTTGCAAAAAAAAAAAAAAAAACCCACAGAAAGAGGTTTGGGTGTATACATTTTTTTTAGTGCATACCTTGCTTGCATAAATAATCAATCAAAAACGATTTTGATTAAGCAAGCTATTGTTTCAACATCTACCAAAACAAAATTGTAAAAGTTAAGACTGGTAACGTTGTCCAAACTTTAATAACTCTGTGTTTACCTTTTCGAAATAAAGCAGATGATATGAAATTCATAGAAACATATAATTGCAGTTTTAAAAAAATGCCCTTAACATCAATTTAAGTTGTTTTGATGCTTCGTTTCATTTTGTCGGATTAGCTGATAACATAAGAACTGGAATCAAATAAATACAAAAAAAATAACAAACAGCAAAATTTGACGGACGTATGTCATTTGCACTGAAGTGTGTTGAAATAAATAAGTAAAAATAAAGTCTATCAATTTGTCTTCGTAGCTTTTAACATCTAAAATACTTCAGCATTAAAAATATCTATATAGATAACATGTTGGAAAATATTTCATTTGTTTGAGCACCGTATTCAATATAATATTTAAGTAGTTTTATTAATGAAACAAACCTTAGCTACAGAAATCAGAGACGCTGTCTTTTGAAACAATCAAGTGTTCTGTGGAAGGTTATTCCCATGCTTCATTTTTCCATTTCTGAACCTGCGTGTGAGTTCAGAGAAAAAAAATTACTTAACCCCATGTCAATTTAAGTGTAATGGCAGGATAAAGGTTTTTTAAATTGTTACTTACCAGTTTTGCCCTATGGCACGGAGCAGAATCATCCTGGAAAATAACATTTGGAACAGAAGTAAAGTGATCCCGGATAGTAGGAAACAATTTCTAATCCAAAATGCCAGTATACACCTGAGCGTTTACTGTTCCTTGAACAAAGTGAAGCCCACCAACTACTTGATCAGAAATACATCCCCAAATCATCTGGGATACGGGATGGGATGCTTGACTGTGTGTTGAATGCAGTCGGAATGATATTCCTCTCCTTTGCGGCGCGGGTGATGCAATTTTTTTTACCACCACTGTAGTTGGTGTAAATATGGACTCCCATTTAATGTGTGAACATAATTTATGCCACTTCTTTTTTTAAAACAACAAAAAATATTTCTCTTGTATCTTTCGTGATGGGAAGTTCTCTGAAGACACTTGGGGAGAGGTGTGGGTGAAATGTGTTATGCGCCAAATGGGTGGGCACACTTAGTTTGTGCCGGTGCTGAAAGAGCCGGTTATTTTTACAATTTCTGTAAATTATTTGTTTTCTCCTGTTATTAATTAATCTTCTACATTTTGTATAGTTTTATCTTGTTTTCAAACTATTTTTAGTGACTTTTTTGAAGAAGGCCCATATTTACACCCCATTTTTTCCGGTGCTTTTTTAAAGCGTTTTTTGTAAATCGTCGTTTTTGAAATGGAATCATTAGTATTAATCATTATTTTGCCTTCTCGCGTTTAAAATACGTGTTATAGTTGTTAATAAAAGACAAAAATTTAGAGTTTTTGAATTGAAAGTAACTTTAAATCAAAAACAAAAGATGGTGCCCAAATGTACACATTTTCCTCTCTATATATATTATAAATATATGTATTATAAGTCATTTATTTTAATTAATCTTTATTTATTCTATTTTTAAGAATTGTCAAAAATACGATTTTTTCTGTGCTTAATGAATCTCATCAATTTCCGCTTGTTACTGTGCGTTAATGTGAAGGTTTGATTAATTTTCTATTCCGCGATTTGCTAAAAAGTCTCATATCTTATTAAAAAATTCGCCATTTTTATTGGGAACTTCTCAGGGTTATAACCCACTAATGATTACACAACAGCACATAAGCTCATCTATTTTTATTATCTCATCTCAAAATACAGTTTACGAGCAGAAAACATTCAGCGCAGAGAGCGCTAATAAAAAAAATTTGAATGCTAATTTTCAAAGAAAGTACGCTGTAAAAGAAAATTGAACTCTTGCCTTAAGAAAATCATTTAAAAAGTAATTGTTGGAGCATCAGAAAAACGAATAGGAAACTGTAAAGTGAGGTTTCTACTACATTAGAACGAATTGAATTTTTCCTATCCATTCGCTCTTTACAGATAGATTTTCCAAATGGAATTAATTTTCCAACCATCGCTGTAATAAATGATGGCACAAAATGGAAACATTTCCACGAAATTTCCCGATTTCGAATCATTTCCATGCTCACTTTAACATAGAAATTCCTATTCCCAGGGGTGTGTACGTAAGAGAAGGGGGGTGCATGGGGGACGAGAATGACGAACGGAATAGTACCGGGGCACGTGATCCCCCACTGTGTTTGCCCCCTTCTTGGGTCTATTCTCGCCTTGGGAGCTCCTCCACGTGAGCCACGCGACTCGCCAGGTGATGTTACCCAAGCGTCTACACGCGTCAGACACAGGTTGCAATAATTTGGCATCCAGCGCCAGTTTAAGTGCATTCAAATGAAAACAAAACAGTGCCATCCGTTACTCTTTTTAAAGTCAATTTTACTGAACAATTGAACAGACTCAGTTCAATTGAGTTATTTTAGTTATCTTAATTTTCCATCTATGTAACAATTAAAGGGTTTACTGAAAAAACTTCCTAAGTCCACCTTTTGATGAAATCTTTCATTTTTTATTCATTATTTTGTTACATAAATGTTAATTTTAATTAATCGAATATGTGTAGTTAAACACTATTTTATCAAAATATACTTTAAAATATTTATTTCCCTTTGGAGTAGTCATTTTATTAGTGAGTAAACTTATTTCTCCTACACGAAGATGGTCGTTTTTTTAATTTCTCCTTCAACTATAACTAGTTAAAGTTCTGATAAAAAGTCTCACAAAATTTCAAAAATATTTCAATCAAGGGGTGTCGGGTACTAGGAACTTCGGAATTAAAATCATCTAAGTAAAGCTACTGAAAACTGCAACAAAGACTTTACATCAAAATCAACTGTTCTCCAAACAAGAAGGTATTATTAGAAATAACAAATCTTCTGTATGAAGGTAACCTTTTTGTTTCTTGGAACAATGGTGATTAAAACGTTATGATAATAATCATTTTCTTAACAAATTATTGATTTTCATAAGCTATAAATAAATCATCAAACGACAAACCAAATTATATAAATTGATTTGCATTTTCATTTCCCTTTTTGCAAATTTTACCAAATTAGCTCTTACTGTTTTAAACGGTATTTTATTATAAGTCAGAACATCCGAAAGCGAAACTGTTTATTTTATCACTTGTCTGGGCGTGTTGCACATTTTGTTGCACATTCCAGAGTAAGATTTTGTTTCCGGATCTGTTTACGACAGAAATGACGAATTCTTAATTGTGCAACATATGGGCCGTTTATTTTGAAAGTGGGAACAAGTCCATTTTTGAAACAAATGAAGATAATGGTATCTGTAGATAAAGCTCAGTATGGTTTGAGTTGCAACAATTTAGAGCAAAAAAAAAAAAATCCTAATATTTGAAAGATGGAAGTTTTAACTCTTCATTCCTAAAACTGATAACTGAAACCCATTTTCTTAAATATCTCTTACCAACAAAAATGAACTTGCCCCAATGTAAAATAAATGTCTTTTATAACGACTTGACAGAATGCATTTAACTTACAAAAAGTCAAGCGTTTGATTCCAAACGAAGTACTTTTCAAAAGAACGAAATCGTACGTAGTTTAAATAGAATAGCTTTGAGCTCAATGCTTGATGTTGATTTAGAGAATAATTTCTTTAACCATTTCTATATGATCATTTAGTTAATCTACGTTGAGTACTATCTAATTAACTATAGTGCTATCGAATTAACGAGCCATTAGTTAATCTACGTAGAAAATGCAATATCATCAAAATATTTGCCATTCATAACTCGGTAGCCCAAAGTTATTTAATAAGCTGGTTTATTTTTGGTTAGACAAGTACGTGTAGTCGGTTATTTTGACGAAAATGAAAAATATACAGTATAAAATAGTTATTGAATAAGACAGTGAATAAATTCCTTCTGCGAAAAGTAAGAGTAAATCAGCAACGACATAAATGCAGAAATTTGCGGAGGGGAAATGCATTTTTTCCTTCAAATTTGTACATTTAAGACGTTGTTCATTTAACTTACAGTTACAGACTTGTAGCTACTAAACGTAAATATTAATACGCTGATACATAAGTAAGTATAGGAGAAAAAGTTTTTGAGTTTACTAAAAGAGAAAATAACAGTGAAATAATTATTGATTTGTAACTACTACAATCGAAATTACTAACGTACAAATTTAATCTTTTTCTTAACAAGTATAGTATCTTCTAAGAAAATTGTTTCATTTGTTGAGGCATAAACATATCGGGTATTGAAGTCTTTATATTTCTCAAGAATGGCGGAGTATTAAACTGAATGAGACAAATTAATACTCTGGTCTAATAGAAATACTTACTTTTCTGAGTTAGAAAATCGTAAGCTCTGAAATTGCTTTTTGTGCAATACTTTTAATGACAAATAATTTATACAGCAAATTGAGCTCTGGGAATAAAATAAAGTGTTTGAGTTCAAGATAACGATTTGGCTCCTCTATTGAAAGAAGAAACTATGTTTTTGTTTCTTCTTCAAACTACTGATACATGATCCCTTAAAGAAAGACTCTTGACATTCCAAAATATTTTAGTAAAAAAGAAGGTATTTGTTTCTACAAGAAATGGTCCCGATATAGAAGCATTTAATTGGTTTATGTATTGTATTTGTTTGTAATTTCAAATGCGAAATCAAGCAGTACGCATATCTTAAGTCGTTTCTCTGAACAAAAATTTGGCGCCAGAAATCTTGCCGCATCCTAAAGATCTGCTTCGAATGGAACCAAAACGCGGTCTTTAACACCTGTATGACCGCCGAGCTCAGCTGTTTCCGTCGCATAGTGTCTACTGCTACTGACGGAGTATCAACTTGAGCGTAACCCCGGGTAGACGAATATTCCACGCTAATGCGACAACCCCCCCCCCTTCTTTTTCCGAACCAAAAACGGCTTCCGCTAGTCGATGCATAGGGTGACACGATCCACTAGGGGTCTTTACTGCGGATCAATTAAACCTTGTCACGTGTCCTCCTGAAATTTCAAAGGTTTCCGAAAATGGGATGCGTATTCGTCATAGGCTTCAGCAACGTGATCTTTCATTATATTAATTTTCAAAATTAGTACTGGGCAACTGGGCATTTATCTATAGGTAAAAGCTAATTACCTCCAAAATATGTTTCGTTTTCACCGTGAAACTTAAAAACAAAACAATCAGCATAGGTTTCACTCTTCCCCCTCCCTTTTTCAGACTCATTATTCAAAAAAATATTTGTTCCGGTGGAAAATATTTCTACATTGTGTTTTAATCTTATAACCAATGTCTTTACTTCTTACGTCTTGTTGTCTTTGATGTCTTTTTTATGGAATTACAATGTGTTGTTACGTTTTTACACGTAGTATAGAAGTAATTGTACGCGCACACACGTATAATGTATGATTTTTACGTTTTTTTTCTTTTTTTTTTCCCTGCTTAAAAGGTAATATTTCATTTCAATTTGCTGCAACATGAGATATTAAGTGAAAAAAAAAAAGAGTCTAAAATGAAAAATCTATGTTTCAGTCACTTTTGAATAATAGAACTCACTATGGCTCTTTGAAAAATATAATCATTAATAAATTCTTACATTAATTAAGTTTTTACAGTGTTTTTAATCTCCGCCGACTCATGCTCAGATTAGAAATCTTCAATAAACTTTATAAGAAGCATGAACTATTTGTATTTGTTTGTATTTGATCCTACTTAAACATGAATTTACTGTCTAAATTAAGAAATTTGTTTATAAAAAACACGAGGCCTAATTAAAAATATAAAAAAGATGAGATGGGGAAAAAATGCAGGGCATTTTTACTGAAATGCCCGGTCTTTCTGAGACATAATTTTTAGTTCTAACTATCTTTAAACTTTTTTGCAAAAAATTGAAAACTCATGAACTAAATCTCTTCTTTTATACAACACATCTTTAATGTTCGTTTCCTTTATCCATTTTCATACTATTATATATAAAATTGTGTATTTATTGTTATTCAAGTAAAATCCCACTTTTTTTTCGAATTTTTAGGGTCTTTTTAAAAACACGTTATAGACCATTAATATTTAAAAGATATATCGGAACCTGTAACTTTTGTTGCAGTAAGCTCTGATGCTCTCCCTTTAGTATTTCACTAGTTTCATCAAGTGTTTAGCCTGTTTAATTTTTATTAGATTTTTAAAAATTTCGCATAAAGATTCATTGACAGGCCAAAAAAGAAAAAACCTGTGGCCGTAACGGGTAGGAAGTCGTTAAAGAAAACAAGTATATAGATAAAGCTTTATTTTCCCTTTGCTCAGTTGTAAGAAAAAGCATTAATTTCCGTAATGTATTTCAGAAATTAGCTGTGAACGTTCATTAAAGAATGTATAGGCCTCATCTGAATATTTTATTTTGCCTCCTCGCTCGAGATGAATAAATAGATTACTGATCCCAAATTTTTTTGGTAGTCGTACAGAAAAGTTAATAATTGATTTTAATTGCTTCAAGCGGAATAGAGCCTGAATTGGTGTTTGGATTGCGGTATTTGGTTTAAAAGGCAGCAATCATTGGTTCGTGCTATTTTTTTAAAAAACAATATTTTTTTACCTTCTAGTAATTCAACTGCGCCTATGAAAATAGATTGCAAAGACTAAAAAAGTACTAATCATTAAACAGTGATTGACGCTCCTTTAACAAATCATGATTAAAATGTTCAAATATTTGTTTCAACAACGCATTAATTCTGGCGAAATTTTGCGTTAATAACAAAAAAAAAAAAAAAAAGCACCAGTTAAAAAACCAGGTTTTCATTAAATTTCGACCTTTTTAAAAAGCATTAAGAAATATTTTGCTTACTACAGATTTTCCCAACCATTTAATGCACGTAAAGAAATTGTACATTTTTATTAAGTTAGGTCTTAGCAATGACAAGAGAAAATAATAAAAAGAAAAAAACTATGACGATGCTACCTTTTGGCAAATTTATTATGATTTAAGCTAGAACGAATAAGTTTGAACTGCTGCAAAGGATACTAGTATATTTGGATAATCTTACTGAAACTGCAGATACTCTGGAATGTCACACTGCTTGCGTAGTTCGGGATTTTATGGCGCGAAACTCAAACGCGTCGACGACATGTGTACCTTTTTATCGGAAAACATTCCCCATTTACCTCCACCGTATCTGAATACGATGTTTAATACGCCTTCTAGTAACAAAAACGTAAAAAAAAGCCCCCAGTTTCCCCCGTATTGAAATGAAGTAAGATTTCCTCTGCCTCGCGCAAGATGTCAAAAAGAAATAAGAACTGTTATGAATGGGATGAAGAGCCATATTTTTCCTTGCTAGGAAGCACTCCCCCCCCCCCCCTTCTCCGGCTCACGTGGATCAGTGTTCTAAATTCGATCACCTTGTGTTAGCATCTGTTGGATTCTCTCTGCATTTACCAAGCCGACTCAAGGAAGAATAAGCACCACGTGACTTTACCTACTATTAACCTCTCACCGCACGAGGCAGTTTACCGGCGATACGGGTTGCCAGATTGCATTTGATATTCGCTACTATTGGCAGCATTAAATGTTTCTTAATCCATGTTTATCGATTATAACATCGCAATAAAAACTATGTTAGAAGCGCATATAAAAAATGTAATACATGGCATAAAGAAACCTTTGAGAAATTTGTTTCTCTTTCGTTATTTTTGGGAGGAAGGTTGGAACGGAAACTACTGCTTGTATTTTGTAAACAGTTAAACGAACATTCATAAAATTATTATCACCATTCTAAAACAGTTTTAAATTAAACGTCTTGTAAAAACAGGTTATTTTGAGAATATCTTTAATAATTTATTTATTTTGTTTTATTTTATTTTTATTTTATGTGTTTATTTTTGCATTTTATTATTTTTCAATGTATGCGTAAGGCACTTTCATTCATTTCAAACTTATGAGAAATTTTTCCTTCTCCCCCATTAATCAGATATCGTTATCAGACATATGTCCTGGCTTTAAACAGAAAAAAAATTGAATAAAATCAGTTCCATCATTCTTATGTGTTTGTCAAAAAGTTTTGTCATTATTATTAATTTGTTATCCTTAGTTTTTCGTTTTCAGATTTTTTACAGTTTATTAGTAAGTTATCCATTCATTCTTACAGCTGAAGTCATGAAATTTCCGAAGAATATACTACGTATCAGTTCGTATATTCAAGTTTATTGCTCAGTTTAAGTAGCGTTATTGTTCTCTTCATCGTAAAGGGAGATGAAAAGAGTTCGAAAGTTTTTCCATGATTATCTTTTAAAAGTTCAAGGTTTCAGATAATAAAATCAAATGGTATCGAATAGAAATTTGCAGACACAGTTATTTTTCAACTGAATATAAAAGTATTCGAATTTCGTGCAGAGTCAAAATCATATGACCGATTATGTTTTTACATTTGCATAAAACAATTTACCTTTTCCACAGTTTTAGTAATTACATTTTTCATACTTCCTAGAGAAAAATTCATTTTTCCGAAGTCTATATTTATGCCTATTCCACTCCATGCGTTGTATGAAAGGAGTAGTGTAGTTTAAAATAAAATTTCAGAATGGAAACCTGAAGCAATTTAATATTTTCACAAAACGGTATTAAAAGGATATAAGTATAAATTATAGGAAATGAAATAATAGTTAAAATAGTTAAAAGAAAGGTTTAACTAAAAAACCTATCAACAGAATAGTTTATTTTAAAAAATATTTAAAACTTTTAAATAGTTCTCTGCATATATTTTAAACAAATAAAATTATGTGAATAATTTAATTCAAAAATTATATATATATATATATATATATATATATATATATATATATATATAGATAGATATATTAAATATGCTTAATATGGTTTTCAAAAATAATTAGGAAAATTCTATGAATATGAAAAGCAAAAAAAAAAAAAATCTCCTTTTACCACATCCGTTTTCTTAAAATCTCAACCAAAAATAAAATATAGTAAAAATCAGAAAACCAGTGAAGGTATTAATAAACTGAAAGCTAATTACAAGTAGCTGCTTAAGTGTTCATTCGCACGGAACTATCTGCGCTAGAAACGATTAGTTTTCAGATCATAAACCCAACATTGATTTTTCTGCTAAAAGCACCTTAATTTAGGCAATAGTACTTCTTTTTCATGCTGAAACTTCCTTGGCGGAAGTCTTGCGTCTGGAAGATAAATCGGATCATTTAATAATAGCTTCTTTAATGATTTGTAATTAACTCGTTGCTTAACCTCAACGTTAATCGATTTTGTACATGAGAAGTGATTTCTAGTACATTTGGAATTCAGTTTTGGGTATTATTGAAGAAAGTTGAGATTTTCCTTTTTGATGACTTCATTTATAATTTATAATGACCCTCTTGGTGCCATTGCTATAGTTAGTTCAATACTAATGGTTAATTCCGCGACTCGATGTTTATTAGTTCTTTTTTCAGATTTCGGTGCATCGTTGTGTGATAGTTAAACCAGGGGTTGTTATTTCGACCGTCTTATGCAGTTTACTTTTTGAATCTCTTCTTATTTCTAACTAAGCTGTGTATGTGATTGTTTATAATGCAAAACAAATGAGTATTTTTTATCTGATTTATCTACTTACGGATGCCTTGACGTCATATTTTATTCAGTAGGAAGTTAAAACACATTCGAAGTTGTGTTGCAAATCTGTAGCGGCGTGAATTGAAAATTTGATAATATAAGGTACAGAAACTGTTGAAAAAAAATTGAAATTCCAAATCTGCAGATAATCCTCGAACGTAAAACCTGTATTTAATTCACACTTCCAGCATTAGTGACGAAAATTTGCATCACTTCACTATGTCTACGTTGCACGTTGCAATTTTGTTGCTAGTTTGGAAGTAAACTTTCAGGAATCGTCATTATAATTGAACTCGGCGGTCAATGCATCAGTTAATTAGATAAGTGTAACAATTAAATCCTATCCCATCTGCAAGAACCTCTCCATTCACAACTAATTTTTGATCATGTTTTTAATTGCCAGACCATTATTCGCTCCCTTCTCCAACTTGTAGCTCCACCAATTGAAATCATCTACAGCCATCGGGCTTCAGAATTACCACATCTTGCTAACAAGACTTTTGGAGGCATCTAAACCTTTCGCACTCAGCACTTCATTAGACACGACAACAACAAATATAGTCAACTGTTGACATGAAAGGAGGGTTGATATCGATATCTCGAAGATATCCCTGTACATTATGCTGAACGGGCTATATTTAAATCATCCCCCCCCCCCAGATAGCGTTGTATGAAAATGTGCAAATCATGCCTTCGCATAAAGTTGAATAATCTATTACTGTCTAAAGAATGATTGCGTGCATGAATTAATGATAAAAAGTATTCAGTGTAATGCTGAAAAGTATTACATATTTTGAAGCGTAACTGAAGTTCGTGCTCAGAAAAACAGCGGCATTTCAAACATAGAGAAAATACGGAATTTTGAACTTAGAAGAATTGCAGAGTTTCGGACATGAAAGAACGAATGAATTTCTTGCCAAGAAGCATGCTTGGGCTCATACATATTTCCATTGCATGTTTACTGAAGCATATTATAATGAAATGGATTAATTCATCAGAAAGATGCTTTTTGAATAATTTTCAGATGTGGTTGTGTTACAATTATTGATACCAGTGGAATCATTTAAGCTGCGTCGAACAATAAACATCTGAATATCTGATTCCCACAATACTCAAACAAAAAAGAAAGAGAGATATACTGTCTTCTCAGAGTAGTTGTTTTGCTGACGAACTAAGAAAGGAGAGAGTATCTGTTTTGACGACGGTTAACCGTTCGGTTGATAAAAAGGAAACAGGTGTGCTAAAAACGCCCTAGAAGTTTTAATATAATTTTAATTTTAACTGAGTGTTCGTTTCTCATTTATTTCGAAAGCATTCGCTGTTGAGGTAGTAAAAAAAATAAATAAATAACATTCAACAATTACGAATATCTATGAACATTTCCTAATACTTGTTAACATCTCTTGAGTCAAAGCAGTTATTTTTCTCATTTTCTTTTCGAAAATGCGATACTAATATATAAAAAAGATACGTTTTTACTTGGTATGTAACCACCAATAAATATATACCATGCAAACGTGGCTTAAAATATATAATTAAATAATAATCTCGAATGTTTTATGAATGCTCAGGAAGTTAGCACTAATTATGATAATTATAAGAGGGTTATTTATAAGAAAAGGAAAAGTTATGGTTACAAGAAAGACATTATCTTGAAAGCATTGAAAACGAGAAATAATCTTGGAAAAATACATTAATGGGAAGTAATAGAGACAAAATATAATTTTATTTGCAGAATTCTTCTGTCATTTGCAACGAGGACATTTTTTCACGAATCATACTACATTTAAGTTTAGACATTTTTTGCATAGGCATATACCATATGAATGTTATTAAGATTACTCGTTTTTTTGCATCAACATTCTTATTATTTTAGTTTGGTACTAAAAACTTTAATTCAGAACTAAAATAAAAATTATGAGATATACGTGAGAACAAAGCAAAGCTGAATCCTCATTTTCAAAGAAGGTAGAAGAAATACCTCATGTAGTTGAGAGTGAGAAGCTCGTTTTTCTCTTCAGCATTCCTAATATTTTCGATTGTTTTTAAAGCAAGTTTCGTAAGTAATAACAAAGTTATGAGATGTACGTGAATACAAAGCAGTATAAAATCCTTATTTTTAAAGAAGATATAAGAAAACCCCCCATATAATTGCGTGTGAGAGATGATTAATTTTTCAATTTAGCTTTAAAATGACAGGGTCTTTTTTTTTGTCATAAAAAGCGATGAAAAAACTAAGACAAGAGAATAACAAAGTATCAAGTATCGATATAGTGCTAACATTCTTTATATTAAGATGCTATGGATGGAAAATGAAGCAAAATTGCAAAAGTTATCTGAGCAAGCAATCTTAGTAGAACTAATCAAAGAATTTTGTTGAAAGAAGAACGAGCGGCTGTAAAATAATGAGAGAAGATTTCGAAGGACTTAAAAAAGATTTGCATATTTTATGCTGTATAAAAATCGACATTGTAGAAAAGGGTCTACGACAGGGGTGGTAAATGAAATTAAATCAAAGTGCCATAATTAAACTGACATTTATTTTTCATCCTTGTGACAAACCCCCTCTGGCATCCTCATCCTTGAACGTTTAACCACAGTAACTTTGCGATTTTAATTATTTGGTCTTGAATAACAAATAAAATCAAAGTACAATATTTATTTCTCATAAAAAATGTTACAAAACCAAATGTGGTATTTTAATGATAGTTATAAATGGAAAAAAAAAAACTATTTACATGATTTTTACATATTTTTTAAATTTTTTGCTCAGTGTTACTTGCAAGATTTTAATTTATGCCTGTATGTCGTTGATTGCAAGCTAATAAATATTTGTTGCCGTGTCTTCCTTTATGAACAATTTTCCAAATTTTGTAGTACCAACATCAACATAATGTAATTTTGTGAAGTAAAAAAAAAATATTCTTTCAATTTTTATTATTTTTTATTGACATCTTGAGCTTTTATAGAGCCAGTAAAATTCATTTCGCGCCAAGTTTGGCACGCGTGCCTTTTCATTACCACCCTCAGTTTACAACATAATAAATAATAGAAAAGAAAAAAAGATCCGAAAGAGCCCAAAACTTGCCTTGAATGTAAACAAAACAAATGTCTCGTGAATTACTTTAACTGTGCAATAGGTTTAGTTTTTCAAAATGATATTTTTAGCAAACATTGAACAACAATTGTGAGTGATCGAAACATAAAAAATAAAATAAATAAATAAATAAATATCCCTCAAATCATGCAGCATTTGTTAAAGATATTATTTTATTATTAAAATTTAAAGCACAAAAGACCTTTCAAAGGCTATAGGCAAAAAATAATCAATTAATCTTCCTTTTTATAAGATATGTTTTTGGAGAAGTAAAATATCAATTGTTGTAAATAGTATATCAAGGTTACATTTCCCTAAGTTAATGCAATGAATTTCTTTTTCCAAAAACCTGCTGATGTATTTTATTCATCCCACGTACATTTTGTCTAGAATATACTTTTAATCACGTAGTATATTACTGTGAAGAAAAGATTTTTCACTAAATTAATAATTAATAATACAAATAGTGCTTTGAAAAAGAAATGCTTAAATAAAATTTTTTCAAAAAATTACCAATTAAGAATCAAATGTGTTAATCCTTTCATTTTAATGACAATCATTAAATGAGATGAATATCAGCGGCGTCATACAACGACTGGATTACGCGCCCATTGCATAAGTAAGTACCTGAAGAACGCGTAAAGCATGAAAGTATTACCCTTGCACACATAAAACCCGAAAATAAAACGATGCTGGCGATAAACGCGAACGAATGGCGCTTGAGTTGGCGAGACAGTTTTTAAGATCCCGCTCAATGCAACCCTCCTAGTTAAGCATGTGCCGTATTCAGTCAGTCAGTCCGAAGAATAGAGTTGCTCTAGATGTGCATATTGCTCAATCCACTTAGCGGTACTTTACCGGTGGGATATTCGCTTGTCAAATAAGTTTTGTTTGCATGGTGCGCATGGTTTTTACTTCATAGGAGATTTTTGACTATGGATAAGTGCTGGTGGTTGCAGATTAATCACAAAACATAATGGAATATTAGTGCTGAAAATTGTACTTTCGATATGTGGATTGAAATGAATGGATATAACTATCATATTCCTCTAAATCTAGTTTTTCGCCACTGGTTGATTTTTCTTCGTGGTGCTTTTTCATATTTCTGCCCGATTTATTACATGCATTTACTTTGGTGAGTAAATATTTTGTCTATCATGTGCACATCTTTATAAAAATGCAATCAAAGAGATTCCTTCAAAAATGGATATGCTTTACTCCTTAAGAATTTGAAGCTTTCTGAATCTTGTTTCTTAAGATTTAAAAGAGAAATAAAATCTTAAATTTTTTGTTTCCAAAAAGATAAATCTATAATAATTTTGAGTTCTTACTTTTCTTTTCAGTTTCATATTGATTGTCTCAGAATGTTACTTATATACTGACAACGGAAGCATGCAAAGTATTTTAGAGCTTTAAAATGTTTTTAATGATAAAATGAGCGATTTTATTAGTCATAAAAAATATAAGTTCTGTGTTATAAATATTCTTCAAAGTTTCATAAATTTTAAAACAAAATTCCGGTTGTTTTTGAGCATTTCAAGAAATATTTGTATTTGAAACAATGCAAAGTATTTTATGTGTATTTTTTCAGTTTGGAATAAGTTATGAAAAATGTTCTCAAAAAAAAAAGGGGGGGGGGGGAGAAAAATCAACGCAGTACTGAATTCTGCTTTTTCTATTGAATTCTTATTTTGCTTTTATCTATGGGTGATCTAAGAAGAAAAATCCAAAAAAAATTTTACATTAAGCTCCGTTCGAAAGGGGGTTGATTTTATATTTATTCAAGCTCTGGATTTGTGTCAAACTTGTTCAAAAATTGTAGTTGTAGATTCTTTTGAAACCATTTTTAATTTAAATAGCGCAAAGTTTGACTACAATATATTTTACAGTTAATCAGCGATAGTATAAATTATAATGCCTATAAACCGAAGAATAACTCAATTTCCCTTACTATCACGTTTTAAAATATTTTCTTTAATTTTTGAAATTTCGTTACAAAACTAAACATAATTAATTCGTAGCAGCTAATAATAAAATTAAGGTGTTATATTCTTGTATTATTATTCAGACTGCAATGCTAATTAAATCGACGGGTTATTTAATTCCAATAATTATATATATTTTTTAAAAACTTCCTTTTATTTCGTTTTTAATTTTGCTGCTTGAAATCGAAACGCATTTAAGTTTAATGCAGTCAGTGGTAATAGAGAATTTGTATATTGTTTCATTCTTTTTCTTTTCTTTTTCTTTTTTTTTTAAATAAATATTTCAATGAAATTATTTCATCCGAATTGTGTAATAAAACTTAAAATTTGTGGAAACACATTTTCAAGCTTGATTACTTAATAATACAATAACTAGTTGCAAATATATTAAATTTCTTTTATGCTGATCTTCTTGTAATTTATGTTCTCTCGTTTTGTTTTAAGAATAATTTTGTTCTGTATAGACCACATTAATTCATAATGAGCACGAATGTTTGTTATCAAACTCTGTAATAGTTGCAAGTAGGTTTTTGATCGCAATCAGTTACCAATTGCATTTCCGATCAAATGAACTTAATGAAACCAATTGATATCAGTTGCACGTCAAATAAGTCAATAGAGAAAAACGATTTATGGAGAATGGATCAGCATTTATATGGGAAGAAAACATGCTTACAAATTGACTAGGATATCACTGATTTTTTTTAAAATTTGGATGTCAAGCTTCTTATTAGATATTCATGGTTAATCCACCCTAATATTTTGCATAATGACCAATAAGCAATTAATGCAGTACCATGTGTCTAATAACCATGTGCCCAATGAGTTAATGAATTTGCTACTCTGTTAGTTTTTTATTCTTGAAAATTAAAATTTTTAAACATTTAAGGATTGTTTTCTCAAAAATTCTGTGACACTTAAGTCAGACGAAACGCCGTTTAGAAAAAGTGAGATTGCTATAAAAAGTTTTGACCCAAATGGTTTACCTGTTCCTTAAAGTTTAAAATCTGAGTAGCTACGTTCCGTCTATCTTGTAACAATTATACTAAAAATTGCTTTCCAGGATTTCCATGAGAAGTTTTCTCTCATTTTCTCTAAATATAGCATAATTATAATATTTTCAAGCATAATTTATTTTACTCCTAACCTAGTTTAAAGTTGCTTTTAAGATGCTTAAGTTAGTTCATAAGATAAACATACGCCGTAATATTATTGTTTAAAATGAGACACATTTTTCCATAAAAAAACACTAATAAATTTTGTATTTATTTTACCAAAATAATCTATTAACGAAAACGAAAGTTTACTTCATCATTTTTAGAACTGTTCCAATACTTTTTTAAAAATTAAGCTAATGAGATTTTTAGAACGCTGTCGTTTTCATCTCACTTAGCTTTTTTATAACTCATAATTTTGTTTTTAAAAAATAATCTTTAACCTAGTTTGCCTTTAGCTATGACTTTGTTTCTTGTTTTTTATTTTCCGGATTTAAATTCAAAATGCATTTGATAGTAAGGAGTCTTTAGTTATTCCATTTGTCATCAGCAATATATTGTGAGCCACTCTCGACGATTATTTCAATTGAAATTGCTTCTGGAGATCGTATGATTCAAACGAGCAGAAAGGGGTTAAATTTGATTTCGAAAGAGCTTTCAGTGAAATTCCTTTTGTTCGAGAAAAATTTTATCTCATTTAGGAAAAAAAAAATCTTCATAATGTAATGAAAAACTGGTTTTCAGTTGAATGTTATAACTGCTTTGAAAGAATTTCGGGAATTGGTGAATATTGTCGTTTTTAGACACATTATTAGCCGTCTTACTCTCCTTAAAAATTATAGTAGGGTAATTACAGTAAAAAAATACATTATTTCAAAACTTTTTACTGAATCATTCACAGTACCAAATAGAGTAGCATACCAAATAGAGTATCAAAGCAGTACCAAATAGACTATAAAAGAACCAAACAGCAGCAATCAGAGTACGAAACCAAACAATAGGAAATATGACATCCGTTTCTCAGTTAAATATCAAGGTATTTTTTTGGAAATGTTTTTACATTTGGTGAGCGTCGAGCACTATGTTTCGGCATTAAAAAGTGGTTACCTTTTGTTTCTAGATTTTTTAACAGTTATCTAAACTTATACATTTCAATTTAGCGTATTCGTTTACGGTAAAATCGTGTCCTAATTTATTACTAACGAAACTTAAAGTCGCTATTAAGATACGTAAGTTCGTTCATAAGATATACGTACGCCAAACTATTATTGCTTAAAATTAGACTAATTTTTCCATAAAAAAAGCATTATTTTTTGTGTTCAAGACAAGTAAGGGAAAAAAATATATATTACTTATTCCAAGAAAATTGAACCAGTGAAAATGTATGTGAACTGATTCGGAATCCCTAAAAAGAATAACTATCGGGGAAATTAGTGTACGTCATCTTGTTTTGCAATGATCCGATGCATTTAATTTAAAATAAAATAAGAATTATGTAAAAATATATATACATAAAGAAGAGAATACGGTATAGCTTAAAAAGTTTTTTCTCTTGCGACTTCGTAGAACCTATATAGTATCATTTCTCATTACTTTAAAAAATAAATCCTCCTACGTTAAAATAAACCTTGTTTTTTAAAAAGATTTGCCTTTCTTTGGCAGCATTAAAAAATCAGTTTAAAAAAAACTTTTACCTTCTTTATAAACATTAAAATAAAATTGTCATTTATTGAAAACTTTGCCTTTCTTTGCAAAAATTAAAAAGAAATCGTCATTTATTAAGTTCGCCCTTCTTTGCATGCCTTAAAGTAAAACCCTCATTTATTAAAAACTTTGCCTTTCTTTGCAGTCACTGAAATAAAATCTTAACTTCCCTTTTCTAAAAGAACAGCCGATTAGCTTTCCCTTCATGTTTGCTTCAGCTGCAAGGCTTTTTTTCTCCAGTAAAGAATGATTTACAGGCTTTTGCTTCATCCCGCTCCGAGGAGCCCGAGGGTCATTTTCTTCTTCTCTCGGTTGTATTGCTGATGTTAGTTTATGCTTACAGAGCTTTTTTTGCCTTGACTAGGACAGAAAAAAAAAAAAAAAAACTTTTACATGAAACTACATTTGCAAAGCTGTATTGACGTTTTTTTAGTTAATTTTCCGTTTTTGTTTCGATGTAATAGTTTTGTTTCGATGAAATTAGTTAGTAAATGACGTCTGCAAAGTAAAATAAACACACTAATTAAAGTTCAAGTTTTCAACTTTCAAAGATAGTATTATTTTTGTTTTATTTCAATAGGATATTAATGAGTTGGGAGCGGGAGGGTTCGGAAATTGATCTAAAAGATTTGAAATTTGCTTGGAGTTGGCACATGATATTTCTAATGCCAATATTATATTGTGAAATAAAATGAGATCGATACACAAGGTACGAATATTGTTCAAAACGATTAAGTGATTTTCTCGAAAAAATTATTAATTGGGATATCAACTTTTTCTACAAGAAAATGTTTGTAAATTCCATTGAAAAAACTTATAGATTCAGAGGCTTTTATGTTTTATACTTGAATCTATGTGTCTGTGTTCTATCTTCGTTTAGAAAAACTTAAATTTATCATCTTACTGATCAAACTTTTCGTACTCGTGTTGACATTTTTAATACAAGTATAAAACGCTAGATTTTTATCTTTTGAAGCATTGCAATAATGTATCATGATATTATTTAATCGTTAACCCACAACATCATGTTTTAAATTTAGCTCTTATATATATTTGTATTTCTCAGGGTGGAATTTTTTTTTTGTTAACTAATTTAGTAAATATGTTTATATTCTGCTGCATTCAAACTATTCATTTAAAGAACATTTCAGTTTATTGCAAAACCTTAATGATTAGTTACACGCAAGTTTTACATTGACACACATACCAAATATTTCCATCAATTCACACATTTCACAGCACAGTTTTTTCTTGAAAAGTCGATAGCAATGCAATCGTACTTAAAATAGTTTTCAGCTTACGTTAGAAGTACAAAGCTTGTTTCATAAACATATTTAAAATTTGACTAGTATACCTGTGAAAATTATATCGGCTGACAATTATTTTATGCGGAAGTGATTACATATGAATAATAATTATAAATGCAAGTAATATTTGAAGTAAATTCATTTGCGGACAATATCATTTTTTTTTAGATAAGTTTAAACTGTACAGTCCTCAATATTTGCATCTAATTTTTTTTTTTTTTAAATCGATTTTAATTTTTTATCTTATTCTTATCAATGATCTGTTCTTTGCAATGGAATTTCATAAATGTCTGAAAAAATACTCTCTCTTAAAGAATCATTTTAATGAGAGCGTTTGAAAGCGAAATGTTTGTTCTAAGAAAATACTTACACAATATAAAACGGTCTTTCAAAATCGGAAGAATATTACTTCTAATATAGAATATGTTTTACCTTCTTTTCCTCCTTTCTGAAATTTCAACTTTTTGGATAAATTTGAAATTTTGTCTCATATTTTTAGATATGAGACTTCCGTTTTTTCAACTGCCTCTCGTGCCGCTTGTTTGTAAAATGGTCTTTTATTTAACAGATAATCCACTTTATAGGCAATTGATAAAAGTAAAAGCATATATTAAAAACAAAATTGATTTGGTATACTTTTCGTATTGGTTACTCGATGCTAATTAACCGGAATGTCTTAACTTTCTTCTTAAAAACTTTTAAGTTCTTTCCAGGTTTTTTTTTTTTATATTTCATGTTTGACATAGGTTTCTAAAACGCTGTATCATATTATTTAAAACTTTCTGATCTGAAAACAATTAATAAAATTTAGCTTTCAAATTTTCAAAGGACGAAACTTGGTTACGCAGAATATCAAAAACCTGGATCAGAGACTTGAAAAAAAAAAAAAAAAAAAAAAAACTATGGTCTGGTTAAACTTCGTACTATACACGGATACTCAATACAGTTTTATTTCTGACTATAGTTTAGTTGCAATTTCTCTTGCATGAAGTATTTCAATTGTACTTGAAGAATTTCAAGCTATTATTTAATTATTTGCGAATTTTTATGCTCACATTTTTAAATGGCTTCATTTTCACTTGTGTAGTTAAGCAATGATTCGTTTCAGTTGTATTTGGCAATATTGTATGGGGTACATTTGTGAGTCTTCAATTTAATTTAGTGAATAACTTTTACCTCCGTTTCGACTATATTACCCGTTATTTCATCAGAAGTCTCCGACTTTTCAAGAGCGTCATTGAACCTGCTTTAGAACCTGCGTACATTTTAAATTCTCATTGGAAGAGCTTTTTAATCCATTTTTTATATACTTATTATTTACTATTTTACAACTTTTGCTTTTTGCATTTACATTGCACAAAATCTCAGTGTCAGTTTTGTAACTTATTTGTATTAAGCAATTTTCCAGAATTTACGGGATTAAATAAATTTAGGAATGATACAAATACTGATAGTGATTAACTATGTTTATATTCTATTCATTTCTTAGCACTGTTACCAGATATATATTGCGAAAGTCTATAAAATCATCTTTAAACAAATTTGCTGTTTTTTTTATTTATTTATTTGAATAAAGGGATTTTTTATTTGCACAAATTAAAATTAAGCTATTGAATATTTGAAAATATATTTTTTATTCAAAAAAAAGAAAATCTTATGGTGTAAAAGCTGGTAATGCCCAAGGAAAAATATTTAAATAATTTAATTCACAAAATGGTCTGTACCGTTTTGAAAGCGAACCATATGTTTCCCTTTTCCCGCGTGAAATGCATGAACGTTATGTGTATTCCTCTTTCTCACCTCCCTCTTTATATACACTCACACGCGCGCATATGCACATATATACAGGGTGTTTCGTTTTAACATGCAAGACCTTTATTTTCGCAACCATTAGTCCTTGATGTATACTTCCAATTGCAAAAAAAAAAAATGTTCGAAATCGGATGCAGGGTTAAGATATTGAAAGTTGAAATTGAAAATGAAAAAAAGTCAAAAAATACAAAATTTAACTTTTTGTACAGGACCCAGGGCTTCTAACTTATATTTAGGGAAATAATCTCCGTTGAAAAATCATTCCAACACAAAAAGTTTGAAATTAATACGACTAATATTCACCGACATATGAAACACAGCGTTTTGTGACTTACACCACTTTTCACTCGCCGTCAATAACACATTTTGGGGGAAAATATAGCGGTTAACAATTGTTTAAAATTAAATGTGTGCATAGAGTGTGGTTTTTCAAATTGTTCGAGGTTTTGTAGTGTGTTTTTACGCATCACGTCATAACATTTGCTTTTATTTTGAATAGCAATGAAAAATATAAATACCTTGTTTTTCTTAATTAGACGACCATTCTTTCTGAAAGGACGATAAGTTCCTATCTCATCTTCTGTATGGTCCCTTCAAACTTAGAAATGGAATATCTCCTTGAGTTTTGATCGCACAAATGTCAAGGTTTTTGTGTCAGTAATAGTTTTCAATGGAGATTATTTCTCTAAATATTAGTTAGGCGACCTGGGACCCGTATAAAAAGTTACATTTTGTATTTTTTGTTTCATTTTTATTTTTGCTTCAAACTTTCAATGTCTCAATTCTGCATCTGATTTTGAACATTTCTGCAATTGGAAGTATACATCTAGGACTAACAGTTGCGAAAATAAAGGTCATGCAAGTTAAAACGAAACACCCTGTATGCAACGGATGAAAAGCGGTTTTTTTTTTTTTTTTTCGGCCGAAAAAATTTTTAACGTTGCAGTAATCAAAGAAAGGAATTTTGCTCCAGAAAGTGCATTTGATCCAAATTTCTTTTCATCTTGTTGACGAATGTTTTTTTTTTTTTTCGTGTAGACGTAAATCACTTGAAATTCACTTTATAATTTTTTTATATTTTTTTATTTTTAATGAGTATTGAAAATGAAATATTCCCTATTTTCACGCTTATGTTGAAGTATCGCATTTGCATGCATTATAACGCTTTCGAATACATGAATTTGGTTTGAAAACCATTTTACATTTAATTAAAGATTTACATTTTATTATAGCATTTACAAAAATAATTTCCGCTACTTGGAAATAAAATGTGTTATTTTATTGTTCATTATTATAATTCAGAATTTTACTGGAATGAAAATTCAATATTGGGATCGTAATAAGCTTTTAAATTCGTATACATTATAAATATCAAGTTTCTTTTTAAGGAAAAAAATCTACTGTTATTAGTCAGCCTTGTTAATGAAAAGAATTTTTGATTTGACTCGTTTAATGTGAAATAATTTACGAAAGCGATTTTTAAAAAAAATATAAAAATGTAGGAGAATGTATCCGACCAAAACAAAAAGTAGTGTACAAGAAGATACTCTTCACTAGTTTTGTCCAAATCACTTAAATTTGAATTTTTAAGTTACCAATAACTGTGATGAAAAAAAAAAAAAACTATTGTCATCAGGCTATGCGAATAAATAGTTTTGTTTTTACCTTGATTCGTTTATGACCAAAAATGCATGTTTTCCCCCAATGACTTACTATGATTTGCCATATTCTTGTCTGAAAACGAGCTTGATTTGGCTTCGTATCATGAAGTCAGTAGTTTATTTAAATTTATTTAAAACATTTAGTAGTTATTTTAAATACAGAGTACTACATTAAATCTGTAACAGAAATAAATGGTAGTGGTTTTTTACTAGATCCAAGTGTATTTTAAATTGTTAAATCTTTACTTGGTGGAATAGCTAAATCCTGTGATATGGCTTACAATGTATGACATACATTGCGCAGCGTTTTTCTATTTCCATTTTCAAAACACAAATTCATCTCTTGATGCACAAACGTAAGTAAACTATAGCTTCTTCTGAATTTTCTGAAAGTATTTTATGATTTTCAATGCATTTTTTCTTCAAATAAACGGCATGCATAAAAACTAGAGATTAAAGAGAAAGAAAAATTTGCGCATCCATGCAACATTTTATGCATTGCAATTTAACTAAAATCAACTTTACTAATGTAATTCATTTAAATGTTCCGCTTTGCTGTTTTTTAAATTAGCTTTAATTCATTTGAGGTACTTAATGTTTCACTTTCAGGGCAATATTTATTGTTAACATTTATCGGACGTGTCGAATCTCTGCTCTTCCCTCTCAAGGTTTCTGAGCATTTTTAGGAGTAATAAATAAGCACGTATGTGTAGCTTTAAAGCATTGCAGTTTTAATAATCAAAGCAATTGTTCTAATGGTACCAAGAAAAAATGACATTGTGGGAATTAAATGTAAAGCTGATGATGCTTACTCAAAGTTAAGGAAAAACGCAAGTCTAAGTGGCTTATTTTAGGAAGTCACTTTGGAAAAACGTAAGTTTACGTGACCCGTCCGCTAAATGTTGCTGAAAGTGGAATACTATCTGAAAGTTTTTAGATAACGATATTTGTGTACTACTACTAGTAGTAGCAGTCTTTGACATTTTGAAGGTAAAATGAAGAATTATCGTTGAAAAATAAAAATATTATTGAAACTTTGCTTTTATCACGTATCTCAAAATATGATAAATGAGGCTGTATGTACCCCCAGTTGTTTCATTTCGTGGATCTATCAATACTGATCGGAAAATTTGCTTGTTAATTGTACTGCTTAGCTTTTCTCTTCATCTTCAAATGCTTCAAACAGAGCTTTCTCTAACGTAGGATAATATCTATTTTGCCGTCTGTAACTTCTATGCCATATCACAGTTAGTTTTCTTATTACCTGTGGCGTAGGCGGCTGGTGTACTAAAAACGTGGGGGTCAAAAGAAGTGTTGGAGTAAGGGGGCGTGGCTGCTGAAGCTCATTTATTTATTTATTTATTTTTTGTAAAATTGGACTTTATTACTAGTTTTTAATATTTCCGATAAGAAAATTCGAAAAATGAGGAATATAGCATAAAAAAATTGTGACATGATGGCTACCGTACTTTCCTCTAATATTTAAGGTTTCCGTTCTTACGAAATAAGACGAAAAAAGAAATGTTTATCTAGAAATTTTAGTTTTTACTTTCGAGAAATAAACCAATTCATCCTATAAAAAATCATTTTTCAATCGATCATTAGTTTTTAACTATGAAAAGTGAATGGGCCCCCCCTCCCCAGTACGTGCTGCGTATGAAATGTGGGAAAAAATACAGTTGGTGCCTAAAAAATATCGCTTAGCTCCTATGATTTTGCGATTTTTGTCCGACTCTTATAAGTTTTACTTGTGATGAATAAATGATTTAGCACTGTAAGTTCAAAAGAAATATTTTTTTATTAAAAGTAAAGCGTCAATCACAAAAGTTTGAATTATAAATTATTCAACATTATAAGTTAAGAAGCCAAAAGCCTCTAGAAGTTCTAATTATACTAAAAGATCTGCATTACTATAAGATATACTCAGTAATATTATTTTGAGATACTATAAAGTTTGCATTACTATGTATAACATAACTATTTTCTTCAAGACTTTTGTTTTTCAAAATAAGCTATTAACATAGCTAATGCATAAGAAACTAACTTAATGTAATGTAATTAGAAACTGAGCAATAACGTGTCAACTAGCTGTACTTTTTGCTTTGAGTTCGAGTGTTACTACTTGATTACTAAACAATTTATCGAATATTATTGGATAATTCTAGTAGGGGAATGTGGGGCAAAGTGAAATAGCGGGGCAAAGTGAAATGGTAAAATACTTACTCTGCGTTTAGCGCCACTTATCTGGTAATATTTTAACTATGTAGTAACACATGTAGTCTATTCCAGTCAAGAAAAAAAATATCCGCTGAAAACCAAACAATATGTTAATATAAGCAATTTAAAAAAAAAAAAAATGATACGCATATTGTAGTATTTTGTTGTGAGTTAAAAAAATTTTTTCAGTATTATTTAATGATAAAGTTCTTGTTATTAACATTTTAAATTTTAATTGAGACTTACAAATATTCAGTGATGCAATATTTATTTGCTTAACATTAAGCAAATTAAAAGATGAAACATTTTCTTCTTTTTTCTGAGGCACAAACTTATCGAGAAAAAAAAAACAATGAGAGTTTTATTGTAAAATATATTGCTCTTCCTTTATGTACCGTAATTTTCAGAACACATTTTCAATTTGTTCATTTTGAAAGAAGTAAGTTATCTTAACTATTTCACTTTGCCCCACATTCTCCTACTATTTGTTTTTAATCATTGACTTAATTATAATTAAGTATCATAGAGCGCTGAGAAATGAAAACACTATTGTCTGTGGTAAAATAGACTGCTGCTCTGCTAAATGCCTTCTATGTTAGTTCAAACTCTAAATTGTAATCGTAGAATTCATTATGAAACTCCCATTCAGGAATGAGAGCTATAGAATATAGCAAGCTATTTGTCGTTCCAACACATGAGATTGATTTTGTATTGTAAAGATGCAATACTATGAATAAAATAGATTGAAAAAAAATGTACATTGCTTGAATGAAAAAATTAGTATAAATGTTTCTTAACTCTTTTTAAAGTAAACTCACTTTGTTTCTTAAGGAAAAACGTCAACTTTTGTGAAAAGGGGAACGTCAGTGTGATCCCCTCCTCGCAACAAAGTTGCATCACCAAACGATGTCTATCTGAATTTTTAATTGCAAGAAAATTGTAAAACTAACAAACTTTCAGAATACATCCAACTCTGCGGTTGGTTTTCTGCCAATTAATCATTAATAGAGGTCAAACACTTTTAGCTATGTACGGCTTTTGTGCCCGTTAAGTATTTCTCCGTTGAACCCTTTCCAAGAATGACAAGAAAGACGAAATGTTCTTGTAAAGAGAGTAAAGAGTCAAATATTCGACCAATATATAATTTGGACGGCTTCAAAATTGCTAAATTATAGCTAATGTGCATTTTTCCGAAAACAGTCTCAGATATGGAATCTATCTTCGACGAGATACGGTTAAATATTTCAGAGAATTTTGGGCTAATTGAGTATGGAGTAATTTATTCCTCAGCGATATTTTGTTAAATTACTCTGTTATCTTTTCACCTTGTTAAACACATCCTGTGTCCGAAAAGTTTCGTTCAACCATTATCCATGGATTTTCAAGTAAGAATTTGCGTCTAGAAATCGGATTCAACTCGCGCAAAAATACTATTACAGACTATTGTAGAGCAGTATTTAAACAAAGCTTTTTGTGTTTCTAGGTATGAATTTTCGCATCAGTAGTAACCCAAACCTTTAATAATAGCTTTTTATGTTTTGTTATCGAATCAATAATAAGTTACCTGGGTTATACTTTATGGACAAAATTATCAGTGTCGAAAACCACAGCTTCCTATGTGTTTTTTTAAATAGGTGTTTGTTTAATTTATGTTCACAGTTTAATGTTTTTCGCGTAAGGGATGGTTTAAGTAATGGTTTAATTGTGATAATGTCATCTTAGCTATGACGTTGTCGAAATATTTTCAAAATTTTCTTCAAACTCCCGAAAAACACAACCTATTTTATAAACACTTAAAAACAAATGAAAGATTTTTCACTCTTTTGTAAAGTGTTAGAGATGGTGTTATTATTTATTCAAAAGGAATATTCGAACCATAAGAATTAAAATACATTAACTTTATTCAGAAAATTAAAAAGCTAAAATCAGCGAAAATAAAACACATAAGTAACAAACTTATTGCATACAAGTGCTTCGGGTTTACCAAGGCAAAGTTTAGAAAAAGCCTTTTTCTCTTTGTGTTTTGGCATTTAAAAAGAAATTACAGCCGAACTTGATGTTGCTGAAGGTTTATTAGAACTTAGTTGGTCAACTATTACTGCTAAAGCCGAAGTTTTTAAATTTTAAGGTGTAACTTGCGTACTGAAAGGTAAATTAAATAATAAAACAAACTGAAAGGATATTTCTGTTTTATTGCTCCTGTAAAGATTTGTCCCCCCGCCCCCCGACTGCTAAAAATACTGCCACCACCGAACAGCGCGAAATTAATAGACAGAAAAAATGCTTGAATGTCCTTTTCATTGTTTTTCCGAAATTGACTGACTCTAACTATTCACTTAATCCGTACTATAGTTTCCTTTCTACGTAAAATCGATTATGAAGGGTTTTACTTTACTTTTAATAGAAGTTTGAAGTTCCCAACGTAATATTTTTCGATTCAGTTCCACATTTTTAAATGTTAGTTTTATATGTAAGTATTGGGACTGCACTTATGCAATTGATAAATTGCCCATCACACTTTGTACCAACCTACAGTTTTTATTTACGATTTCGGCGTATTTATTATTATTGATTTTTTTTTTAATTCAAGGCCTTCAAAGATCTTTTTTATTAACTTTCGTGTTTTCAACAATCTTCATTATGTGGTTTTTTTTTTTTTTTTTGTGAATTATAATATATTCTCTCATAATTTTAAAATAAATAGGTAAAATAATTTAAATCAAAACAAAAAATCATTGGACTAATGATAATTCTGAATCATTTCCTATTTCGATAAATATCAATTTAGCTAATCGATTTTCTTTCTCTCTCTGCCTCATAGCAACTGTAGAATATCTTAATGTTATTCCTCTGATTAAATGTCTTACTGTGTTTATATATATATATATATATATATATATATATATATATATATATATATATATTAATAAAGGTACTAGAAGGTTTTCTGAAAGTTAAGTATTTTTGCGGGAAATACGCAAAATATAAACTCATTAAATAATTTCTTAAATTTTCCCTATTAATTGATAACGGAAGAGTTAGAACAATACTTTCAAGTCAACGTCAAAATAATGATTTTTTTTTTTTTTTCAGTTTGAGCGCAGGATTAATTTGTCATCATTAATATCTTTTTTTTTCGTATGAATAGCACTAAAAATTAAGAATTCTATTTTTTGTAAATCCAAATTTCAATTTCTAATTTAACTAGAAATGTCATAAAATGTTTCTAAATATATATATATACCTTTTAGGGAATAGTTAAATATCTGAATTCCATTCATTGCTTTTAAACTGGTATTTATTCTTCAAAAGCCGAAGAATTTTTAAAGATAATTTGGTTTTTGATGTCTATGAAAATTGAAATGAGTCTGAAAATATGTACATACATCAATGCTAAAAATAAATGTTGACTTTCTTTCCAAACATTGTTTTTTATTTGAAATTATATTGTTTCAAAATAATAAAAATTTATCTTAAATAATATTGAAATGTACCGGCAATCGACATTTTCGGTAAAAGTCGGAAAAGTTACACCTAGTACGCATATAATGTCGGGTAAACATTGCAATGTAGCGAAGCTAAAAAAGAAACTAAAAACCATGAAACCTATTAATGTACATCAATATAAAACATAGAACAAAATTTGGCGAAGCACATACTAAGATCTGAAAAACGAAGTGGAAAAAAAAGTATGATATTAAAACTGTTTAGTCAACTCCCGACTATCCGGCGAGTCAATTAACAATCAGGCAATCAGGAACATACATGCATTTTCGCAACAAAATCAAATACTTACGACTTTTTTTTTTTCGAAAAATTGTAAGTTTAAACTCAGTTTTTTTTTTTTTTGTTTTTTTTATTTATTTATTTGCTTATTTATTTTTTTGTGCTTTCTTCATCGTACATACATTTGTTCTTTTTTAATGTTCAGTTCTGTTGTGCAAAAATACAAAACATGTTTACTGTGCTGTACGTATTTTGATTGTTTTTAGTAAGTATATTATGCATTAATACTAGCTGTTGTGGAAGGACAATTTTTACCTTATTTGTTCCTCATTTTAGCCTTTTTGCGGTTTATCCGAAATTTTTATAATCCACAGCACTTGTACCACCCAATTCCGCGGATAATCAGGAGTTTACTATACTTTGTTTTTCAATAAAATCGTAATCTACACAAATGTTCACGGAATTTTCGAACAACTTTTGAAATTATCTTGAGATTAACTTAAATTCAACGTAATCCATACACAAAATTTTCTTTAAAAAGGCAATGGAAATCTCTTAAACTAGCTTAAATTAGTTTTCATTTATGAGTTAACGTATTAATTATGCTTGAAAGTTTGATTCTGTGCAACTTATAATGAAATTTTCCTTGTGCTTATATTCTAAAAGTGTGTTTCGAGTTTTTATTAATTTTAATATAACCATACTCATTTTTTAACTACTCCCACAAAGTTTTCACTTTGTTACATGTGACACCTTTTAATAAGATTGTACATTCCGGATATAAAAAACCCCATTTCTATCCTCTGCTGTGTTTCACTAAACGAAATGTTTCCTAAAAACATTCGTATGGTTCTGCTTTCTGTCGGAGCTTCGAAAGTAAAAATGAAATAGGCATGAAAATTCTATGAGAGACGAAATGGAATAGTGTGGAGAAAAGCGAATACCCGAGACGAATTTTGATTGCTTTTTTATACAAGGAAAAAAATTTAATTGCATTCTTTTGAATTTGTACTCCGTCAATTCCAATTTTGAACCATGTCGTCACGTCGTTTATTGTCTGGAGGTATAATAGAATCGTCGCTCAATACGATTTTCTGAACTGAATGCACATCATTATATATATATATATATGCGGGAATATTTAACGTAAAATATACATTGTAAAAACAATCTTCTCCAGTGGAATATTGTATTTTTTGGGTTAAATTCAATGGTATATTTCAATTCTAAAATTACATTTTCGATAATTAAAAACAAAATTGTTAAAAGCATGGTAACTGACATACTTCTTTTTAAAATGTCAGTCAGTTTTCATGTTTTTAATAAATATTTAAAAATCATTCGAAATGTATTTCAGAAGTTAAATTATACCAATAAATTCAGCTTAAAAATTACAATACTCCAGGGCAAAAGATCGTTTGCACAACATATTTTTTGCGTTGAATGTTACAAAATGGAAATTGTTTCACTTCAAAACAAGTGTCCCTCGTATAGTACGTATAATTAATTAATTTGCTATAAAGGCTGCAACTTAATACATACCTCAAATTAAAACTATTATGCACAACAAGCAAACTTTCTTTACTCAGAGCGGAACGCATAGTATCAGAAAGAAAATCTGCGCTGTTTTGTAGCAATAAAGTTCGTCTGAGCAACAAACAGCGAAACAAAATGTAAAATAAAATAAGTAGGATTTTTCAATTTACTTCATATTTTGTTTCGGCTACATTTTTTTACTTATCGTTTGCCAAAATTAGCTTATGTTAAATCCTAATGTTATTTTCTTACAATGTATTTTGAAAAAAATAAAATAAAAATGTGAAACAATATTTATCTTTTTGCTTTTAGAACACTCGTTAGAAAAATAAAATTTTTAAAAGTTAAAAGTTAGTGTAAAACGGGTAAACCAAGTTTTTGAGCCGGAGATAGACACAATTTTTCGTATTCGTTTCTTAAAAATCGTTTTAGAGTTAATATCATCCATTTTTTCAGAACAAAAATAAAATGCAATCTTTTAAAGTTTGTTTTATATCAAAACCGTGTAGTATTAAATTCAAGTTTTATAACGTGTTATATCGAATCCGTATTATTATAAATAAAACTAAAAAGAAAAAAGAAATATTCAAAAGTATAAGATACGTTAAAATGTTTCCTTGGTATTGTAGGAATCCTGAGTTAAGCTTTTCTCTCTACTAAAATGATATGAATTTGTGTACATACTATGTTCATATGTACATGCTATGAATCTGGTGTAAAATACAGAAAATTTTGAAAATTTCAGTTAAAAAGCAAAATTAGTATATATTTGTATTATTCTATTATATTTTACAATTTTTCTGTATTACTTGTTGAAAATATGTGTACATTACATACACGTCACGTATGTCATAAAAAAATAATTTATAAACTTTGACTTGTACATTTGGGATATAATGAATTTACACCTGAGAAATTCTTTTCTATTATTATTTTTGAAAAATATTAAGGTTTAGCTACTCCGGGAAACGAGTTTAAAGGTCTGAAAAAAGGTAAAAAATGGCAAATTTGAAAAAATTATGAAAATACAAATGTTAAACATTCTTATATTCTTATTCTAAAATCATTCAAATGCTTCTTTTTAACACTCTTTTCAAATTTCTTTGTGATTAACTACATTCCTTTGCAGTTTTAAGTAAACAAATTAGCCGTACATTATTATTATTATTATTTTTTTGCAATTTTTTATACATTGCGATGTGGTTTTTTATGGTCCAGTAATATTTTTTGTTGTCGAAGTGTGACAGGGAAGCTTTATCAACTATCGATAAAGCTTCAATTGTTTTTGGATTATCATCAACTGTACTAGATGGATATTGTCTGTAATATAGAGGAAGAAGATGCGACCCTGATCTTGCTGTTAAAAACCCATGAAATTTCACCCCTCAGCGTTAGTTAACGTGAACAAATGGAGTTACAGAGCTGTATATTTTTCAAGCTGAACTAATAAGATATGAAGATATTTCTTTATAGTCATACCCTAAATTATTCTTCATATCGTTCCATATAACAAAAATTAAAATGAAAAATTCCGTGAAACATGCTCACTTATTGAAAGTTGCATGATGTACAACAAGTCATTTGTCTGATGATCTCCTGAACATCGTGGATCTGGTGAGCCAAAGAAATGGCTACTATGCCAGTTTGGAGATCTTGTTATTAGTCATGGCAGTGGACGACAGTCAAAATGTAAAGCAGTTGAAACCGAAAAAAACATACTTGACAAAAGATCAGGTAGACGCAAGAGATGAAATTATAAGAGAAACTTTATATTTACGATCATAATACTGAAACTCAGTATTACGATCATAATACTGAATGAAAACTGAATCATAAGTCCAACTTCAAACCCTTTTCCAAATACGCGAAATACACCGCCAGCTCAGTCATTTCCAGTCGAGGACTGCAGTTTCGTGCTTATTAGCACTGATCAGCCCGGCATAGGAAAGTGACTGAGCTGGAGATGGAAAACCTCTTAAGGAAGCCAAGAGTGCCAAACAAACTGGTAGCTAATATAAAATTAGCAGACCAGACGAGTGACCGAAGCAATGGTTCGGTTCAACTCGAAGATTGAACGCAAGGCAAGGTATATCAATAAATTACCGCCCATTAGCATGGGCTAAAGCAGAAATACGTGAAATACATCGCCAGCTCAGTCATTTCCAGCCGAGGACTGCAGTTTCGTGCTTATTAGCACTCATCAGCCCGGCATAGGAAAGTGACTGAGTCACTTTCAGTCACTTTCCCCCACAGCACCCCCACAGTATCGTATCACTTGGAGGACTTTGCGACCACGAGCATATTTAACGTCCCCCAGTCACCATTAATGAAGAGGGTGGATCTTCGACCAGCTAGGATCGAACCCGGAACCCTCCGGTCACAAGTCCGATGCCTTACCGATCAGGCCACCTCGGCCCAATGAGCCATTGACAGCGACTTTCCACAGACGAAAAGGGGGAAAGTTTTACCCCTCATCACTGGATCATTAAAATTTAAAAGAAAATTAAAAAAAAAAAAGCTAGTTAAGCTTCTGTAGGTAATAACGTCAAGTTAAATCTTCTACAGCACTTAAAGTCAAAATACTGGTTTAAAAAAAAAAAAATGAATATTTGGCTAGTTTAAAACTATGTTAAACCTCAAACAATAATAGTCAACACCGTTACTCGCAGTAACTTATTGACAAGGAAAATAATTTTTGTTCCTTACTTCAGAAGATCCAGTGATGAGTGAGGAGTACCGTAATGAAACTTTTCTTTTTGTCTTAAGACTGACACAAAGCTCGACTAACTAAAAGTGAGGCCCAAAGGCCCACAATAATTTTGAGGCCCCCTGAAGGCTATTATTTTTAAAATGTGTGTATTTTTTTTTATAGTTGTAATACCATGCATAATTCTTTAAGTAATTTAGGGCCCCTAAGGAAGAGGGGGCCCCAGGCCCAGGCCTAGTAGGCCTGTGCGGTAATCAGGTCTTGGACAGACGTCCACGGAGAATCTCTGTCAATGTCTCATTTTGTCATAAAAATTTATGGTTGTTCTTGAATTGTTGCTTTATTAGAAAGTAATTAAAGAAATAACTATATAATTAACTATGTCGTCGAAAAAAAATTATCGAAAATATGCTTCTCTTTTGTATTGAATTAACTTTACTCCCGCTTAAATTTATTTTGTTTTCCTTACACCTCAATTTCCGTATATCCAAAGAGAAATTATATAATTAAATTCAGAAAGAAAGGAAGTTGTGTGCGTTATGTATAATTTATCTTTAAAATAAAAAAAAGTATTATGAAAATGTTTGATGAAATTCGCGTAATTATACAAAACGTGTAAAGTAATTTTGCAGGAAAACCTTACGAGACAAAAGTAAACGAATTGAAAATTTGGATTCAGCTCATCGGCATTGTATAAAGTGCTTGATTATTTTTAACTTGATCAGAAACGAAACATTTTCGGCGAATAATCACAGTATGAAGATGACTTTAATTTTCTGATCTGTGGGATACAAATAAATAAATAAAGATATGACGGAAATAAATTACGTAAATTTAACACTAATGCAGTTGACTGAACTCAATTTTGAATGAATTTGATGTTCCTTTTAACGAACGGTTTTCTTTTTATAGATTTTCGGTTAAATTTTATTTTGTTTGATGAAATGATAAAGGTATAATTTGGATCCAAAGTCTTGAGATAATTGATGTTGCAAAATTTATGTTGGTATCTTAGTTGCTTGGAAATAGTTATAACTTTTTATGATTTTCTTGTCATTATTATTATTGTTGTTTGTGTGTGTGATTCTGTATTCACAAGATTTCTTATTGATTTTAGTTTGCCGGGGGTCTGATATTTCTCAAATCTATTGCATTGTTACTGGTAGATAGCAAGTGACATGATCCATATCGTTTGCTAAATATAGATTCAGCGATTATTTTAATTTTGTTCCCCCCCCCTTTGTTTTTTTTTTCTTTGCAGATGATAAATCTTTTCGAATTTTAATGATATCATTAGCTTTTTTCTTTCCATCTTTTTTCTTTTTTCGGCTATTTCTTTCGAATTGGATACTCTTTCGATGTTATTGTTTTATTTTTTAACTTTAGACATTAAGATACGGTAATTATGAATGAGTCCACTTCCGGCAAAAGAAAAAAAACCTTGGAAATGCTTCTGTCACCATTCTTGAGAATTCATATTAAAACTGATCCCTTGATACCAAATATGATCCCTGTTCTCCCATATCACCCACCTTTTTTTTGGGAATTAGCCCCCCCCCCCCTCCCCTAGTTTTTTCTCAGTTTTCGGCAGTTTCATATAGTCATTAATTTCAGTTCGTTTAACCGTTGACATTCTTTTGATGTGTTGAAGAGGGGAAAAGTTCAAAAGCGTGAACATTTGCCGCGAGGAAAGAAACTTAACAATGGGGTAATTTCACACTAAACTCTTTTGAAAAAGAAGAAACAGGATCTTTTTTCTCTCAATTTTTGCATTTATGTTCCAGAGAAAAAGCACAGTATTTGGCTTTCTAATAATTGCTCTCATGTCAAAAAAAAAAAAAAAAAAAAGCTTGTAAACTTCACGCTTTGCCTCGCAAATCTTCCAGTATTTATTTTCATTCAAGATACATTTACAGGTGTATTAAATTTAAAAATAAAATTCAGTATACTTTTATAATACTGGCAGTGATGTTTACTTATGTTTCTGGTAATGGACCGTAATCATTGTTTGTCACTTCTAAAAAATATTAGGGGTGCTCAGTTGGGGGTGGGGGGTACGGCAATGAAATTTTTAGAGGGGTGTTCGTAGGGATGTTTTCTTCTTTTGAAGGGGGAGGGGACTCTCGCTCTTTGGGGCGGGTCCTCGTGGTATGTATGTGGAGGGATGGTGCGCAATTGTGCTTAGGGGGGCACCCCCACCCCTGAAAATATTAAGAAGTGATAAAAAATGGGGGTGTTGCATCTTCAGAGACATAAATATACGTCAATGCCTCTTAATAAGTATATACTTCAATTCACTTTTAATCTTTATTGCAGCTGTGTACTTGAAAAAAAAAAAAAAAAAAAAGTAATACGGGTAGAGAGTTTCTTTAGTGAAGATATATATGCTTCGCAGACTTAGATCATTTAACAGAGCATCATTTATTTCAAGTATTTCCTTTTCAGAATATTTGCTTTACTCTTATTGCTTGTTTGCATAAATTAAAATTGTTTCGATAAAATAATAAAATTTATTTTAAATATTTTTGGATTTTTTGAGGAATGTTTTTGTGAAAGGACTGTTATAATACCTTTTTTGCAACAAATTTGACCCCCTTCTCTTCTGTGTCACAAAGTGTCACACACACACTTCGCCTTCTCCCCCTCCCCTCGTTGCCAAATGTCACGCTGTTTTTCATGAGCATAATCATATTGTTGCTAAAAAATTGCGAGACGTCACATTTAATGTCCCCCGCCCCCCCCCCCCTTCTCACCCTTGTCACAAATTGTCATAATTTCACGAGCACCCAAAGCGTGACATCATTTGTAGACATCCCCAAAAGAGCATTTGTGAGGAAGCAGCTAATTTTCAGAAAGCGTCATCTATCGGTGTATTTTGAAAGCTTTGAAATTAAAAAGTTTTTCGCCGCCGCGCATGTTGCGGCGTACATAGGCTACTTTATTTCGTACTTTAAAATTTAATATTTTTAATTTAAAAAATTGTTCTTTTTCTCAAGTGTATTTTTTCCCCCCACATGTTTCGAAATACAGAACAATATATGCATTTTATTTCTAAAGTGTAATAAAACTATTATCTTTTGCACTATCCATGTTATGTTTCATATGTTATTTTACCTATTTATGTATACGTGTTTGTAAGTCTTTCTTTTCTTTTCAGTCTCAGGTTTACATGTTGATTCTAAGCACCAATTTGACTTAATTGAGGGCCTTCGAATTTACAACAACAGCTATCGCGGTCTTACAATTGTAGAAGGCATTCATCATCTGTCTCCAGCTGTTTTGTTACAAGGTACGAATTTCTGATTTTTGTTTAGTTTCTGCTTTTGTAAATAACAATTTTAAAGAGAATACATTAAGAGCTTTTCTCAAAAGGGAACAAAATTGTTAATTAAAATGTTCTTCAAAATAATAATATCGTTCATTCCTATTTTTCAATGGCTTGATGTTTCAACCTTCTCCATAGTTGCCGTTGTAAACTGTTTGCAACTTACTATGATGAAATGATGCATAGATATCCAAGAGATTAGGCCTGTCATTTAGGGTCGTCAGGAGGGGGTAACTGCCCCCTTGTTTCATGGTCTTTCAGGAATCGATGTATTTATTTACATGTGGGCATGGGGTTTCTGTTGTGCTTTGATATAATGTGCATTGAAAATAAGTCCTTTTCCTCCCCTAATTTCCCCCCTGCCCAGAAAAATTTGCAAATGAATGCTGAGAAAAGATGCATTTATTTGAATATTTTCGGAATTTTGCAAATCTTATCTCTATTTTAATTTTATTTACTTTTCCTTTATTTTTATTCATAAAGCTTTATTTTTTTTAGTAAGCAAACCCAGTTTTTATCATTTTTGAAATAAATTCCAAATTTTCAGGTTATTTTTTTCTAACTTATTTTAATATAAATTCAAATGTGACGACCAGCTACAGGCACTGGGCCCAGCTGGGTTGATCCTAGTCAATTTACAATCCCCAGTGAAGATCAATGGCTCTCTTAAAACTATCTACTCCCTTGCTCATTACCACCTAGCTGTTCCAAGGTTCCACTACCCTGCTAAAATAATACTTTTTCCTAATACAAATATAAATACAAATGTGACGACCAGCAACAGGATGATTAGGCCCAGCTAGGCTGGTCCTAATCAATTAATTAGTCCCCAATGAAGATCAATGGCCCTCTTAAAGCTATCCACTCCCTTGCTCATTACCGCCTCTTCCGGTAAGCTATTCCAAGTGCCCACGACCCTGCTAAAGTAGTAGTTTTTCCTGATTTCCAAGTTAGCCTGAGATTTAAATAGCTTAAAACAATGACCCCTTGTCCTGCTTTCCCCGCAAAAATTTAATCCATTTACATCTTTCATATTGATAAATTTAAATAACTGAATCATGTCCCCTCTGACTCTCCTTTGCTCCAGGCTATACATGTTAAGCCTATTAAGTCTGGTATCATAATCTAAATCTGAGAGTCCCCTTACTAATTTAGTTACCCTTCTTTGAACCCTTTCCAATACGAAAATATCTTTCTTCAGATAAGGCGACCAAAACTGAACAGCATACTCCAAATGAGGTCTTACTAAACTCCTATATAAAGGCAGAAGAACTTTGTCAGATTTGTTGAAATAGATCTCTTGATGAACCCAAGCATTTTGTTGGCTTTGTTACTAGCAATACTGCACTGTTGACTAAACTTGAAGTCCTGATTTATAAAGACACCCAGATCCATAACATTTTCTGCCTGATTTATGACTGAACCCTGTAAATGATATCTCATATGCTTATTTCCATGACCTAAGTGTAGCACTTGACATTTCCCTACATTAACTGCCATACCCCATTTAAATAATACTATCATTACATAATACTATTACATTAAATAATACTAATGTACATTAAATAATAATACATTAAATAAAGTACATTAAATAATACTAATGGACTAATAACTAATATCCATGTTAGCCTGAGATTTAAATAGCTTAAAACAATGACCCCTTGTCCTGTTTTCAGTGCTAAACTGTAGCCCCGTAAAATCTTTCATTTTAATAAATTTAAACAACTGAATCATGTTCCCTTGGTCTCTTCTTTGCTCAAGACTGTACATTTTTAGCATTCTAAGCCTGAAATCGTAGTCTAAATGAGAAATTTCATTTATTAGCCTTGTAGCCTGCCTTTGAACTATTTCCAATACATTAATATCTTAAGATAGATAAGGAGACCAAAACTGAACAGCATACTGCAAATGAGGTCTTACTAAACTTCTATATAAGGGCAGAAGAACTTCTTTAGATTTGTTTGAAATAGATCTATTGATAAACCCCAAGCATCTTATTGGCTTTGTTACTAGCTATGCTGCACTGTGTTGACTAAATTTTTAATCCTGACTTATTAAGACGCCCATATCAGTAACTTTTTCTGCCTGACTAATGACTGAACCTTGCAAATAATAACTTGTACACTTATTTCCATGCCCTAAATGTAACACTTCCCAACATTAACAGCCATACCCCATTTATCAGCCCACTCTGTAATATGATCTAGATCCTCTTGCAGCTGATTTGCTTGTTCTTTATTTTCTACAATCCCCATAACTTTGGCATTATCAGGAAAACAATTCATGTTCCCAGAAATATTTTTATGGATATCCTTCATAAAAACAATGAAGAAAACAGGCCCTAACACTGATCCTTGAGGAACCCTGCTTAAAACCTCACTCCAATTAGAATAATTTCCCCTCACAACTACCCTTTGTTTCCTACAAGACAACCAGTTTTTTACCAAAATGTAAACTTTCCCTCCGATTCCTATATCGGCTAATTTGCTAAGCAGAGCAACATGCAGTACCCTATCGAAAGCTTTTTGAAAATCAATGTAATCAACATCTACAGGCTTCTTATTGTCGAAATCCATGGTAACTTTGTCATAGAAATGTAATAAATTAGTTGCACAAGATTTACCTTTCCTAAAACCATACTGAAAACTAGTCAATAGATTATTAGTCTCTAAAAAATTTACTATCTTAATTTTCATTGATGTTTCAAAAATTTTGCAAACCACCGAAGTTAGACTCACAGGTCTATAATTTCCCACACTCCCTTTAGACACTTTCTTGAAGAGCAGTGTAATGTTAGCCAGCTTCCAATCCTCTGGCACTGTACCCGAGTTATAAGAAGCATTGAAAATATTTACAATTACATCTGCTAATTCCTCTGCACATTCAATTAAAATTTTTAGTTGATTATTATCTGGTCCCAGAGCCTTAGTCTCTTTAATTTTTTTTCAAGTGAAATAAAACGTCATCCCTGGAAAATACAAAGTCATCAAGCTGTACTATAGCTTGTGTCTTGCTTGTGTCGACTGTTGAGATACAGTTATCGTTAAAAACACTCGAAAAAAGTTATTAAGAACATTAACAATATCACTATCATCCTGAATTTTAATGTAGGTTATGATTTAATAAAATGTCTTAAATATAAAATGTAATGTAGGCTGTGACCTAAAATAAATAATCTCAATTCATACTGATTTCAGTTGCTAATTGGTTTGTATTATTCATTTATTTTTATGTCGAAACAAAAAGTGTATTTTCTTTCTTGAAAAAGAAAAATTGCATTTCCTACCACCTTATGGTTAAGCATCCTACAGCAGAGGTGCCCAATAGAGTTGAGCTGGGCTCAGCCTGAGCCCGACAGCCTGAGCCTGAAGGGTACTTGGGCTCAAGAACTAAACAAAGGTTTTGGGCTCAGACTTGTGGGAAAATATTGAATCGTCAATTTCCATATTAACACATGTTGTGGAAATAAAAACAGAAAATACATTAATAGTTATTTGTAACACATGTTTCTTTGAAATTTCTTTCAAAATAATGTCATTTTGTTATGCGTCTGAAAAGTCAGAATCATTTTTAAGAAATTTTTGCACAATACATATATTTTTCATTTGTAAAAAGATTTAATTTTTTTTTTGATCAAATTGCAGTTGCAAAATAAGTACCCATATTCAGTTGATGTAAAACAACAGCTGAGACTAACAATCTTATTAAATCATGTCCGTTTTTAGCAGGCTCAGGTTTTGATGCAAGAGTTTCCCTCTGGCTTGGACAGGCTCGGATTTTAGCACAATCCAGAATCAACCAGGCTGGGGCAGACTCTGTTAATAAGTTTTCGGGCTCAGTCAGGCTCTGGCTCTCAAAAATGAGCCCAAAGTCATCTTTAGTGCCCACCTAGTGGGGTTCATGGTGCAGACTGGGCCATTGAAGTTTTTAAGGGGGGGGGGGGGGTTGGAGATATTACTCACATTTTATGGGGGGTCTTTTGATATTCAGTAGAGCTCGCCCTTGCCCTTAGGGGGACGGGCACCCTGCCTACAGTTACCAAGTTAGTTTGGAGGTATATGATCATGAGCTGCAATCTGATAAAGAATTATGTTTTCCCATTATGATGTGATGTTATCCAATAGTCTTCCATATTACTCCTTTTCCCTGCTTTAAATCTCAACCTCGAAGGGTTAATATTTAGTGCTTACATAGCCACAAAAAAAAAAGAGCAGTGGTATTTTGCTCAGAGTTTTAAAACCTATGATAAAAAAACAAAACAAAATATATTTCAAAGGATAAATAAGCTGCCAATTCAGAGAAAATTTTTTAATAGTTTGAGCTTGACTAAGCGGCAAGTTGAGGCTTGCCTATAGGGCACTTGTCAAAAGCTCAACCAAAAGAAGAGGCCACCTAAAAGCAGAAACAGCAATATTTGAAAAATATATAATTACTTAGATTTATTATTATTTTTTTTTAAATTTTTGAACGACTAATTACTCTCTTTTGTAAATGACTATTCCAAAGTTAGTAATTTGCTTTTTTACTGCAAAAAAAATAAACAAACTAAAAAGGTTTTTTTCTGTATTTTGCCTTAAATTTAACTGTCAATTTCAACTGTCTATATTGGATGGTGCATTTTTTTAAGGGTTCACTTTACAAACCAACCATATTCATATACAGTGAAACCTGTGTAAGTTGACCATTTGCGGTGCACTACTTTATTGGTCAACTTAAACAGGTGGTTAACTTACAGAGGTTTATTTATACGATAAAGGCTAATTCCAACCCTGAAAAAGGTAGTCAACTTACAAGGGTGGTCAACTTTACAGGATTTACTGTATCAATATTCAGTTTGACACAAAGTAGGAGGATTGACTTCAATGCAGAGTAAAACTTAAGCGCCCCCCCCCCCCATATAACTCTCTAAAATCTGCTCACCTTCTCTATTTTATTTCCACTTCTTAACCTAATTGCTAATGAACAAAATCTCTGATAGCCTTTTTTATTGTCTGTTAATCAAAGTCTTATTTCAATAAATGCCAGACTATATGACTCGCAATTTTTCTTTACTAGTTGATTGTGTGGAAATTCAAGTTCATTAAATAAATAAATAAATAAAAATACATGTATATATAATAAAACTACAAGAAACTGAAAGCAAAATTTTGTTAATATGCTCAATAAAAGCAGCAGTTAAAAAAAAAAAAAAATCTCAGAAACAAGTCCTTTTCAAATAGCATTATTGCAAAAACCAAAGCTGAGATTCAGATGTTACATTGCTTTTTGAATGTTCATCATAAAAGAAGTGTTATGAAGAAATGAGACATTTTATTAATATCAATGTGATTATATGTTTCAAAACTAGTAATTAGTAATGTTTGAGATTTTATTCTATCCTAAACTCTGATTGATATAATAGAGTGATCACCAGATATAGCAAAATTCTTATATTTACATTTATTGGTATATTGTATTTTTAAAATATGTTAATAAATAAATGCCTAGGGGAAGCTGCTGTACCCACGGACAAAATTTACTTTTCAATTTTCGCTGATCCATACTTGCCAACTCTACTAATTTTACAAATACAAATACAAAAGTGACGACCAGCAACAGGCTCTGGGCCCAGCTAGACTGGTCCTAGTCAATTTACAATCCCCAGTGAAGATCAATGGCCCTCTTAAAACTGTCTACTCCTTTGCTCATTACCACCTCTTCCGGTAAGCTATTCCAAGGTTCCACTACCCTGCTAAAATAATAATTTTTCCTAATATCCATGTTAGCCTGAGATTTAAATAGCTTAAAACAATGACCCCTTGTCCTGTTTTCAGTGCTAAACTTTAGCCCCGTAACATCTTTCGTTTTAATAAATTTAAACAGCTGAATCATGTCCCCTCGGTCTCTTCTTTGCTCAAGACTGTACATTTTTAGCCTTCTAAGCCTGGAATCATAATCTAAGTGGGAAAGTCCACTTATTAGCCTTGTAGCCCGCCTTTGAACCCTTTCCAATACATTAATGTCTTTCTTAAGATAAGGAGACCAAAACTGAACAGCATACTCCAAATGGGGTCTTACCAAACTTCTATATAAGGGCAGAAGAACTTCTTTAGATTTATTTGAAATAGATCTATTGATAAACCCAAGCATCTTATTGGCTTTGTTACTAGCTATGCTGCACTGTGTTGACTAAATTTTTAATCCTGACTTATTAAGACGCCCATATCAGTAACTTTTTCTGCCTGACTAATGACTGAACCTTGCAAATAATAACTTGTACACTTATTTCCATGCCCTAAATGTAACACTTCCCAACATTAACAGCCATACCCCATTTATCAGCCCACTCTGTAATATGATCTAGATCCTCTTGCAGCTGATTTGCTTGTTCTTTATTTTCTACAATCCCCATAACTTTGGCATTATCAGGAAAACAATTCATGTTCCCAGAAATATTTTTATGGATATCCTTCATAAAAACAATGAAGAAAACAGGCCCTAACACTGATCCTTGAGGAACCCTGCTTAAAACCTCACTCCAATTAGAATAATTTCCCCTCACAACTACCCTTTGTTTCCTACAAGACAACCAGTTTTTTACCAAAATGTAAACTTTCCCTCCGATTCCTATATCGGCTAATTTGCTAAGCAGAGCAACATGCAGTACCCTATCGAAAGCTTTTTGAAAATCAATGTAATCAACATCTACAGGCTTCTTATTGTCGAAATCCATGGTAACTTTGTCATAGAAATGTAATAAATTAGTTGCACAAGATTTACCTTTCCTAAAACCATACTGAAAACTAGTCAATAGATTATTAGTCTCTAAAAAATTTACTATCTTAATTTTCATTGATGTTTCAAAAATTTTGCAAACCACCGAAGTTAGACTCACAGGTCTATAATTTCCCACACTCCCTTTAGACACTTTCTTGAAGAGCAGTGTAATGTTAGCCAGCTTCCAATCCTCTGGCACTGTAGCCGAGTTATAAGAAGCATTGAAAATATTTACAATTACATCTGCTAATTCCTCTGCACATTCAATTAAAATTTTTAGTTGATTATTATCTGGTCCCAGAGCCTTAGTCTCTTTAATTTTTTTTCAAGTGAAATAAAACGTCATCCCTGGAAAATACAAAGTCATCAAGCTGTACTATAGCTTGTGTCTTGCTTGTGTCGACTGTTGAGATACAGTTATCGTTAAAAACACTCGAAAAAAGTTATTAAGAACATTAACAATATCACTATCATCCTGAATTTTAATGTAGGTTATGATTTAATAAAATGTCTTAAATATAAAATGTAATGTAGGCTGTGACCTAAAATAAATAATCTCAATTCATACTGATTTCAGTTGCTAATTGGTTTGTATTATTCATTTATTTTTATGTCGAAACAAAAAGTGTATTTTCTTTCTTGAAAAAGAAAAATTGCATTTCCTACCACCTTATGGTTAAGCATCCTACAGCAGAGGTGCCCAATAGAGTTGAGCTGGGCTCAGCCTGAGCCCGACAGCCTGAGCCTGAAGGGTACTTGGGCTCAAGAACTAAACAAAGGTTTTGGGCTCAGACTTGTGGGAAAATATTGAATCGTCAATTTCCATATTAACACATGTTGTGGAAATAAAAACAGAAAATACATTAATAGTTATTTGTAACACATGTTTCTTTGAAATTTCTTTCAAAATAATGTCATTTTGTTATGCGTCTGAAAAGTCAGAATCATTTTTAAGAAATTTTTGCACAATACATATATTTTTCATTTGTAAAAAGATTTAATTTTTTTTTTGATCAAATTGCAGTTGCAAAATAAGTACCCATATTCAGTTGATGTAAAACAACAGCTGAGACTAACAATCTTATTAAATCATGTCCGTTTTTAGCAGGCTCAGGTTTTGATGCAAGAGTTTCCCTCTGGCTTGGACAGGCTCGGATTTTAGCACAATCCAGAATCAACCAGGCTGGGGCAGACTCTGTTAATAAGTTTTCGGGCTCAGTCAGGCTCTGGCTCTCAAAAATGAGCCCAAAGTCATCTTTAGTGCCCACCTAGTGGGGTTCATGGTGCAGACTGGGCCATTGAAGTTTTTAAGGGGGGGGGGGGGGGTTGGAGATATTACTCACATTTTATGGGGGGTCTTTTGATATTCAGTAGAGCTCGCCCTTGCCCTTAGGGGGACGGGCACCCTGCCTACAGTTACCAAGTTAGTTTGGAGGTATATGATCATGAGCTGCAATCTGATAAAGAATTATGTTTTCCCATTATGATGTGATGTTATCCAATAGTCTTCCATATTACTCCTTTTCCCTGCTTTAAATCTCAACCTCGAAGGGTTAATATTTAGTGCTTACATAGCCACAAAAAAAAAAGAGCAGTGGTATTTTGCTCAGAGTTTTAAAACCTATGATAAAAAAACAAAACAAAATATATTTCAAAGGATAAATAAGCTGCCAATTCAGAGAAAATTTTTTAATAGTTTGAGCTTGACTAAGCGGCAAGTTGAGGCTTGCCTATAGGGCACTTGTCAAAAGCTCAACCAAAAGAAGAGGCCACCTAAAAGCAGAAACAGCAATATTTGAAAAATATATAATTACTTAGATTTATTATTATTTTTTTTAAATTTTTGAACGACTAATTACTCTCTTTTGTAAATGACTATTCCAAAGTTAGTAATTTGCTTTTTTACTGCAAAAAAAATAAACAAACTAAAAAGGTTTTTTTCTGTATTTTGCCTTAAATTTAACTGTCAATTTCAACTGTCTATATTGGATGGTGCATTTTTTTAAGGGTTCACTTTACAAACCAACCATATTCATATACAGTGAAACCTGTGTAAGTTGACCATTTGCGGTGCACTACTTTATTGGTCAACTTAAACAGGTGGTTAACTTACAGAGGTTTATTTATACGATAAAGGCTAATTCCAACCCTGAAAAAGGTAGTCAACTTACAAGGGTGGTCAACTTTACAGGATTTACTGTATCAATATTCAGTTTGACACAAAGTAGGAGGATTGACTTCAATGCAGAGTAAAACTTAAGCGCCCCCCCCCCCCCCCCCCATATAACTCTCTAAAATCTGCTCACCTTCTCTATTTTATTTCCACTTCTTAACCTAATTGCTAATGAACAAAATCTCTGATAGCCTTTTTTATTGTCTGTTAATCAAAGACTTATTTCAATAAATGCCAGACTATATGACTCGCAATTTTTCTTTACTAGTTGATTGTGTGGAAATTCAAGTTCATTAAATAAATAAATAAATAAAAATACATGTATATATAATAAAACTACAAGAAACTGAAAGCAAAATTTTGTTAATATGCTCAATAAAAGCAGCAGTTAAAAAAAAAAAAAAATCTCAGAAACAAGTCCTTTTCAAATAGCATTATTGCAAAAACCAAAGCTGAGATTCAGATGTTACATTGCTTTTTGAATGTTCATCATAAAAGAAGTGTTATGAAGAAATGAGACATTTTATTAATATCAATGTGATTATATGTTTCAAAACTAGTAATTAGTAATGTTTGAGATTTTATTCTATCCTAAACTCTGATTGATATAATAGAGTGATCACCAGATATAGCAAAATTCTTATATTTACATTTATTGGTATATTGTATTTTTAAAATATGTTAATAAATAAATGCCTAGGGGAAGCTGCTGTACCCACGGACAAAATTTACTTTTCAATTTTCGCTGATCCATACTTGCCAACTCTACTAATTTTACAAATACAAATACAAAAGTGACGACCAGCAACAGGCTCTGGGCCCAGCTAGACTGGTCCTAGTCAATTTACAATCCCCAGTGAAGATCAATGGCCCTCTTAAAACTGTCTACTCCTTTGCTCATTACCACCTCTTCCGGTAAGCTATTCCAAGGTTCCACTACCCTGCTAAAATAATAATTTTTCCTAATATCCATGTTAGCCTGAGATTTAAATAGCTTAAAACAATGACCCCTTGTCCTGTTTTCAGTGCTAAACTTTAGCCCCGTAACATCTTTCGTTTTAATAAATTTAAACAGCTGAATCATGTCCCCTCGGTCTCTTCTTTGCTCAAGACTGTACATTTTTAGCCTTCTAAGCCTGGAATCATAATCTAAGTGGGAAAGTCCACTTATTAGCCTTGTAGCCCGCCTTTGAACCCTTTCCAATACATTAATGTCTTTCTTAAGATAAGGAGACCAAAACTGAACAGCATACTCCAAATGGGGTCTTACCAAACTTCTATATAAGGGCAGAAGAACTTCTTTAGATTTATTTGAAATAGATCTATTGATAAACCCAAGCATCTTATTGGCTTTGTTGCTAGCAATGCTGCACTGTTGGCTAAACTTTAAATCCTGACTTATTAGGACCCCCAGATCAGTAACTTTGTCTGCCTGACTAATGACTGAACCTTGCAAATAATAACTTGTACACTTATTTCCATGCCCTAAATGTAGCACTTGACATTTCCCAACATTAACAGCCATACCCCATTTATCAGCCCACTCCGTAATATGATCTAGATCCTCTTGCAGCTGATTTGCTTGTTCTTCATTTTCTACAGTCCCCATAACTTTGACATCATCAGCAAAACAGTTCATGTTCCCAGAAATATTTTTGTGAATATCGTTCATAAAGACAATGAACAAAACAGGCCCTAACACTGATCCTTGAGGAACCCCGCTTAAGACCTCACTCCAATTAGAATAATTTCCCCTTACAACTACTCTTTGTTTCCTTCCGGTCAGCCAATTTTTTACCCAAATGAAAGTTTTCCCTCCTATTCCTATATCAGCTAATTTGCTAAGTAGAGCAACATGCGGTACCTTATCAAAAGCTTTTTGAAAATCAATGTAAACAACATCTACAGGCTTCTTATTGTCCAAAGCCATGGTAACTTTGTCATAGAACAACAGAAGATTTAACGGGAGACTCCCGTTTTTTGCTTCCATCTCCCGAATTCCCATTTTTTTTACGATTTTCTTCCGTTTTTGCAATTTTTTCAGTCAATCATTAAAAGTTTCACTTTCTTCTCAATAGATGGCGCCCTTTTCTAGTCTACCTACTAATGTCAATAAATAAAAAAATTTCCAATTGACAACTTATTTAGTAAAAAGTAATTTTTTTGGAAGCTTTCCACATTGCATGTTCAACGAAGCACGCGCTTTGCTGAAAATTGCAGCAGATTTCAATCCTTTTGCATTTTGAAAATATTTCAATTATTTTGAAAGTTTGAAGTTATTTTAACATGTGCTACTTTATACCTACTTATTTAATATTTTATTTTTATTATATATTGATTTTTTTTCTTGGATTTTAGTAGTTAAATTTTTGTAGCTACTTTTTTGGTAGAGGCTGGAGAATGTACAAAACTTTAAGCCAATTCATGCCTTATTATTTAGTTTTTCCCTTGCAGTATATTTTTCTTGCTGCCACTAATTTGCTTACATCTGCAAAAAATCCCTATTTCATTCTAAATTTAGTATTCATGTTTTTTGAAAGCATAATTTAATCATTCTGTTGTGAAGATATGTTGCTGGTGAATCACCTATATACTTCTAGTAGAATTCCTGTTTCTTTTTCCTTTGAAGGTTGGCATGTATGTTGGATAATCGATGGGAAAAAATTTCTGGCCTAATCTACAACTTATCATCTAATTTGGCAATTTTTGTCAGGTGAAAATCTCAAAGCTTTCAACCTCAAAAAAAAAAAAAAAAAAAAAAATCTTAAAAACCATCTTTTTTTGTCTGTGGGTACAACAACTCGTTCCCCCCGCGGACAGGTGCCTTTGTACCCATGGACATATTAAAAAAATATATAATAGATCTGAGGAAATCAATTATACTCAATATATTTTCATAAGCTATTTTATATTGAAATACTCCAAACATCCATTGAAAATAACATTAAAAAAATCTCTAACAGAAATTTAACTTTGAAAATTAATCGAAGGTTTTTTCCCTTTTTTCAATTTTCCTTAATCTTCAACATCAGTGAACTCTTTATAAAAGTTATTAGTCTTAAGAGAGTTAATGATGTTATGAATAATTAATATGTTTTTAAACAAAAAAAAAAAAAACTAGATTCATGATAGTATGGCTCACTATGTATCTACATAACAACATCAATTTATACGCAAATTGAAACCTTCAAAATTAACCTGCCACAAAAAACGCAGTTTAGATTAAACAAACAAAAATCTAGAAAAGTTGACTTCAAATGAAAACAGGTGGGATTGACGGCCTGTAGATCCTACAACAGGTGGGGGGTTACTTTAACACTATAACTTCAAGCCCTACTTCAAATTCATCATCTTTGTTGAAAGCAAATTTTGGATGTTGATGACAAGGCACTATTTTGAGGCACTTCGCATTGTAGGAAGACTCATGTGTGATCCAAGGAGACTAAAAATTGCTGTGCGTGGGTACACATGGTTGTGTGTCCTTGGGTACAAAGGTATGCCATTTTGGTTTTGCAAGGCAGTCACATCGACAGGACCAGTTTTACAACATTAAAAATCAGAAACAAAACCTTCAAAATATAAGATATGATATCTACAACAAAAAAGAATTAATACAATCCACGACAAGACGAAAAAAATAAATAAATATCTCATGCTTTTTTTTTGCTTTGACCCTACTATAACCAAAACAAATGTGTTAGAATCTTAAATGTTCGTTTGATGGCATTGAAACTTCCTGGGGTACTGGAGAGGGCTGTGACACACACGTTGAACCCCAATTAGGATCTCTCTCAATGATACCTGGAATTTCCTGACCAACATCCGTAGGTACAACTGGCCGTGGGTACAGCATCTTCCCCTACTGTTAAATTGCAACATGATACATAATTAATGGCTTAATATATTGGTTATGTTAAATGCTATGATCTTGTTTTTGTCTATTATTTTTTCCCTTCTTTTATGATGCAATATTTCTATGAAAATCTATCCTATTAATTTTTAGGCGACTCCAGGCATTTACAGCTGCCTGCAGAAATGTTACAGAAAGTTACAGATCATTTGTCAGAGACAAATGAATTTAGTTTCATTGCAACTTTAAAGCAAGAAGAAAAAAATGCTGGGACAATAATTTCTTTTTCCGAAGGAAATAGCAGGTATTATTTTTTTCACTCTCTAGAATAGGTATTCTTTTTATGTAATCGAGAAAACTACTTTATTAAATTATGTTAAAATATTTTAATACTTCATGCAGCTACATATTGTATAGGTGCCTCTTATTTCAGTCAGCCCTTATCAACTTGATTTTTTTAAAAACCTGAATTTCTTTTATCATGAATTTTTGTCTCAATCAAGAGAGCCCTTCACTCAACTTATTATAAAAATAATGTTTTTCTTCTGTTGAAATACATTTTCGCTCAGATATGGTTTGGAATTGAACTATTATGTTTTAATATGCTTTGTCTAATGTTATTTAGTAAATTTTTCACTTTTAAAACCTTTGATCAATATTCAATGATCGCTTTGCAATCAATGAATGCTTTGATCAATCAAGCATTCTTGTGTTTAGTATTCTACATCCTTTCACATAAAATCCATTTGCTTTTGTTGTATTGAGTTTCTCTGTGTTAAAAGTCTTTTTATATGGATTTATTTTTCATGTTTTCCCTTTTACTGATTATGGATTTATAATGTCTGAGAACAATTTTCCATTTTGTTACTTATTTCTCATTTATTATTATTTTTATTTATTTAGGTTTTTGGAGCTTCAAAGCAGTGGCAGAAAAGATGAAGTCCGTCTTCATTTTACTCATAAAAATACTACTTTTGTTGAAACATTCCCATATCACTTAACTGACAAAAACTGGCATCAAGTTGCCATTAGTGTTAGTGGAAATACAGTTAATTTGTATGTTGACTGCAATCGCATTTATAGGCGGATTATTCCCGACATTGACTACAACTTTACTAGTCGGAATATTTCACTTTGGCTTGGGCAGCGAAATGCTCACCACTTTTTCTACAAGGTAATTATTTGTAAAAATTAAAATAAACTACTGAAGGGCAATTCCATGTGAGTGTTACTTTAGTCATTTTCTTTTTACTTTTAAAGGTCATTATATACAGCGTGTCCTCAATTAAAATGCAAGACCTCTATTTTCATATCCTTTAGCCCTAGGTAAATACTTCCAATTGTAAAAATGAAATAGATTTTGAAAGGTTGAAGTGGAAAAAAATGGAAAAATATGACATCTAACTTTTAATACAGTTTCGATGTCCTCCCATTAATATTTAGGGATATCCCAAGTAGCAGGAAACATTTCAAACTCAGAAACTTGACATTTGTGCGATCAATGCATTCTGTGACTTATACGATTTAGCACTGGTGGTTTTCCAGGATCGTATAGCAGTTCAATAAATTGTTTTTTTTTTCTTTTTCTGAAATTATAGGAACCTATGAAATGCATTTTTACTACTCATAGTGTGACATTTTCTTTTTTTCAATATACATACTGCTTTTTGCTTCAATAATACTATAATTGATTTTCTTCTGGTAGGGCAATATATTCCCATCTCATTTTCAGTACAGTCTCTTAGAATTTCGAACTGAATATTGATTGTGATTGAGTCAAATTTTATCTGTTTGAATTGTTTTTTATGCTTGTGAATTCCCCAAATATTAAGAGGGGAACTTAGGGACCAAAAAGGAAGTTAGATTTTATATTTTTTTCACTAAATTCTACTTTTGCTCATTCTGACCATTTTCGCAATTGGAAGTATATATCTATTACTAACGGTTGCAGAAATAGAGGTCTTGTAGGTTAAACAGGGACATGCTGTAGTATATATTACTTGGCTTAATAATATAGCTGTATATGCAAGTCTTTAAAATTTTTCAGCAATTATACTCATTTTTATTTTTCAGTTTTTATTAGTTTCATAATTCTGTTTTGAATATTATATATATATATATATATACTTTTTCTGATTGTTAAAACTATGTTTATACAACACAATTCATAAAATTTCAAGTATTTAAATTCTTTCTTGTATTTACTTAATCTTGAAATGCAGGTTTTTAACCTGCCTCATTAAGCAACTGTTCAACAACTGAAACAAAGTAAATTTTTTTTTTCATTGATCAGGTCTCTTACTTTCCCAAAAATCTTCAATCTGGTTGAATGTCTTGAGTTTTGAGCCATAATTATGGACTTATATGAGAGTTATGTTATGTGTACATGTATTAACATACTTTGATAGTTATTGGCATTATGCCAACATATGAATTCCTCTCCTCTGTTTCTGAGTAGAAATGAGCTACCACTATGTCAGGCATCTTGTCAGCAGAACCTTCCTATGTTGACAATTGTTGGACTTTTCAGTATAATTTAATTCTTGTATATTTCCACATTATTTTAACCTGCATACTAAAGAACTAAATATGGTTTAGCTGTTTTGCTTTAATAATGACTTTAAATTAGAAAAAAAAAAACAATTATCTCAAACTTTGCCTATAGATAGTTTTTACTTTGCAATGGACAGAAATATTTCTTTTTCATATTTACCGAAAGACTTATATCAAAGTTTTTAAAAAACCTGTTGACTTTTTTTTGCTTTAAATATATTATTTTCATAAACAGTTGCATGTTATTTTAGACGTAATCATCAAGGATATTTTTTCGATGAATTTTCGTTTGTTATGATTAGGCTTGTCAGACTTCTGAAATGTTCAACCAAGACACTAGAATGCCCCCCCCCCCCCGCTGTTGCGAGTATTAAAAACGATACACACTGTTGACTGGTTGTTTGAGTGTTTTAGAAATTAGTTAATTCTAAATGATATGAATAAATTTTTACTAATTATGAGCCTAAACTAGGGGTAATAATAAACAACACAAGCAGATAAATTTAAATGTTTATTTCTTACATGTTAATATCTATAAATTACTTGAGTAAGAAGAAACACTTTGAATTAAGCATAAAATTTTTTGAATATTTACATTTTCGTTTCGTGGGCTGGGACTTTTTTGGAAAGTTTTTTTTTTGTTATCTTGTTGTAAAAATTTTCACAAGCTAATCTTATACTAATTTTACTTGTCAATATTACAAATGACAAAGTAATTTTCCTAAATAATCCTTCACAGTTAATTATTTTTGAACTTTTTTAGTCATCTGTAATGAAATCTGTCTTTTACCGTTACCTTGAGTAATCTGGTAGGAACACTGGGATTTCATCTGAAAACCAGAGCTGTTTGAGTCAAATCAGGACGTCTGGCAAGTGCAGTTATGTTGGAATTGCCCTGAAGTTTATTATGCGTAGCATGTCACATGGTACTTTACATTTGTCTTATTGTAAATCTGTTATTCTTAAACTCTTTTACTGGTTTTATGTAGGGCTACTTACAAGATGTTAAAATAGCAACAGAAGCTCATGGTTATAGAATTCAGTGTCCAAATATAGATACAGGTAATTCTTTTGATATTGCATTATTAATATATCAATTTTATTTATGCATTATGATACTTTGTGCTATTAAAATACAATCGAGATTTTAAAATCAATTACAGGATATTTATTTCATATCTATTGCTGTATTAAATGCCCAATTGCTCAGTGGCGTGCTTTGCACTTCCATGCCACAGACCCGGGTTCGATTCTTGGGTTGGTCATGGTCGACTCTGTCATTCATCCCTTCAGTGAGTCAATAAAATGAGTACCAAGTGTGCTTGGGGACTAAACCCTGGGGGTTCCATTTTCGGTTGCCCAACTAACCGCAACATCTGCCTTGCATGCCAGAGCCCTTGATCAGGAAAATTGAGATAGGCACAGTAGACTTGGCCCCCATAGGCTGTTGTGCCACTGGGTCTGTTTGTTTCTTTTTGCTGCCTTAAATAATTTTTTAACTTTTATTTTATTTTGTACTAATACTGCATTGAATTTATAGATTGTCCCACTTGTGGCCAGTTCCAACAATTACAGAATTCAGTACGTCAGTTGGAAAACCACATTAAAGAGCTTACTGAACGAGTATGTACCCTCAATTATTATTGAAATTCACTTTATTTAATTAAATTATTCTCAGTATAGTGCACCCACTCCTGATATGTCAAATAATTTATTGAATCTATTTCATTCTGTATAGAATATTTGATATTTTATTATTAAGGCTTCTAAAACTGTTATCAAAAGTGTCTTAAGTTATGCAAAATCCTGTAATAACATTTTTATAAATTGGTTTGAATGCTACAGAGGCATTCCATATTAAATCAACAAATGGATCATGTGGCATCATTTTAGATTTCAATGAAATTTGGCAAGTAATATTCTGTATTCCCAAACTGTTTTATTTTTTATCCTGAAAGAATTATGTTCCTGAAATTTAGCCTTTTTTTTTGGGGGGGGGGGGCTCTGCAGATGAGAAAATTTGGCAGTTTTGATGCTGTTCCTAAAAGCTCTTGTAAATTTATTCAACTTAGTAGGATGATCTAATACAGCTTATTGTAAAGCTGAGAGAATGAACTTTATTTATAGAAACTATTTAAGTTTAGTCTTACTAAAAATTCTACTGGAGCAAATAAGAGTTTAATGAATGCAATTGTCATTATGTAGAGCATAAAATAGGCGATGAAAGACTTACAGTAGGAGGCTAATTTGTTTTCCTGTCACACTTAGTTATGCATATTAGAAACACAGAAAAAAATAAGCTGATATTAGCTTTCCTTCCTTATTAAAAAATTGCTTAAACTTCAGAAAAAATGAAAAATTGGCTTCACGGTATATTTTGAGTTATGAATTTAATGATAAATATTTTTAAAGCCCTTCCATAAAGATACCCTATTCACGATCATAATTGTTTTAAGTTGTGGAAAAAAATACCTGTGTTTTCACACACAGTTAAAGCAGATTTTTTTTGTTGTTGTTTTAAAGGACAAGGTAAAAGCTTCTTACCCTATCATTTTCAAATTTTTATTTACTCACCAACAGGCTGTTTTTGGTTAGTGAAAGAACCCATTTTTTATTTTTCTTAAGTTTAAGTAATTTTTTTCATAATGAAGACAACCAGTATCAGCTTAATTTTTCTTTATTTCTAATATGCATAACTACATGTGGCATTAAAAAAAAATAGCCTCCTACTGTAAGTCCCTCATTGATTTTTTATGCTCTGAATGTCAAAAACGGCACGTTTTGAACCACAATTTAAGTCCAGAAAATGTATTGTTAGACTAACTTAAATCTTTTCTCTTTATATACTAATCAAAGTTCATTCTATCAGCTTTGCCTCAAGCTAACTAATTTTAATGCAGTTACTAAAGCTTTTACAAAAATAATTAAAAAAATATCAAATTTTATAAGTCCGTAAAGCAAATAGCAAAAAATAGCTATATCTCAGGAATAAATTTCTTCAAGAAGAAAGTAATATATCTTGGAAGTACAGAATACTGACACATATTACCTGTCAATTTGCTTCAAAATCAAAAATGGTGCAGGCACGAAAATTTCTTAAAAATTTGTTGATTTTGCATGGAATGACTTTACATTAAATTTGATGTTTTATGGACTCAAAATGAGTGAAAGAGGTGTATCTTTATGAAGAGGCGCCTACACATTACTTCAATCTCTAAGATCTAGTTTGAATATACTTCTCCATCTGAAATTTATCAAAGTTAAAGTTAAAGATTTTTTAAAGAAGAATAGTGTGGGCTTGAAATTGGTTTCTCATTATAAACTGCATACTTTTGAAAAAGTTATCAAATAGATTTAACACTGCAAGGAGTCAATAAATTATATGCAGCTTCTTTTCTGCATACTAAGAGAGGGCTTTCTCTGTACCTTGATCTAGGTAAATGCATAATTTATACTAAATGATTGCTTTGGTACAATTTTATATGCAGATAGAGTAAGTCTTTTAAATATGCTTATCAAAAACAGTTGTTTTTCAGATAGGTTTATCTTTAAATGAATATAATTGCACAAAATTCTTGCACAGTTTGTTCTTTATTTAAAGTCCTTCAAGACACCGCAAAAAACATCCTTAAATAAAATGCATTCTTAAACAAAATTTTTGAAAGGCATTCACAAGAATTCTTTTTCTTCACATTATTCATGCTTTGAGCTGTCTATATGTATTTTTATTTGATTGGTATTGTTCTGTGTATTACAACTATGCAATACCTCATCAGCAACCAGACTTATGCCTTTTTCAGGTTGATTACGAGTAGTGATGTGGATCGGGTAAATACCCAGCGGGTAGGTAAATATTTTTTGGGTATTTACCCGGGTATTTACCCAAGGCCTGGGTAAATACCCAAAAACTGGGTATTTAATTAAAAATGCAAAAAAGCGAATGAGAATTTTTTTTTTAAATCTAAATAAGAAATAATTGGTAAAACTGATATATACATATGTATTACACAGTTTATAATATTTTTTATTGGAAGACTTGATGAAATCATGAAAGAAACATATCGTGAACCAAAGAACCTTTCTTTTCAATGTCATAATTGGAGAAGTATAAGCAATTCATTATGAACTTCAGGATTTCAAAATCACAATCTAGGTTAGTCATATCCAAAATGAAAAAAAAAAGGAAGCATGAGGGATGTTTGGAAGAATAAACTGAGAAGTTATTAAGAAACTATGGTGTTATTTATTTTATTGATATTTAAGTGATATCATGGAAAATATAAAAACAGTTTTCACATTAATAAACAAAAAAAAAAGCAAAATTTTCTTTTCTGTTGCCTTGCTCATTTGTATTTGCTCTCCTGTAGGGTGGGAAGGTAAATATTTTTTTGGGTATTTATCCAAAGGCAGGGTAAATCCCCTAGTAATTGCGCATTTTACAAAAATTTTTTAGGTAGTATTAAAAGGTGACTATTATCTTTTTTAAACATAAACCCTAAAATAAAAGATTAAAAATTTTAAATGAATTTTAAATGTTTATGTATATTATTTGTGTGTGTGTGTGTATATATATATGTGTGTGTGATACAGAATACACCTGAACAATTGGACTGAGTTTGAAGGAAATTTCTGCATAAGATATAGGTAAATAAATTATAATAATAAATTGAGCGACATTTCGTTACATTTTGATGTCATGCAGGGACATATTACTGGGTTATAAAAGACTAGGACCTTAAAAAATTGATGTTTGCTTTTTTTTTTGTAACCAGTTAAGCTTTTTTCTTTTTGTAGAATGGCTTTTTATATCTGAAATTTGGCTATCAACATTGATTAGGCATATCCAACACATTTAATGTGAATATCATATTAGATTGCTAAGCTGTTTCACACAATAATTCTTTAAATATGTGATCAAAATACAATTTTTGGGCAAAAATGTATTGTTTTGTATATGGTTGGTTGTATATATACATAATGGAATACATACAGAAAAATATTTTAGATGAATACAAATTTTTGAAATAAATACCCGGGTATTTACCCATTTTGGGTATTTACCCAGGTATATACCCTGGGTATTTACCCCTAAAAATAAATACCCGGGTATTTTACATCACTAATTACGAGTTAATGTGAAGCAATTCACATTGCCCAGATAGATTTTTTTCATGTGATGTCATCTTCTGGGTTTCTAAGATCATAACTTTTCAAAATTTCCTTTTTTTCAACAAAATATATTTAAAAGTTTAAGAACTAAAGGTTTTCTACAAGAAGCATTGCACACTATGAAAGATTCATATACATATATCATGTCATGACACTATATATGGTCATATGATACCAACTTCATTGAAAATTTAGTTAACGAGGAAATGAAAAGCCAGATTTCTAAGCTCAAGAATATATTTGGAGGTTGTGCAAGTCTCTGAATATCCTATCCAACTGTCAGTAAAAAATTACAGCATTTTTCTTTTTTCTTTTCACATTTTTCCATCACAATTTTTAATCTCAATCACAGTCAGTATTACAAGATTCTTGGTAATATATGGTAAGATTGAATTCACCTTAGTTTTTGTGATTTATCTAAAACAATGAGAGGAAATTGCTATGATCTTTCCATATTAATACAGAACAAAACTGACTTCTTTATTATGTTTATTCTGTTATAGTTAGGCTGAGGTCATCACTTTTGACCTTAAGTTTGTAAGGAAATCACCATTTAACAGAAACTCTATTGTACTTATATAGAAATTTTCTACATAGCAGGGTGCATGATGGAAAAATAATTCTTTGATTAGAGATCCTCGTGAAGTAAAGCATCATCAGAGGAACAGCTGTATCTTAAGAAACATTATACTTTTTTCACTAAAAGAAAAATTAAGAAATAAATAAAACTGAGGAATAACAGTTTAGAATTTTTGAGTTGAAATACTTGATTAATACTTTGCTTATCTTTATGCTAGTATCACTTCCATACACATTGACTGTATTATTTGCGATATACCAGACAGCTCGGTTATCACAGCTAGAGACTGCAATTTCGTTCTTATTAGAACTCTTCAGTCTAGCTTAGTGAATAACCGAGTCGGAGGCAGATGTCAACTCATTGAAGCTGAGAGTGCCAACAAACTGGTACATAGAGCGAATTCATTTCACCAGTGAGCGTCCGCAGCATGATGCGGTTCCACTCATGAATTGAAGGCAAAGCTTGGGTATTTACAGCAGTAAGTTACTGCCCTGCCCCTAAGCCAGAACTATTTGCAATATACCCAAACTTTGTCTTAAATTCATGAGTCAAACCGCACCATGCTGCAGACACTCGCTGGTGAGATGGATTCACTCTGTGTACCAGTTTGTTGGCTTTCTCAGCTTCAATGAGTTGACATCTGCCTCCGGCTCGGTTATTCACTATGCGAGACTGAAGAGTTCTAATAAGAGCAAAACTGCAGTCTCTAGGTGTGATAACCGAGCTATCTGGTATATTTGCAAGTGGTTCTGCCTTGCCCTGGCTTACTGGTGGTAACTTACTGCTATAAATTGACTGTATTGTTAATCTTGTCAAAATGTCTTCCTAATTGTTCCAAATATATTTGATCCTTTACATTTTATTTTGCTAGAAAACAGTAATATTTTTCTATATAATACTATATGATAAATATTTTTGAGTTACATAACCAGATAGTATTTCATTGCAGTTAGCAAATGCTGAGCACCATATATCAGCATTACAGCAGTGTGAATGCCAGAAGAGTTGCAATGTCAATGGTTCTACTCATCCAGATGGTTCAACTTGGAAGCATGGCTGTGACATTTGTTCTTGTGTGGTACGAATTTAAATTATTATGTACTTAAATTATTTAAGAATGCAGGTTTATTCTAAAGGATATTAGACAGTTGAACTAGTACATCTTTTATCCTTCAACATTATGTATAGAAACAATAGCATTTTGATTCTTGAATGTTTTCACTATAATTTTTGAAGCAAATTCAAATATAAATATTTTTTCTAAAAAGAGATAAAGTAATAAATTTAAAATGCAAATTAAGTATTAATAATTCCACACCAGAATATGTTCCATATAATAATGATACAAACAATTCAAAAAGAAAAAGAAATTGGGAGGAAAACCACTTACACATACCATTTTTCATACTTAATAACAAAATTTGTTCATTTCTTTCTGTATATGTTTTTCCAACAGCATTAGGTCTATAAAAAATGAAAAATATATTATGTGTGTATGATTATCAAATTGGTTTTAATCATTTTTAACAGAATACAGGAACTAGTTTTCTAGTCCGAGTCTCATTTTTCTTAATGTTTTAATATTATTGCACGGTATTATTATTGCAGTTCCTACAGGTTGCTGTACATCGTCAGCCTCTAATCCGAAGGTCCTAAAATCAGCCTGAAGAGAAAAAAAAATCTTCATATTGTCTGCAGTGGTGTATAATCTGCAGATAATGAGATGGAAAAAATAAGTTTTGATTTAACAAATGCTTTTAGCAAGTCTGTTAAAAATGCAAAGAAGTAATAACTTTTAAAATGTAATCAAAATTAATCAAAAAGTTATCTGAAAAATATTGATTTTTTTTTTAATCGTGATTATACTACACTAATTACTTAATGATAAAGAGGCAAGACAATGGAGCAGAAGATCTATTCTTGTGCAAATGAAAGCTTCATCCTTGACTGTATCCTTGTTTATTTTACATAGCCTGAGTCGCATAAGAAGAACAATCAAGCTATATAAAATAAACAACCTACAGGCAGCAAAACGGTCTCTATTGGTGAAGAGGTTCAATCTTTTTTGACAGATAATCCACGGATTATACTCTGGAGAAAATGGTACATTGAATTCTGTTAGATTGATTTGAAACATGGTTTGATTTTAAAGATTGCTGAAAATAGCTTTTTTTTTAAATGAATGATGTAAAAGGGACTACAGTGCCTAACTTTCTGTGTAATAAAATTTGTTAAATCAACATATGTATATACATATTTTAAATCAGAGCAACAGCTGTGTAGTACTTGTAACAAAAGTTGCCGTTTTTATGTGAAATTATGCTTTTTTTGTGTTAAGAATCTCCAATTCAGCTTGATTAACTTCAAAAAAAAAAAAAAAAAAAAACTTTTCAAATCAGCTTTCAAATACACTAAAAAGTAAAACAAACAGAAAAGTAATTATAAGAAATGAAATATATTTTGTTTACATTTAAACATGAAGGACGATTTACTCTGAAAATGAGTTGTACTTGTGGTAATTGTCCTACAATCTTTTATATACTTATTATTGAAATAATAGTAATAATAAATGAATCATTATAGCTGTTTTAATGCTTCCTATTTTACTTTACTATGGAATAATGATTAATAAAAAAATTAAAAACTTAACTTAAGTTCAACTATGGCAATGTTTATAGTATTAAGTTTTGTAATAAATGTTTATGCAGTGTTTAGTAACTCCCCCTCTTTATTTCTCCCAAATGCATTTTTCTAACTTCCATTTATTTAGTTTTTGTTTGCAAACATGTTGTTGTATCATTATTCTTTTATACCTGTTTTTTGTGTCTTAAGTTAATATTTTTTCTTGTACAATTTTTTTCATTTTAGCATGGAGAGATAAAATGTTTACCTATGTCCTGTTCTTCAGTGCAGTGCAAAAATCCTGTCTTTGTTCCTGGCGAGTGCTGTCCAGTTTGTCTTAGTAAGTAATGAGTACTTATCTCCATTCTAAGTAAGATTGATTTTAAAGTTTGACATTTAAAACACATATTTTTTTTTTCTTTTTCAAATGAAAATCTGTTCAAATTTTAATATGTTAGATTCAATCATATTTTATTTCTTAATTCTCATTCAGTTTTAATTCTTGTCTTTCTCACTTATAGAGAAGTGCCTGTTTGAAAATGTTTCTTATGATCATGGAGAGCGTATTAGCCCATTGAAATGCGCAATTTGTGAATGCAAAGTAAGAATTCCATTTTTTATTACTTTATAACTTTGGATCATGCTTTGCTGCATTTTGAAACATAATAGTTTCAGTACCTTTTAACTGAATGCTTTTTTATTTCTTATTTGCTTATTTTTGCACTACCTCATTTTCGGGCATAAGTGTCATAGCGCTTATGAGAAAAAAAGTAAGAGAATTGACAATATGGCTGATACAACACGTGTGGTACATACCATGCTTTTTAAAAATATGTTTTACCACCTTTTGTAGAAAAAAAACTATTTTAGAAAGAAGGAAAACAAAAAGTAATGAACATGTTTCAAAAATGATCAAAAATGTGTGTAATTCTCAATCTTGTTTATGAAAAGGTTAATTTTTGCAATCCTGAACTTTGAAACTAGTTTGTTCCTGCAATTCGTTTTTTTTTTATGTTTATCTTTGCTTTTTATCTGAATTAATATCATTGAGATTTCTTTTTTAGTTTCTTGTAGCATTACTTCATGTACATTAATTCAATAAACTCATTTCCAAGCTATTAACTATGCAAAAAATTGAGGAATCCAGGATTTGATGCTTCCTACTTTTTTCACCTCGTCTGAGTTTCACCGTAATTAAAGATTATGTAAAGTTTTCCAAACACTATAAAGTTTTCCATTTTCCTATATAAAGTTTTCCAAAATGTGTCATTATTTATTTCTTTAGCTTGATCTAAAATTGGGAAAATGTTTAATCTTTCGAGTTTTGCTCAGAAAAATTTTTTAGAATTTTTATCTGTCAAATAAACCCAATCCTCTAGCTTTAAACATTTTTGGAGTAAATTTCTAAAACTTAAATGATTATTTCAATCAAATTTCATAAATATTAAAAACATCTATTAAGGCAATCTTTCAATGTTTTGACTTCCAACCATGTTGAAATTTTCAGAATTTGGTTAAGTCAAAGGTTTGCCAGGTTTAGTGTCCTAAACTGTAAGTAATTGGTTCTTTGAAAAAGCCTTTGAAACAATTAATCTGTTTAAATTGCATTCCAGTTTTCCTCCATTATTGTTGCTTTTAATTTTAACTTCAGGTGCTGTGCAAGAATGTTGTCTTTCTTCAATGAATATTTTGATGAGATGCATATGTGGCATCTACTAACGAAAATACTTGTAAAAAATATTTGGGGAAAACTCAACCTCAGGTTTGGGGACTCGCCTAAAGATAAGGTGGTTCAAAACTAGGATATTTTATTTATTAAGAACACATATAGTTGCATGCTCTAAAAATCAAGTGAGCCATAGTTGCATATTCTTTAATTGATATCTTAACCATATTTGGAACTATCATTGTACTTAAAAGTGACAAGGGTCATAAGTTTAATAACCAAATCGTGGAAGAAGCTTGTGCAATGTAGCCGGATCTAAAAAGTATGCACTGAAGACCAAGACTCAGTCCATCAAGCTAAATTTGATAAATATTGAATAATTTATCATATCCAATAAGTTTATTGGTGATTGTGCATAATCACTTGTAATTAATACCATCACCAGTTTATCACATTTACCATAACATATAGGCATATATGTTGCAGAAAATCAAAACTGAATAAATTAATTTTTAAACTAATGCATGGTGGAAACAACTGTTAAAATCAGTATAGTTTTCAAAAATAGAGATCTTGAAGCATTACTTCTACTATAAAAACCTTGAAGCATTATTTCAGTAATTAATATTCAGTAAAATTCTTCTATGTATTAACTTAAAATTAAAGAAATTATGCTTATCTACTGTGCTCTGGAACTTGAAGTTTGCAATAGTTTACTAAAATTATGAATTCATTTCTGTGTTTTTAAATACAATGATATATTTTGTACAACTTTATATTATTGTAGTTTTGCTGATGTGGGAAGATGATGCTAAAAAATTATGAGTGATGTTTGTATATTAATACTTTTTCCTTGTGTGTCTAGAATGGCAACATGCATTGTCACCGGATTGATCCAGAAACTAGTTGTCCTGCTCTTACTTGTCCTAAAGAAGAACAGTTTAGTGTTCCAGATGAATGTTGTAGCTTTTGTCCAGGTAATTTCATACTGTTATTTTTATCCTTTTAAATGTGAATGCTTAAAAATTTGTTAGTAGGGGGTTTGTAAATTAACCTCTTAATTTTTATTTAATCATATTTTATTTTTATATTTATGTGACTTACCAGACTTTAAAATATTATTTCCCCCTCAGTTATAGTTTATAATGTCTGGTTTGAAATGTTTTTGTAAAATTGCACAATGTTGCAATGCTTGAAATCACTTATGAAGTAAAAATAAATCTAATGTTAAATATCAAAATTCTTTTTTTTTTTTTTTTTTTGAACTCACTTCTTTTGAACTTTCTTTATTCTGAAAAGGGAATTGGAGCAAAGACTAGCAGATAACATTGTTGGGAATCCTAAAAGATTTTTTGCTTATGCTAATTCTGGGAAAGCTCGAAATAGTCAAATTGGGCCATTGGTTGATGAGCATGGAAATTTAATCCAAAACAATAGGGATATTGCAAATGTTCTTAATAACTTTTTTTTCCAGTGTGTTTAACAATAACTGTATCTCAACAGTTGACACTAGCAAGACACGAGCTATTATGCAGCTTGAGGATTTTGTGTTTTCCAGGGAGGAGGTTCTATTCCATTTGAAAAAAATTAAAGCAACTAAAGCTCTGTGACCAGATAATATTTATCCAAAAATTTTAGTGGAATGTGCAGAGGAATTAGTGGATGTTATTTTAAATATTTTTAATGCTTCTAATAACTCAGGGACAGTGCCAGAGGACTGGAAACTGGCTAACATAACGCCGCTCTTCAAGAAAGGTTCTAAAAATAATGCTGGGAATTATAGACCTGTAAGTCTGACTTCAATGGTTTGCAAGATTTTCGAAACTTTGATCGGAAGAAATATTATGAATTTCTTAGAGACTACTAGTCTGTTGACTAGTTTGCAGTATGAGTTCAGGAAAGGTAAATCGTGTGCTACTAATTTATTGCATTTCTACTACAAGGTTACCTTGGCTTTAAAAAACAAAAAGTGTGTGGATGTTGTTTATATTGATTTTCAAGAAACTTATGATAAGGTGCTCTTCTCAGCAAATTATCTGATATAGGAATAGGAGGAAAAACTTTACTTTGGGTTAGAAATTGGCTGACTGGAAGGAAACAAAGAGTAGTTGTGAGGAAAAATCATTCTAAGTGGAGTGATGTTTTAAGGGGGATTCATCAGGGTTCAGTTTTAGGGCCTCTCTTTTTTATTAATTTTATGAATGACATCAATGAGAATATTTCTGGAAGCATGAATTGTTTTGCTGATGATATACAATTATGGGGATTGTAGAAAAATGAAGATCAGGTAAAACAGCTTCAAAAGGATTTAGATTATATTACAAAGTGGATGGATAAGTAGGGTATGGCAGTTAATTTGGGGAAATGTCAAGTGCTACTCTTAGGTCATGGAAATAGGCGTACAAGTTATCATTTACAGGGTTCAATCATTAGTCAGCAGAAAATGTTATGGATCTGGGTATCTTAACACTAGAATTACGGTGATCTTTTTATACCTAGAAATATGGTGGGGGTCATTTTGACCCCTGAGAAGAAATCTGCATAGTTTCTTACATAATGTTAAATATTTTTAAAAAATAGTTTAAAATAAACATATTTTTAATAAATGCAGTTTATTTAAAGAATACAGAGGTTTTCAGGGTACATAGTAAAATATTTAAAAAAAGTTTAAAATGCTCTCCACAAAACCAGCACTGTTTCACTTGCAGTTCAAAAGCTAGCGGCTGATGGTTCCTTTTATGTACAAAAACATTATAAATGCTTCAGGTTCTTAAAATGATATGCTCTAAGAGACATTTTTGAGTTTCTGCTATGTTTCAGCATCAGTAAATGTATTTGCAGTTCTTTTTTTCCACAAAAGGGTCAAAATGACACCTACCCGCAATTTTAGTTGCAACCCTTTAATTTGGGTTTAAAATAATTACAATTTTCTTGAAAACTTTTTATTATTACACAGCATATTTATTGAGGAAAAATCAAAACAGGATTAAGCTTTTTACGAAAATACAGAGGAGGCAAAAAATGTTTGATTGGGGTCAAAATGACCCCTCCCATAATTCTAGTGTTAATAAATCAGGACTTCAAGTTTAGTCACCAGTGCAGCATTGCAAGTAACAAAGCCAACAGAATGCTTGGGTTTATCATAAATCTATTTCAAACAAATCTAAGAAAGTTTTGCCTTTGTATAGGAGTTTAGTAAGACCCCATTTTTGGAGTATGCTGTGCAGTTTTGGTCGCCTTATCTGAGGAAAGATATTTATGTATTGAAAAGTGTTCAAGGATGGGTAACTAGGCTAGGAAGGGGACATTCATATTTAGATTATGATACCAGACTTAATAGGCTTAATATGCATAGCCTGGAGCAAAGGAGAATCAGAGGGGACATGATTCAGTTGTTTAAATTTATCAAAATGGATGATGTTAGTGGATTAAATTTTTGTACCAAAAGCAGGACAAGGGATCATTGTTTTAAGCTATTCAAATCTCAGGCTCACCTAGAAATAAAGAAAAACTACTACTTTAGTAGGTTAGTGGGCATTTGAAACAGCTTACCGGAAGAGGTGGTAATGAGCAAGGGGGTGGATTGATTTAAGAGGACCATTGATCTTCATTGAGGAATAATAAATTGACTAGGACTAGCCTAGCTGGGCCAAGAGCCTGTTGCTGGTCTTCACATTTGTATTTGTATAACTGTTAATTTTGAGTAATGTAAGGACTTTTGATTCTTTGCACTGCTAAAGTGTGTGTTTGGATGCACAATTTGTTTCAAAGGAAAGGTACTCCTTTTGTGCTTCAGCTATATTTGGTCACATAAATGTTGATTTTTTTAATTTTTATCACTTTTAAATTATTTTGTAATAGTATAAAAATGTTTAATGCTTAAGGTGTGTTGATAAAATCGGGAATAAAAATTAAGAAATAGCATGAAATATTTATGTTGAAATCAGGTACAAGTTTTAAATTTCCAACCAACAGTTACTTGATTCTAATTGACCATGATCACCTTTGCATGCTATATATTAATGTTGCAAAAATTAGAAATATTGTTTTAAAAAGGTAATGGGCAAGGATTTTATATATATATATATATATATATATATATATATATATATATATATATATATATATATATATATATATATATATATATAAAATCTGCATTGAGTTTCATTTGCATCTTGAACCCTTGATGCGTCTGTCATTCTGTATAAAAGGCTTCTCATGATAAAAGCATTTCCCAGATTCTGTTACTGATTTTCTATTTTATGCTAGGGTTTAGTGAATTTCCGAACCGAAAAAAAAAGTTCCTATGGTGCCATTATAAAGAAAAGCAACTGGTATTTTTTAGGAAATCTAGCTTTTTTCCCCCCTTGAAGGGATCTTATGATTAATGTTTCTGCTTTTTAAAATGCTTTTTATTTAAATTTAAATGTTGTAATGATAAAACTTTTCTCTCAGATGTTGATTACTGCAGTCAAGGGCATGATTGTCATGCTGATGCTGCTTGTTTAAATCTTCAAACTCAGTACACCTGTCAATGCAACAAAGGTTTTGAAGGTGATGGCAGGCATTGTGAAGGTAATTAAATAAATTATTTTATTTTTTTTCCATCCTGATGGATATTTTTGTAATCATGTGCAAAAACAAAACTTTTATACATTTTAAAAAGCAAAGTAATAAAATCTCAATGCTTTTTTGTTAAAGATTTGTTTTTTTAATTAACTAATAAATTTTTACCAGCAGCACCACATACATTTTGGGAACAGTGAATTGTAAGGTTTGTTGATACAAGAAGTTTTATCAGATTTTTGTTCTAATGTAACATAGTTAACTCAGGAATGAAACTTTTTGATCTCAAAAGCTGAATAAAATCAAGGAAAGAATACTACAACGCTTTGCACTCCATAGGTACCTCTCAGTCCCCACATGATTAGTTATCTGAAATTTGGTCTAGGACTGGGCAAGAAATTTTTGGGCATGGAAATTTTGACTCCAAATAATTTAAGCTTCAGATATACCTGCACCAAAAAATCTCACACCCAATGTTTTAATATTGTACATATCAGTGTTCAAATATACATGTAACCCTATGCTTATGCAGAATTTTTCATTAGTTTAAAATTTTTATGCCATTAAATTTTAATATTTTCATTGCTTTAGATTTTTAGTTTTCCTTTTTTTTAATTTTTCTTAATCATAAGGAGGACTGTGTTTAATAGAAAATGACTGCACCCTGATTGAAATCCATCTTTCAAACAATAACTTAAACTTACCTCTTTTTTTGTTGAATTTTAGTTTTGAAATCCACTATGTTTTTCACTTTGATTTAGACATCAATGAGTGCCAAAGAGAAGGAGGACATGATGGACATCATTGTCAGGAAAATACTGTGTGTGTGAATTTGCGTGGGGATTATGTATGTGAATGCCTTCCCGGTTACCATCGTCTTGATAAATATAACTGTGTAGGTAAGTAAGATTTTGCATCTTTCGAGAGCATTACTTTTATTTTTTCAATCCATATGTTTAGAGAGCTTTGCCAGTTTGAAAAGTAGTTTTATTCTTATGATAATTTTCAAGGTAAAATATTTCATTGTAAAATTTATTTTGTTAATGAGATTAAAGTTCTGTAACTTCTGGTTTACTATGTCTGTGTGATTGTTTTGCCAAAAAACTTCAAGTTATTTCACCTTGAATAACATTTAAGTTTTATGTTTTTAGTTTAGGCTGTGCTAACTGATCCTTTATTACAGAAATTGATGAATGTAGTACAGGTGAACATAGCTGTGATGAAAATGCCATATGTATAAATACAGCTGGAAGTTATAAGTGTCAGTGCTTAAGTGGATATGAAGGTGATGGATATCAATGCAAACGTATGTACATTTTAAAATAAAGTTTTATGTTTGACATTTGCATTCTTAATCTCAATGTGATTTAATGGACACATTCTGAAACATAGAAGAAATTATCCCATTTCTTTGATTTGGAAAAATTGTTTTATTTGTTCTCAGTGAGACATTCTTCTTATTGCACCTAATCTATTTTTTCATTAATTGTTCTCCAGAAACATCAAATAAGCTGAGATCAACTAATAAGCTTTTCTAATTCTTCCACTTAAGTCTATACATCTCTTTAGCACTTATTTTTAAGTATTTATTGTTCTTCCTTGGGATTGTCTCGTTTCATCAAATTACTGTTTTCAAAAATAACTAGGTTTCACATCATCTCTTATATTTTTTGTGAACTTATTGATTCTGAAGGTTTACATCCCCTTGATTGAATATTCTCTGAACATTTTCACATGTATCATGGAGCGTCCATTGATATTTTGCAAGTCCATGAAGTGTGAAAAGGTTCAGTGCTTAAAGGTTTTATTTAGTGAATATTCTTATTCATATAATTTTAGTTATACTTCAAAACTACTAATTTAAAGTAACATATGTGGCAATATTATTAGTAATACTTAGCTTTTATTTTGATTTGTTTGATCTGCAGCTGTGTGTCACCTATCCTGTCTGAATGGTGGCACCTGTGTTGCCCCAGAAACTTGTTCTTGTCTTCATGGATACACTGGTTTAAGTTGTGAAACAGGTAAATCATTTTAAATAAAGTATTATAGATATGTCAGTGTTTTATAGTTAGAAACTTTCTGTAGTTTTAATCAAATGTTTATATGTTAAGAATTCAAAGTTTTTTCCTTTGGAAAAAGAAGGAGAAGAAGGAAAGACACCTTCTGGTGTCATTCCTGGTATTAAAGTTTGTTCCTGTAACCTACAGCAACTTTGAGCTGTAATTACTGTGAAAAGCTTGTCATGTTTAATGTAATATGTCACATATTCAGAAATGTGGTTTCAGACACATGTAACTGTCATGGTTTTCACACACATGTAAATGTGCAGGAGTTTGGTTTCAAACACATGTGAATAACTCATATACAGAAGTTTGGTAGAACCTCATTTAGAACCTCATTTGGAGTATACTGTTCAGTTTTGGTCTCTATATTTTGAGAGAGATATTAACATATTATAAAGGGCTAAAAGATGGTCTACCAAGGTTTAAGGGTACTTTCAGATTTACACTATGTTATCATATGTAAAAGACTTAATATGTATAGTCTTAGCGTCAAAGGGGACAATATTAAGTTGTTTTAATTTTTCAAAATGATGGATGTTATTGGTTTACTTTTTTGCCCAAGGAGGTAGGACCATATGTCATTGTTTTAAGTTATGCAAATGTCAGGCTAATCTGGAAATGAGGGAAAAAAATTGCTTCTTCAATAGGGGTGTAGGCACATATAAACAGCTTTACCAGAATAAGCTATAACTTACAGGGGACTATTGATCTGCACCAGGAACTGATAAGTTGACTAGTATCAGACTAGTTAGACCCAGAGTCTATTACTGGTCATCACTTTTGTCTTCATATAGCTAAAACTTTGAGCCTGGTTGTTATAGCTAAAACCAGGCATTGTATGCATCAACCTAATTTGGTTTTATATTATTAAAACTTGTTATATTATCTTGCCCTCAGGACTTGGTACAAATTGTCATCCTTTGTTGAGTGAAATCTTAGTCAGAATGACTTTAAAAAACACAGAATTAAACCATAATATATGATTAGTGTATTTAACAAATAAATTGACCTATAATCTATATCTATATATTTGTAACATTTAACTAAGACATGACTAAAATTATAGGAAAATGTACTATTTTCTTACACTAAAATAGTTTCAAAAGGGTTCTTATTTATATTTTATTTAAATTTTTGTACATTTTATGTAAAAGGAAAGTCACTCTATCTAGTTTCTTTATTAGGATAAAGATAATTTTATCTATTACATTAAGCAACACAATAACCTCAAATTGACTATCCCATGCTTTAGAAATTTTTCTGAACATCATTGTTTAAGATGAAGTAGAAACTAAATTGTCCATATTAACATATGCATCAGATTTTTCTGCTATGCACATTCATAGTTTCAATGTTCCTCAAAGAGAGCAGAAAGTGGAATGTGTTCTGATTCATCAGGCAAATCAACTAGAGGCTCAAAATGTCTTAAAAGCACCTTCTGTTCTTAAAATATTTTTGCTTTTACTTTTAGTTCCAATAATGTATTTTTAAGTAAAAACTTACAGATTTATCTAATGGCTGTAAACTAGAAGTAGCATAACATTATACATTTTCCAGATGACATTGTCAGTCTAAAAGGATTTTAGAAGTGTTTAGTTTGTCTGTGGTGCTCCTCTGGCAAACTTACAATCAACGTTCAACTTGAATTGAAAAGTCAATTTATGTCTCCTTTCCTGAAACCTTTCCTTCCTTACATTCAGTTACAAACATCACCAATCCTTTGTCAGAGCTCCAACAAGAAACCTTTCCAGAAATTGTCATAATTTTTAAGAATCTTGGCTATAAAAAAAAACTATACTGTCTATACAGTGTAAAGCATCCTAATAGTGAAAGCTTGACAATGAAAACACGAATTTGAATCGTATGTTTATTTGAAGTTAAAACTACAGGGTCCATTATGAAAGTAATGAGCATTTACTGGCAAAATATATTTATTGATCGTAATTTGTACAAATGTTCAATATTCTTCAAAATACATTCCTCCTTCATCAATACACTTGCGGAGACGTGTTTGCTACGCCTGAAAGGCACCCTGAAACTCTTCCAAGGGAATGCCTCTCAGGAACGTTGTAACATGGTGTTGGATGTTTCCCAAGGTTCCCCAATGTTTTCCTTTCTTCTCTCTCTCTCTCTTGAGTCGCGGAAACAAAGAGAAGTCACATGAAGCTAAGTAGGGACTGTAAGGTGGTGAGGGATTACCGGAGGGGGGGGGGACATCCATAACGGGGTTCGTCGGCGACCTCCTCCTGGCTCTCTTTGAATGCCTTGTGCCACTTCCCTGACTGTGATCTTGAAATGCAATCGTCCTTGAAGGCTTCTTGCAGCATCTGGAATGTTTCGGTTGCATTTTTTCCAAACCTCACGCAAAACTTTATGGCATATCATTGTTCAAGCGAACGCTCCATTGCGTTATGTTACAAAAGTTGAAAACATACTTCAAGCGGAGGCACTTATCTCCGCTCACACTGCTCGAAAGCAACTGATGACTGGATGCATTGAAAGGGCATATCCCGCACCACATTTCCCAGCCGGTTTTACCGTGCTGCCATCTATCATCGCGTCACAATAACATTGTGCTCATTACTTTCATAATGGACCCTGTATGTGCCGTAATGGAAAAAGTGATGTTAACATCCACAATGATTTGGATATATTTGAGTTTTGAAGTTAGATTTTAATGACTGATTGAATCATTGAATTTCCCAGGTTTGTAGGAAATGTTTTGATATTGGAGTCAGATTTTAGGATTAGGTTGAATCGAAAGAATTCACCATGTTTATAATAAAATGAATTAGAATATTTTATAAATAGCTAAATAAATATGCAAAGTATTACCAATATTGTGTGATCCAGGTATCAGGAAGCAAGGTTTGACTGTACTCACTAATTTTTTTTTTCAATTTTGTGTGTTAATTTTATATCATAAACAATTGTAATTCAACCTTTTGTAAAACACTTCCGTTTATCAATTGAATTTTGTGGAATTAATCAAAATTCATTTTGTTAAATTAGAACTAAACATTTTAAAGAATTATAGGATATTTTACTGACATTGTATATAAAAGCATATTAATCAAAGGTAAAGTTTTAATGTGACTGTAATGTAATGTAACATTGGGAAATTGTAAACGAAATATATCATAAGTTATTGTCAAAAAGTGAATACCAACGGAATTGTAATTGCCAAAAAAAAAAAAAAAACAATATCTTTTTAATGCCACAAAAATTTTCTGAACTGAAAGTAAGTTTTAAAATTACTTTAATAACATAATTTGTATGATTTATTTGATTTTACAGATGTCGATGAATGTGGGTTAGGTCTGCATACATGCCATCCCAACTCTCAGTGTATTAATATGCCAGGTTGGTACTTTTGTCAGTGTCGACCGGGCTATGAAAGTCATCCAGAAGATACCCTTGGAGCTTTTTGTCAAGGTAATAGCTTTTTGTAACTTTCTGGATAGTATTTGTACTTTATTACTGTGTACAAAGAACACGTACAGATCAAATTCCAAAATCTTTTTTTATATTATAAATTGTTTCTTCAATTAATCATGTCATTCACTTCATTCATATGGTAGAATATGACCAGGATTTCGAACAATTTTTTTTAGAAAGTAAAGGAAATTTATTCAAAAAAAGTGGCCCATAATTGAAAACTGTTTTTTTATTTTGTTGATGAAACTAGTAAATAAAGTACTACTTGTAAAATTTATTAAGATTCAAGAAAGTTTAATAAACTATAAAACACCAGTGTTTTTCCAACTGAACATTTTCTTCAATGTACTCATTTTCTATCACGAATATTCTTCATCAAACCAAGTAGATAAGTTTTTTCCTTTCAATTTTTAGTTTTCAATTTATTTGATAATTAATCATTTTTTTTGCCAAGTTGCAGTTCTTTTGTTTAATAATACCAATACATTTATTTCAAAATTGAGGCAGTGAAGAAACAAAGGAATGTAAGTGGACTTTTTAAAGGTTTGAAGGAAACTTGTGCTTAATTCAAACCCAAGGTAGGCATTTATTGAAACGTTTCTAATGTGTTTTAATTTCTTGCAGATGTTGATGAATGTCAAATTGGTAGCCATACATGTGCATTGTCTGCTTTGTGTGTTAATGATGAAGGCAGCTATCACTGTGAATGCCTTGAAAATAGTTCCTGCTCTTTAAGTAAGCTTATAAAACTGTTCTCAAAAAATTATGTTTTCAAAGATGAAATGTAGAGACATACCGTGTAACACTTTGGCCGAGTACTAGGCCGAGTTAGCAAGTACCAATTATGTTTTAAGAAGAACCACCGACACACATATGATGAATTTTGAACTTATTGGAATAGTTGTATAGACCTCCTTGTCCATATAATAATTTTTAAAACTAAATTCCAGCTGAAATTTAATTACACATTATTTTAAAAATTTTGTTTATGTCAAAAATTTTACAAAAAAATTTATATTTAAAATTAAAAATAAATAAATAAAAGGTATGATTAATCAAGTTGGAATTAAAACAAATTATACCAATCTGTTATAGTTCTAGTTCACGAAACATAAATAATTTTTAAAAGCAAATAAAACAAATGTACAGGAACACTGCAGACACGTGTTTCTGCGCTACAAAGAACATCTTTTTCAGTGCATAAAATGTAAGCTAAAGAATGTAAAGACATTCGACAAAAGAATCTGACTTTTGTTGGATGCCTTTAAATCCACGAGCTCACATTTTGTGCATTGAAAAAAGAATTCCTTGTAATGCCAAAACATGTGTCCGCACTGTGCTTTTAACGTTGTTTTATTTCGTTTTATTTTTTAATCAAAGGTATTTTTATGTTTCTTATAACTAATTTTTGTTTGTAGCAAAAATCCATTTTTAATATAAAAATTCCTTATTTTCTGAATTTTTTTTGCAATTTTTAATTCATAAGTTTTATTAACTTTATGGACATTAAAATAAAGATTTATTCCATTGAAGCATTACAAACTTCATTGTTCTCAAAATTTAAATTTGACTTGTAAATGATTGCAGAAAATATGCTTGCGCTTTTTTTATAAATTTTAATATCTGTCTTGGACAACATTCAATTTTTGCATCTACTCGGTATTGGACGAATATCTGATAAAAATTTGGCCGAGTACCGAGTAGTTACCGAGTACTTGGTACGTCTCTAGTGAAATGTATGAGTGTGAGAATTATGATTCATGATATGGGCATTTTTTAACATAAAAATTAAAATGAATTTCATAGATACGCACTTAGTTGTTATGGCCTAAAATAGTTCTTTGTTTTAAAGTTTTGAATTATATCAATTTGGTATGCTAAAATTGGTTTTCAGAACTTTCCAGAGCAAGTGATGTTACTTTTAAATTAAAGTAATATATCAATAGTTTAGGGTTTCTTTTTCCTTCTGTAGCTATAAAAATATACTGCATTTGATTTTGTTAAGTCAAGTTCCACATTTAAGTCACCATTACAGTCATTCAGGATACTTTGAGCCATTCTGATTAACTTTGTGTCACTTCACATTTTTGTACATTCCAATTTAAAAAATATCTAGAAGGCCCAGTGCTTCACTCTACAGGTAAGTTAGTTAAAAAATCAGTTAAAATCTTAATATAGAAAATAAGTTTGAAAAACTGTACTCGGCAAATTGTGAATTAAAGCAAATCTCAAGTTATTATTTAGAAGCTATTTTGGAAAGCTAATTTAAAGTTGTTGAAAACCTACTAATATTTTCTAGTAAATAACATTAGAATTGTACATCATATGAACAATCACATTAAATTTTTACCTAGAAAATAGCTTTATTCCCTACATCATTGTTTTGATTAATCTTGGTTATTATTTCTTTATTTATTTACCATAGCTTTTCTGAATCTAGAAAATTTTGTGACTAACAAGTTTTCAATCTTTCATAGTGTCCTACTGTTGTTCCTTACTTACAGGCCATTTTCCTTATAAGCTTTAATTTTGGAGTTCTCTTAAAATATAAATCATTCTGTAAACTTTTACCAACCTACTCATGTCTCTAAGAGTGAAATAAATATTGAAAGGTACATGTATATACTTTAAGAATAGAGAATAGGGAAAAAAAATTTTATGCTTTAATGTGCAGAAACAGCTCCTTTGAGTGCTGTTTTTCTGCCTTATTGAAATCCAATTTCAAATTAATTACAATTTATTTTTTCATGATATAGAATTAAATTTAAATGTGTGTTTTAAATTTTAGGTTGTCTCTATTTTGGGGAAGAACGTTTAAGTGGAGAAATTTGGTCAAGTGATTCTTGTACTAGATGTCGCTGCACAAATGGAGTAGTAGCTTGCCAGCCTGTTGAATGTGATTGCACAAAACGTAATATAAACTTTGAGTGTTGTCCTCACTGTGATCATTCTTCTAGCTGTCAGCATCAAGAAGCACCAAAGTCATTTCGAAATGGTGACCAGTGGATTTATCAGTGCCAAACATGTGAATGTCTTGTAAGTATGAAAAACTTTTAAAAATTTCACACAATGCTGATGTCTTTTTGAAAAAATCTTATTCAGTAATAGATTCTTTCTACTTGCATTGAAGTTAACTTATTAATTAAAAGCTTAAACGTCAGAAAGACTATTTTAGGATGATAGAATATAGTTTTATATAAGGACATTAAAAAATGTTCTCTTACAGCAAATGCTGTTAATTTTCACTCAAAAATCATTTGTTCATAATTTTTAACTAATTATTTAATGAATTTCAATATATTAAAAATTATTTTGTTGTTAAATTCAAGTGCAACATGCTGTATTAAAATGCTCATTTTGTTTTTTAACTAAGCTGAAATTATTAAAATCTTAGTTACATTCAGCATTTGGAAAGATTATCTTTACATTTCTATTGAATGATATGATTCAGATGTCATACATTGTGTGTCTTAACCCTTTCCAGGACTATTAATCTTAAATATTTTACATAAAATCGATAATATTAATGTTTATGAACTTAGTTCACCCACCCTTATTCAACCAATTATAGAATATATTAAAACTGGTGTTACCCCCCCCCCCCCTAAAGTTTTGTTTGTTGTTTTATAGAAATAGATAATGTAAAATATTGCTCTTTGTTCAGTAAGAGCTGTATGTTTTATTCAAAAGCATTTTTTTGAAAATTAAAAAGATGAGTCAATTTAGTTGGCTCTATATTTTTGTGGATCACTAAAATTTTTGAAAAAATATTTGCTTCTTTTTGAAGGTAATTTCTAGGAATTTTTCTTGAGTATTTAGTTATTTAGTCTGTTAATTATGAAATAATAGGGATGGAGGTCAAAAACTCAGGTAAGGTTGGGCTTTTATGGCACCAATTAATCAATGATATGGCAGTAATTATCAATGTTACTCCAACCGCAAATGAAATTCAATGTTTATAATTATAAACCACTTGCATTGTTTCACCTTATCATCAAAAATGCTTATTTTGTATTGTTTTGTATTTTAAAAGAGTGTTCAAACTCTGTAAAACCTCTCTCCCCGCTTGCGGAAGCTTTGACACACATGGATTAAAAGTTATAAAACATGTGCTGAAATAATTACATGTCTAATGAGATGCTGTTGCTAGGTGGTAGCAATATTTACATCTAAAAAATATATTCTGTTAAATTAAATTTATTCGAATTTGTAGAGATTTTGATTGTTTGAGCTGTCATAATCAAATTTCATTTTCAATGCAACTCTTTCTGTTCCTCTGCTGTTCATTCCATGAGAGAGCTTAATGACATCTGTTTTGGACACTGTTGCTGCATTTTCTTTTTCAGGACAAAGAAAACTAAAGCTAATTGCATCATATCTTCTAAGGAAACTTTTAGAAAATTCATGTCAATTTACTTTCATTTAGCAAACAATATAATGTAAGAAACTTTAGTTTGGTTATAAATTTTACTAAGAAACTCAAATTTCAATGACACAATAGTTTTTTCGAAAGTCTTTGAAATTATTGTTATTATTTATTTATTTTTTGGTTAAGATTCAGTCTTGAGATATTTTTTTTCTTGTCCTTTTTCTTAATATTTTGAGAATATTTTTTTTGTTCCCATATTGTGTACCTTTTAGCTTTGAGAGGCCTAGCTTTTGCCTAAGTCATTGTTTTGGTCTTTTAGCATATTAATCTTTGTGCACAAGTAATTCAATTTGTTTCTGGGTATGTTCATGACAAGTAATACTGAAAAGAAGAAATTGCAAAAAAAAAAAAAAAAAAAAATCCTAAAAAATACATCACATGTGACTGTTTCTTGATTTGTACTTGAGAATGATCAAAATATAAAAAAAATTTTCTACTTGATACTGTGCTGTCACTTGGTGCTCATTAGTTAAATAAATGTATAAAAGTAAAAAATAGAGGGTGGTCAAATCTCCCTGGTTTTGCTTAAATATTATACAAGTTCATTGATACAAATTTGTCATGTGTAAAATTTTAGTTATTAAGTGATGATCTCTTATCCCGTAACAGCACAAAATATGTTACACACTTTAATATCAATGAATGTTATTTTTATTACATTCCTATTTTTAACATTTTTAAATTTCATAATATTAAGTAATGCATGCCTAATGCTTTTTCTACACTACAATCTTATCCAATTATTTTTTTATCAATTATTCACTTGAAATACATCCATGTCGCCAAAAATATTTGCTCTGGCTCTGGAATGTCATTTTCCTAATATTCCTTCTTACTAAGAATTTTATTCATTATGGCTATATTAACAATTTTTCACCTTGCAATCAATTTTCTTTCTTTAACATAATAAAGGCTCCAAAATAGATGCATGTATCAAATACACCTTTGATCAGTGTTGATAAATCATAAACATAAATTTTAGTGATAAGAGTTAAGAGTTGAAGTTAAAAAATGTATATTTGAACTATTTCAAATAAATTTTCATAATTTTAGAAACTTCTAATTACATGTTTAAAAATTTTCCCCCAGCATGGAGAAGTTGATTGTTGGCCTTTGGAATGTCCTCCAGTAACATGTGATTCACCAATTCAAAGGCCAGGTGATTGTTGTCCACGTTGTGATACTGATCCCTGTTCTCTTGCATATAACACAACTCACAGTCAGCTTAGAGGTTGTGCTTATAATGGACTTATTTATAAACCCGGGGAGAAAATACCTCTTACTCAAGATCCTTGTTCTTCATGTCATTGTCAAGTAAGTTTAAAATGCAGGATAGAACTATGTTCTAGTTTTCAATGTTTCGTGTAATTTGATCATGTAGTCATAATTGAAGCAACAGTTACATAAGAGTTTCAAATGATGCCCTAATGTGTATTTTTTACTTCTAAATGTAGTGAATGTTTTATTGATTTTCATCCATAACAATATTGGTAATGAAATCTCAAATTGGACTGTCTGAAACGTAAAAATTTATTTCATTTAAAACAGTTTCTGCAAAAAAGTTTTTTAGTATTCTTTCTATTACTTATTTTCTTAATTACTGTTATAAGATATGAAATTTTGTGCATGATTTAAATTGAGTTGTATTGTGGCTGGAATGCATTGGTATAATATTCAAGTGCTTTTGCGGAATTTTAAAAATTATTCTCTAAATATTAATTTTTTGTGAAGTAGACTTGCCCTAGTCAACATTTCTTCCCTCTCTGACACAGGAATCTACAATTGTGAAACTTATTCCGGTGCAACCTCAGAATCATGCGGTTTCTAAAGGATAAATTGTGGTACTAAAAAACTAATATTTTGAGCTGAATAGAAAAATGAATGCTGAATTACATAAGTATAACTTACTTAACATAACTTTATAATGTGAATAACTAATCCGATCAAACCACATAAAAACTGGCAATTTCAAATGCAACATTCAAGAATGGTTATGAAAATGAGTGGAATAGCACATGCTTTTAAAAGTGAAAGTAATTGAGAGAGAGAGGGAGGGGAGAGAGTGCCTTGAAATCTTTTTTGCAGGATGGGGCTTAATGTATGTATAATTTATACAAATCCAAAAGAGACTCAGCAGGCGTGTTCCAACTAGGCTCACCCTATTTTGTCAATTCCTAATAAGGAGTTTTCAGGGAAGATGTTTTTATAATTTGAATTACAGTAGCATAAAAAATTGATTTAAATGTGAAGCTAAATTAAGAAGGAATGATTCAAGCATACTCATTTTTTTTATGCAGCCTGACAATAGTTCCAGTAAACTTTTATATATTTCATGAAATATGAAGAACAAAATGTATGTGTTTCATTGTTAGAAAGGAACCTCCTCTTCAGTATGCAGAAAAGAAACTTTTGATAGAAATAGCAAAATTGTTTCTAAGAGATCATAAAAAATGCTTGTAGTTAAAATTCTATGTAAAATATGAGGAAGATTTTATTTACTTGTATCACAAAATTTATGATGAAAAAAATTGTAATTTTACTAGAATTAAATTATATGTGATGCTGAACATCATCAAAGACTTGGAATGCTCACATTATTGACTCTTTCTTCAATACATAATTTTCTTGATGCATCTTGTGAACTTTCTGAGCTCATTTAGTTTCACCTATGTAAAATTGTATGTTAACAATGATATTAGGTCTAGTATATTCTGAAGTCACATATGAGGTCTCTGAGCATGCACATAATATAAACTTTCAAACAGTAAAATACCATCTGAAAGTAGAATCATTTTAAAACCCTAGCAATTTGATGATTTACAATCAAAAGGAATGATGCATGGGCCAAATGGTTCCTATAAAAAGTCCAGTTGCAAGGCCAGTCATTTAGGGGCTTCAGGGGGTCAATTTTCCCCACTGCTCCCTGGCTTAATTGAATGGTTTTTGTTGTTTCTCCATAAATTTGCATTCAGTGCACACCTTTTGGTCCTCCGCTCCCTAGGGAAATATTTGAAATGACAGGCCTGCCAGCTATATTTATTAATAGGCTTAAGCTTTGTGAGCTTCTTTTTCCTTCAACAAAAAAGAGTGCTGGTAACCTATATCATTTGCCTTATCTGATTGTATCAGATTATGGGAGAAGAATCAATGTCTATAATCCAATGAAGAAGAAAGATATCAGATTTTTTTTGTGTGTGAAGTGATAAAAAATTAAAAAAGGTGTATGGTTTCTGAGTTTTTTAGTCTGAATATTCAGAAATCACGAGATTAGCATAAAAGGTGAAAATTGTTATTGCATTCTTCCTAATGAAAATGCATGCAGCTGTTGCATGCATAAGTGATAAATTATGCTGAATACTTGAGTAACATTGATACATTAAAATAAGCTGGTATGTGTAAACAAAATATGTTCTTTAATTTCCTTAAAGAAAAGAAGGATTCTGGAAGTATATTGAACTTTTGAAGAACTTATTAAATAAAAGTAAATGATGAACTTATTAAATAAATAAAAGTTATAACTTTTGAAGAACAACATTAAATAAAACTCCCAGCAGAAAGAATAGTTTCCTTTTCTGCAAATGGGGCAGTTTGTTTAACAAACTTAGTATAATACTTCGTAAATTTTTGTCTCATGAGCATGGAGAAAACAAAGAAAATGTTTAACTAGTTTGCAAAATGTACCAATGTTAATTACAATCAGCCTATACACAACCATTATTTTGCAAACCTTTGGTGAAGCATTAAATCTTGTATAACAAGCAGCAGAAAACGAAACATTGCTAAATGTTGAAAAGCATTAATTTTCAGTTTGCTAAGTTATGTATTAATTCTTTACATCAAGAAAAATTAATATTAGCTAAAATTAAAGTGAATGTTTCTTAGTTTCTATTTAAAAGTAAAACAGTATAAATCCATAGTTAAAACATTACAAATTTTTAAATTGCACTAATATTAAATCAAATAGAATGCTTTATGACATATTTATAATGAAATTTTTGAGAAATGGTATTGAAGTTTATAGGCTGAAATTTGTTTAATAAACTATTTTCAAGTGCTGCAGGGCAAAAATCAATTATTTCAAATGACATATGAAGTATCATACTAATAATTAGAGTTGTTGTGTATGATTTAATGTGATTATTTCTTTAATTTATAATAGTGAAATGAAATAAAATCTAACTTTGATTGCATCCAATATATTCTTTTTGAAAATGATAGGATTCAAATAAAGTATAGCATTTTTGCCAGAAAAAGTTTTAAATTAGGTTTAATCAAGAGTAGTATTTAAATCAATGCAAAACTATTCTGCATGAAAGTTTAGTACATTTAAGTATTTTTACATTTGAAGGGATTTTTTCTTTCTTTTTTTTTTTCAATTTTTGAGTATGTGTTTGCAACTCTGCTAAATACTACCACAAAGAACACTCTTCTGCAATGCAATCCTTGCGATGTAGTCGATGGCTCTCCTCCCCTTTCTTTGTTTGTACTCATATATGTTTAGTATTTTTACAAATCAAGTTTTAACAAAATCTTGTCCGATTCTGACAACAAAATGCAACATTTAATACCTAGTTTACTTTTAAAAAGCAAAAAAAAAAAAAACCTTTGCTTTCCTGTCTAAAAGTATGGATTAATATTAGTGAAAAGGGGGCCAAAAGTATAAGAAACTACCACATTGGTTCTCTTAATTTTATTGATTGTCATCTCTTTTTGATCTGAAATGTTTATATTTTGTTACTCAAGTTCTGAGTTAATCAAACACTTTGGTTTACAAAAATTTCAAAACTGAAGTTCATTTTTTATTAACTTTACTGTCAAGTTTGCAATTCTGTGAATAATGAATATGAAAAATTATCTATTAATCCACATTATATTACTTTGCAAAAAAAAAAAAAAAAAATACTGTTGCATTTTTCCTAAGTGCATTAAATAAAATAAAAATATTTTTTAATTTTCTGCTAAAAATAAAATCCCTTTCATTCTATTTGATTCTTTAAATTTCTATGTATATATGGGTATATGTAATGAAGTATATATCTATATTACTTAGTTGTAACTCCATTTAAATTACAATGTTTGTAATTCCCATTTGTCATCTGTCAGATATTGTTTTAACTATTGGTGTATGTTTTTTTTAGTAACTGTAAGTGCTTCAAACAAAAAATTTTGAGTTTGCCTCATTAACCGTGTGATGTGCGTTTTTAACAGTTTTTGAAAACCTTTTTGATCAAATTTGATTTGATTTTTATGTTGCTGTGCTTCAAAATTTTTCATGCTTTTACTTTTTTTGATGATTTGCATGACTTCTTTTATTATTCAAATTTGCACCAAATTTTATTGCTTATTTTGAATCTAATTTGTTCATAAATCAGCATTTTATGCATTTCTTTTGCAAACATGCGTTAAGTAGCATTTTGCTCAAAACTCGGATTTTATTTAAAATTTTTGAGCTTTTATGCAGCAATGCAGTGTTTCCGATGTTTGGTGCAAGTTTGATAGCTTTTCAATCTCCTCCTCTAATGTAGTGACCTTTTGTGAAAATAAAACTATTAGTGTGTATAAAACATAAAGGTCACTTTTATGTAAATATTACTAGAATTCCACATGGAACAACTTTTTTCAAAATGTTGCACAAAACATATAAAACAGTACAATTATGCACAGTGATTTTTAGGCATAATATTGACATGTAGCAGGTTTGTTCTCCTTTATCAATTGTTAACTGAATTATGAGTATCATTTATATTAAGAGACATCACTTATTCTTGACTGGTGTAGTTTTGCTCTTGATGTTTAAATAGTCTTTAGTTTTCAACCAAGCTAATGTCTAAGTACTTGAAACTATTTTTCTTTTTAAAATTTGTAGTTGAAAGATAAGGATGACAATGCTGTGTTTTGATACAAAAATTCTGCATTTTTATTTTTATATCTAATATTTATTAGTTGCTAAGTATAGAAAAATGCGTACAAATTTGTATGAAACTTATTGAACATTTATTTCGGATAAGGAGCAAAAGCAGATACCTCAATTTATGTGACTGAATTTTTAGAACTGTTATAGTAGTGTTTTACTGGAGCCTTTTTCTTAGTAACTTATGAAAACTTTTGATGCAGTTTCTGTTTTAGAAATGTGATTTTGCTTTACAATCATCATCAATTTTACATGTTATATTACAGTAATTTTTAATATACTCCTGCTAACTACAAACTCATACATGATTTACAAGATTTAGTTTTTACAGGAATAGTCACTTATTCAATGATAAAGTGTGCTATAAGTGGCATTCACATCAAATTTTAAACAGTGACGGAACAAATTTCCTTGAAATATTCTTCTTTTACTAGTTTTACTTATAATTCTTGCTAATATTCTATTAACTTGATTAATTCACACTAATTAGACTACAACTTCTTTATTAACATACTATGCCATTCAAAATGTTTTGTGCCAAAATTGTCTTGTTCAGTGTTCTAGCATTGAGGAGGAGATTGTCAACAATCTAAACATTAACAATTACTAACTATAAGCATGTTTTATTTACTGACACCTACATTGCTAACAATCCTGTTACAGGTACCATTCTGTCAGCATTCAGTGAGCAATAGGGGTTATAGTTTCCATCGGTAAACACTTTTACTATTATTGTCTGCATAGCTGCACAAAACTTTTCTAAAATGCTCTACTCTTAGCAAATGAAGCTGAGACTGTCTTCTTCCTCACAGTAAACTTTTGTTTAGGACTAAATCTGTTGAAAATTTAAAAAAGTTACAACTGTTTGGGAAAAACTTTTCAGCTCAGTTTGCTATGCACTTTCTGTAAATGCATGCTTTACTGTGAAAATTATTTTGCTTTTGCACTGAAGTTTCTACAAACGGTCCTAAAAAGGTGCTCTATTTTTTGGAAATAATGTTTTATGAAGATGGTAGTTAAATTAATGAACGTTTTAAACGTATTTATTGGTGTTTAAAAATAGCTTATTTAATACAGTATCATGTTAAAACATTTCACCTTGCACTTACTTAAGATCTGTTATTGAGATTAAAAGAACAATGTTCCTTTCCGTTTTCTTGTCTAGACAGCAAATGTATTTAATATATATTTGTTTTTGTCAAAACATATTCTCTATGGTCTTCTGTTATTGTTAATGTGAAATATAAATGCATGCTTTTGCTGTGGTTTCTTATCAGATGCAATCAATAGACCACAAAACTAATTTAAATTGTCCTAAAATTCAGCTGCTATCAAGTTTCAGGATCAGAAGCTTGAAATATTTGATTTTATCAAGTCTGTATATTAAGAATATAATGCTGTTGCCTGTAGTAAGAATTTGCTCTGCAGCCATTGCAAAAGGCATTTGTTTTGCATTTGCATGTCAGTTGAACTTCATTCGCACTTGCACATTTTCCATTTTATCTTTTTGCTACATTTTTATTAATGTTATGATACTGAAAAATGAACTAAAATACTTCTTGTTTTATAGAATGGACATCTTTGCTGCAAATACAGTAGCAATTGCAATGGCAACTATGACAATTTTTCTGATTTGTTTCAAGGATACAATCACACTGCCAATGACAATAATTTACACAGTGATAATATTTTTAAGGACACTGAGGTTGATGGCTCTCAAGATTCAAATCATTCCAATGTATCAATCTATACTTCCAAGCCTAAAGAAAAGGACAAAGAATTACTTTCTGTTTTGTTTCCCACGGTTAAGGACTTCAGTGATGCAAGGCACATACATAACAGAATTAAACGGGAAAAGCAATCATTCAGCACCAGAAACATGCCTATGTTTGGAAATATGAAGTTGTCTAAAGTCCTATACGGTGCTGCTGTTGTTAAAGGTGCTAGTGTTCCAGACTTTCCATCAGTTTCAGATGAATAAAGCTAAAACTAATATGATCACAGATTTTTTACTGTGATATTGAGTTCCTGCTGTCTGGTTAATGCTGGCATATGCAATAATGGTTCTGAAATTTCTAAAGTCAGTGGTCAGTTGATCTTGGTCATGATTAGTTGTTGAAAGTAGTTCTGAGCATTTGATTTTTCATCTAGACATACAGTGCTAATGAGTCATCTGCAGGGCAGATGACATGATCTTAAAAATTGGACTTCTCCTTTATGAATTGGAGGTATCAAGACACGTTTCTTTTATGTATCATACTTGATGCTAATTTTTTAGTTACAGTGCAACATTTTGATACTTCTACAGATATAGATTTCTTTCAGGGAGTTTTTACGCATTTACATACATTAGCACATTTGTCTGAAATTTTTATTATATGATCATTTGTATATAGAATGTTGACTGCTTGCCTCCATGCAATTTGTTGTGTCCTTAATTTATTTCTAATGTAATTTAAATGTACCATAAAACGTGTTGAGTGATATGACAGTGTGTCATTATGGCAATTTTTGCACATAGTATGTTATGTACAGGGACCTAGTCCAAAATAAAGGTGTGCCTCTTAGGCTATTGCAAATGTTCCAAGTGTTTTCACAAAGCTCCATCCCCATAAATTCAAGAGCTGGACTCTTGAGTATATTTTTCTTCGTTTATGCGTTAACATTTGACATCATCAAAACAGGGTTTGGGACTGTTATTTCATTCTTTTGACTTTAGGATGACTAGTCATTTTGTGGCCGAAATGCTGTTGCGATCTTTGTATATTTTCAAAGATGTAGCAAATCTAAAGATACATTTGAATATGCAGTGCCTGGGTGGGGATACGAGTGATCATCCATGCTATAAATGCCATAAATTATTTACATTCCGGTACACTCTTAGGAACTCCAAATAGATAATATGAATGTCTCATTGGAGTTCTTGCTGGTAGCTGCTGTTCCTATTACTCAGTGTTTTGTGCTGACATTCCACAGCTTGCATGCAGTATTGGACATAATGGATGACAGTCCAATTAGCTTCTCAATAGACTAGCACAAAAATAGCTATGCAATTAGATGTACTGTTCTATACACATAAAGTAGAATTAAAACCAAAGTAGTTGAAATGTATCTTCTCTCTTTCAATAATGCTTACCAGATCAGGCCTATGCAATAAGTCTTCCTTCCAAAAGGGTGTTCCACCCTTAAAACTTTAGAATAGTTCATTTTTGTCTTAATAAGTGTTTTATTAAAATCTCTCATCTTTGTTATTTTACCTATTTTATGCTTAATATAGTAACTGTATAATCTTGCAATTTTTCAGTACTCCACTGCCTGTTAACATCTGTCTTTTACAAAATATATGTTCATTCATAATAGTTCTATCAGTGCTCAAAGTAAACTCTTAGCGCTAAAAGTCACTTGCAATCATGATCAACTGTGACTCAAGATTTAGAATATAAATGAAATAAAACTCCATTTTCAATAGAAATTTTCACAAGTTTTCTAGTCTTATCTGTTGCAATGAATTTTTAGATTTATTATTATTATAATATGCAATTTTTAAAACTTTTTCTAGTAAAATTTATATCGTTAATGCTTATAAATTATACATTTTTTTCCCATATTATGTACTTAAGTTGTATGTGACTGTTATGTAATTTCAGAAAGGAGGAATTCTGTAAGAAATTACACATTTTAAATCAAAATTTCTATTGAGTTGCAAAGCATACCAAGTAAAATGAAATGCAGAAAACAGGCTAATGAATAATGATCTTAAATAATTGTTAATGCAATATAATTTATTTTTAACTAAATCAGGAACTACAAATATTAGTATTGTACATTCAGAGCTTGCTGGTTACAAAATATTTAAAACAGCTATTTGATGTTGCCAGTATATTCACATTTTATTTTCAAGATCTTTAGTTACAAAAGTTCGATTCACTAACTACATGTTCTCTCTTCAATACTTCTGTTGCCTCCTTTTTTGTGCTGACTACATTGTATAAAATACAATTATATGCATTGTTGTTATTTTCATATCTATTGAACCTTGCCTGCATTCATATTGTTGTTATTATTGTTCTTTATTTATTTATTATTATTTTTTATTATTTTTTTTTTTTTTTTTTCATTTTTTAAAATTAAACTAGTGCAATCGCTTAATTTGTCTCTCTTAGGGTAAAATATTTTGAATTATTTTTCTAAAGTGAGAAAGTAAGATGTCCCACATGGAACAGTCGTGCATGTATGATTCATGTTCATGAAAGAATCCAGTGGCTTTTTCTTTCAGTAGACTAGTCTATCTGTGAATAGTCAATATATAATGTTGTACTTAATATATTTTGCCCAAGAGGAAAGCTTATTAATGCTATTTATAGTCCACACGTGCTTTTACCACATTGTTACAATCATATTGGGTAACATTTTTCCTAAAAAAGTAAATTGCTAACTGTACTAATACTTTAAAATTGTTGCTTGATGTGTAAATAAAAGTTCTTGTTTCTTTTTATGACGTTTTGTGTTCTTTCTCTAAATTGATATCAAAAGCTGAGTTTTAGGGTCAAAACCAGATATACCAAACATAGAGCCTTAGACCTAGAACTAGCTTAACCAGTAAAACGTGGAACCCGAGATATCTCGGAAACTGAAGCAGTGGCCCAAACCGTGGAACCCGAGCTCCTAGACTAGGGGCAGAGGGCTTCACTGCAGAGCTCGCAGTGTTCGTTCCCCTCTTTGGAATTCGCCGGTTCAGGATGAAAAGGGTTTAGTGTCAAAAGGGTGGATCACTTGGGAGTGTCACCCCTTCAGCGGTATTCTATGATCTGAAAAGGAAAGAAATGCATTTTCTGGGAACGACAGTGGCTTTTTATCTTACGATATTTCGCTTGTTTTCGTACTTCTGAAAAATTTACAATTATCTATATCTATTTTGAGATCATATGTCTTAATATTTTAATATTAATTAAGTTTATAGTTTTTACATACAGCAATAACTAAATAGATTGCTTTGACTAATTTGTTCCCTAATAATATTTTGCCTACTACAAAAAAAAAAAAAAAAAAAGACATTTTATTTTCAAAATATAAGAAAAAAAAGTAGAGCCTACAAGTTTTATCATTCTAATAGAACTTACGTTCGGTTTTTTAAATAGAATATCATGAAGAGAAAAACAAGTAAAAAATAAGATGAAAGAAAAAACCAAATCAATTAGATGCGAAAAGGATCGCTTACAGGGAAAAAAAAAAATGCTGTAGAATATGAATATGGAAACAAAAAATCGTCGAAATAAGAAATATATCTAGAAACAAAGTTTGGGTTCTACAAAAGTACAGTATCGTAATCACGTTATTTTTTACCATATTATTCTTGTAATTCGGAGTCTAAATCTTTCCATTATCATCGAGTAAACTAGATAATACAATGACAATATAGCCTTTGCGGGTAAAAAGAGTCCGTGTTTCTGCTTCAAAATCCGATGAAAGATGTTCATCAAAAAGTTACCTTATCAAGCAACTAACACTAGTTGCTGTTAATACTAATATGGTCGTTATGAAAAATAGTTGCATTTTGACGTTTCTGTTGATTACGTTTATATGATAAAGTTATCCGCTGGTATTTCTTGGCCAATGTACTTATTCTTTGTAATTTCTCAAGTTCTGGGCGAAATTCTCATGTTTTCTGAGCTTCAAAGTCAATTAAGGATAGATGAAAGCGATAAACCAGAACTCGATTAAGTCATAGTAAAGTCCTAGACCCGGAGGGCCAAATCCTTCCTCCTCTACACAACACACAATCGTTCCAATCATCATTCCAATATTTTAAGCAGTTCTTGTAATTTGGTATGTATTATAAGAACCTATAAATACACATTTACGTTTATACTCATTTTTGTTTCTTTGATTTTCACTTAATTTGTGTTCCTACCTCTAAATTCAATTAGAGAATCTATGGCAAAAGTTGTAAAGATATCCGGTATGAATGCAACAAAAAGTGCTCCGTACAATTCTGAAATGTAATTTAATTTTTGCTTCAATATAGTTCATTATACAAATGTGTAATTAAAACCACAAATGACTGAAAAATACGGGAAAACGAAAAAAAAATTGTCTGCTATTTTCTTAGTCATTTTATTAAACTTCGACGCAACAAGGAATTGGACTAATGAACTTAACGTCAGTGGCGCACACAAGGGAGGTGTCCAGGGGGTCCGGACCCCTCCCATAGGTCTTGCTTTTTTACCAATTGATTATGATTCTATGTATTTTGTACGTAGAATAATTTCAAACAAAGGTAACAATACTTTCAGTTGTTATAAGTAAAATAATAAAATCCTCATGTCAAAAGATTTTTTAAAATGTTGTGCTCTTTTTCTATAACGAATTGCTTGTAAGATGCAGAATGGTGATTATAAATGAATGCACCGCAATAACCATGTTTTTAGTTTTGTATTTACAGACAATATTATATAATTACAATAAAATGAGAGTCTATAAAATTGAATAAATTTTTTAATAATAAGAAAAGTAAAAGCATAAATTATTTTGCTCTCTGGTTATTTTTTTAAGTATATTTCATTAAACAATGCTAATTCAATTTCAATAGTTTATTCTTTACCGTTTTTCATTCCCGGGAATCGATAAAATCAAGCCAATATATTTGACGGCATATTGGGGTATGATAGGAGAATAAGGCTTTTGATCTTGGACCCTCCCCTTACAAAATTCCTGTGTGCGCCACTGCTTAACGTGTATAATAAATATAATAAAAGGCAATGAACCATAAAGTGGTTCTACTTGGCGCCTTTACCTTATTAGTTTTTGCATTTCAAGGTCATATTTTACATAAGCTCTAAACATGAAACCAATAATATCCTTGTTGCATTTTGTTCTCCATTTATCTTCCGTCACATAAAATATTATTTTGAAAATAAATGAGAGCCATAAACTTCGAGGGGACCTACGCTTGGGCCTAGGTGTCTAGGGCTCGAGTTAAATATTTGTGAACGAAATACAGATATTTTTAGTGGAAAAATAATTTTTAGTGTCCCTGGTTTCACAGGTAAGGATGCCATCAGCCTCTCTGTTTTCTTTCACCAGTGTGCCAAAATTTGAAGGGTAACAAATGTGTAGCTCAAGTTCTAAAAAAATCAATTAATTTTCTATCGCACTAAAGCAAGATACATATAAGCAGAGACCGACGAAAATCATAAAACCTTAGGAGCCAGGCAAAATACTTAGGTGCCCGACATTTTCTCTTAGATTTTATAGGAAAGTTCAGTGCAATCTAGTTTCTTGTTCAGATGCATATGTCGACAAGAAATTTGTTTTATTTCACTCTAACGACCTGGCACCCGGATTAGTCAGACCCTGTGCATAAGTAACAAACTAACAAACTATTTTGTTACTTCACTATTCAGTGTGAGTGTGGGGGAGGGGAATCATGAATCCGCCTAGTTTCTGCAAAAGTCACTGTAGGGTACTGTAACGCACAGGGCCTGATCATTGAATAAGCAAACTCGGATGTGTCCTAGGGCTCTCCCTTGAGGGCACAAATGGCAAAAATTGTAACGATTGACTACTGTGGGCCCTGAAAAAGGGGATTGGCCTAAGGGCTTCTCAATATATTAATCGGGCCCTCGCAGCATACACATGTATATTATACGCATAGGTACAAAGTGAATCGGTGCCAGAACGCGGTTTTTACATTGATTGTCTGGGAAATCATTTCGTTTCCAACACAATATATGTTGAATTCAGTTTTTTATTGATTTTCATATTCACACAGTAAGCTTTTTTTTTTCTTTAAATTACTTTACGGATCACTCTCAACCGACCAATAGTTCTCGCAAAATTTCCTTATGAGAACCAAAGACGAAAACCATTTTGTAAAAGAAATAATATTTACGCGTGACTCTCGCTGACCTTCGTCTTTGCAGCATACAGTACGGTAGATTCTGGTACTGTTGTTTATACAGGGGATATCAGGAATTCACAAGGGAGGGGTTGAAGTTTTGTTATCGTTATCCGTATCGTCAGGAAAACGTCCCTACGTCTCTTTATAATATCTTTCTGTTTTTAATGATGGCAAAGAGGGGCAGGGGGAGTAAGGCCAGGGACACGTCCCCACCCCTCCTCCCACAACACAGGTGAATTTATCTGTATGATTTTATTTGGTAAAGACTGAACTATGTTCACAACTTTATAACTTACTTTATTTGCGAAGTAACTTCATGAAGTGCATACATGATTTAGATTTTATTGAGGAACCTCATAATAAATTTTTCCTCTCCTTCTCCACGAAAACTTATTCGCATTTTACTAATGGGTTTTTTAAAAGTTGATGCATGTAATACATATTTGTGTAGCATCATTTAAAATATGTAATTTTCATTAACATGTGTCAAAAGTTTAACGTTATGCGTGAACTTTCGAAAAAATCTCTAGTTAAAAAAATAGTTGATTTTCAAAATTCACTACTATGGAGCAACTCTGGTGCAATCAAGCATGTAAATTGTAAAGCAGCTGGCATTAGCAAGAAGCCTTTCTATATTGGAAGCAAACGCCTTTGAGTGGAAATTGATTCCCCACTGAATACAGGTGGGGTCAAATCTTTCATTGTCCACCCATAAACACGTGTGCTTGGACTTGATTTTCAACATTTCGTACCCTATCCTAACATAGTAAGCATTCGTCCTTCAACAGTAGTTCTAGAGGTCAAATACTGGTTCCTCTATTTGCTTTGTTGAAAATCGTGGATATCCGTGGCTACGCTCTAATTGTTCAAGCAAAGAAAAGGCATTCAATGAAATTCAACTACATACGTATAATATTCATCCATGTTTTTTCAATTATCACATACTAGGTGCAGTCTAGAATAAAAATTCTGCACAAGTAAAGAATGAACAATTAAACAAGAGAGAGAGAGAGAGAGAGATTAATGAGTTTAAAAAAAGAAAGATAGAAAATTCAATAAATTAATTAATTAATTAATTAATTAAGTTGATAATGTATGCACGTAATAATAATATTCTACTTATAACTCAGAGATAGTACAAAAATTATGGTACCCAATACGAGTTTGCGACAGTAATTATAACGATAGTTAATTTTTGCCTTGTATGATGTTGAAAAAAGAAATGTGCTGAAACATTTACGGCGTGTCACATATCACATACAGATTCTACTAAAATTATATTGTTGCAAAAAATATATTCGCACAATCTTTTTGAATTGAAAACGACTCCAGGTTAACTAGCAAATCTTTTTATTTTCTCTCCATCAGCAAAAAAAAAAAAAAGGCATATATTTCAAAACCTTAATACATTTTTATCAAGCTTTGCCCCGAAAACCATGTTATTTATCGAAGTAATGCGTTTCAATTGGATGCTATGGTTCCTTAGAGGAATATTTTTAAAGTAAAGTACACCTCAACGACAGGTTTTATGTTATTGAAACTGCATAATAATACATAGATAAATACCAGATAATAAACTAAACAGTAGTAGAAAACGGAAAACAAGGCGAAGTTAAAAAAAAAAAAAAAAAACGCTGAAAATGTAATAAATTTAAATGGCTTCCTATGCCTTCAAAATTTTAAAGAAAATTCTTTCGTATTCGAAAGGAAATGAGTTAGCGCTTTTAATAATGTAAATTAAAATTTACTTAGTAAGCTGAGTAAAATCTATCAAGAAATCGTTCAATAAAATAACTTCAATAATATTAAGATCAACGACAAAAATGATAACTTCGATGTAATTTATGCACAAGGCACAAGTACCAAAAAAAAAAAAAAAAGGTTTTCAGACGCGTCTCTGGAAGTTAATTAGGACTCACTTTATCGATGTAAAAAGTTGTGATCTTTGGTACATAAGAAATCCGTCACAATGTGATCACATGCTTACAATTTCATTCTAATTTTGCATTTGTCAGGTTTGTTTACGAGTTTTTTACGTGCCGAAGATCATAACTTTTTGCAGCGAAAAGCGCTCTCTTGTTTCCCAAAACACATATTTTACTATTTGCGTGTTTATAACGTTCGTTTTGTTATTTATTTCAAAATTAGGCTTTTGATTTTGTCTGTATTAATTTTGTCCTAACTTTAAAAAAAAGAAAGAAAAAGAAACATTTCGGTTTTACAGAAGCAGTCTGCTTTCATACCTTATTTTTAAAATAAAAGACAACTTGAACTATTTGCTATTGGAGAGAGGGGGGGGGGGCGTTACGAAGCTCGTCACTTTGACTGTTAAACATAACTCAAGTGAGATATTTTTTGCTCTTAGAATATGTTTGATTTGCGTGTCGAAAGGGAGAGCGTCAGTTATTCACCGAAATATGATAAACATAAAATAACTATACACATGGGAACTCTAAAGATATTTTTTAGGAAGTTAAAAATTCTCAATGTATCAAATAGAACTCCAATTTTTGCCGCAGATTAAATTCAAGTATGAACACAAGTACATCTGAGGAGAAAAGATATTTGAGCATTTGAAAAATTCCGATATTGCAATTTTGTCTCCAAATTTGCTGAATCAAACAAAATTGGCCGAATAAGGATTTTCTGGGCGGTTGCTGTGACCTACCATCGCGGTACCATTGACTATATATACGCAATAAAAAATGTATAAATGTGTTATATTCTAAACCCTCTTCAAAAATAAATAAATAAATAAACAACGAAGTTAAATTTTGTTTGCATGAACTAGAAAAAAAAAATCATGTATTTGCATATTTTTGACTTAAGAATTTTACTTAAAACTTGAAAGAACATGTATCCGAATTTGGCTGTACTTTCGAACAGAGGGATCAATTTTTCCGCTCTTTATCTCATTCCATTTTAATGATGAACTTAGTTTATCCATTACAACAATTATATTTCAGACTACGGTTTTGCTTTTTTTTTTTTTTTTGACTTTTTACATTTTTTTCTGGAAGTATAACGCAGTAATGTGCTTAGTTCATCACTAGAATAATTTATTTCAGAATACAATTTTTTTTTTCTGCATTTTTACTTTTTTTTTTCTTGGAGTAGAACGCAGTAATGTGCAAGAAGGCAATCGAAACACCCTTTCGGGAAAATGGCCTAAATAATTGAATAAAATACCAAGATTTATAAAGTACTTTACGAAATATTTAATTTATTAAAAGAAAAGTGAGAATCAAAAATATTTTATTTGTTTCAAGGAATTTAATGTAATGAAACTATAGTTTGTAATTTTAAATAATTTTAATGAAATAATAAAGCATATTTAAAGGAAATAAGAGCACTTCAAAAAAAAAAAAAAGAAGAGAAGTGAAAATGTAAAGTGTAAATGAATCTCAAAACTAGCACATTCTGGAAGCAAAGAAAGTGTTTCTCTTTGAAAAGATAACGTTCAGTGGTCATCAAAGGTGATAGTTACCACGCCTTCTCGTTAGTCACCGGGCTGCTGCGTATTCAAAAGAGCATTCTGCCGGACAACCGCGAATTCCTTTATGTACCGACGGGGGGAAAGAAAGAGCAATGCAGGAAAAACAACTTTTCTTCAACTTTTCTCTCCCCGCTATGCGATGCATTTTAGACGGAGACCCACCACGTTTGACTGGTTAAGTCCCCCTTCCCTCGTCAATTAAAACTGACATAAGTAAACCGAGATAAGAAGTGAAAGATAGTTCATATGATAAGGAAATATAATTCAATAAATAAAAATTAGTAATAGTATTTAATAAAGAATAGCAAAAGTCATAAATTATTAATTTTAATACTGCATTCACGATATGCAGTGTTTTATTGTTGGATGTGTAATTACTTAATAAAAAAACTGGTTATAAAGTCATTTGATATTCCCAAGTTAAGTCAAAAATTAAAAAAATATTTTGATTGTTGATCTTGCAACATGAATTTTAAGTCTTCTTTTTACTTTTTTTTTTTTTTGGAGGAAAAAGTCTTTTTTCCCCACCTACTTGTGACTGCCCATAAATGTCACGTTTTTTTAAAAATATCCCCCCCCCCCCGCTATATGTTTTTCTAACCCGTGTCACACCTTTCACCCCCCCTACCATTGGCTCATTTTCCCCTATATTATAGTGCATGAGATGTTATAAAAAATATTTTTATTTCAACCCAAATGGGGTATGTCACACTTCTTTCCCTTCCTTTCCTTGCCCCTTGTCATAAACTTACAATTTCGCGAGCCCTCTTCCCCTTAAAAGAGCAAAATCATTTGTAGGGTCCTCCAACAATGAGACTAAAATACATTTAAAACGCCTCATGATTTTTCAAATTTTCTCGCAAATTTCATTACTGTAGTCTGCACCATGATGTCCCTCTCCCCACCCGTATCGCTGCTTTAGCTTAAGCTATAATTAATAGAATAAATTTCTTATTGACAAGTCTACATCGTCGCCTCAGAGCAACAGTAAGATATCTTAGTGTTGTTTCTGGGATTAGATGTCTTACTGTTGCTCTGAGGCGACGACATGTCCGATATCTTTTCTCTATTGCAGATCTTCAGTTGCAGATGATTTAGTAATCGGTGCCCTGTCCCTCATCGAAATTTTGCGGGGTATCCCCGCCCCCTCCCAAAAGATACGTCCCCCCGCCCCCAATAATGAGACTAAAATTCTTTTAAAGCACCCTCTAAAAATTTCAATGATGTACTCATAGTTTGTGTCACGACCTCCATCCCCACATGCTTTAGCTATTATTATTAGAGTGAGCACCGGATATTTGAATTAGTGGTTAATTGAATAAACCGCTTTAATGCATCAAATCCTCAAAAACAGAACCAAATCCTGCTTTAACTTGAAAAAACTGCTGGATATTTGAATGAAACACGCCACTTAAATAAGTCAAGCGTATGTGGCTAACCATTTCCCTCAAACTCTTGGTGCGTCACTGCAGTCTTTTTTTCTCTGTCTTCTTTTACAAAATGACGTTTTTGTTTCGTTAAGGCAGAGTGTTGCACACTTCTAGATAGTTTTCTCGGGAAAAGTCAAAAGAAAAAAAAAATGAAGCAGTAAGATGAAGAGAGAGACATGGTGGCGATGCAACCTCTCCGTTCTAGGCTTTATCACCGATCAAGTTTACAGTGCAGCAACAAGATGCAAATTCTGATGCCCATACAGTCAAACTTGCTTACAACGAGCGCTGATTTAAAGAGAACCCACATTGAGCGAGGAAATCAAAAAGATTTGGTTGGCACAATGTTAAGTGTATGGGAGCATATCTCTCTTTTAACGAGCAAACCCGCTGAAAGCGAGAAAAGACTTAGTGTTTCAGAAAACTTCTATTGACGATCAGCTCAACTTGATCTTTCTTGGAAAAATTCCTTCACTTTGCTCAGAAGTCAAGCAAAAGTCAGATATTTACTTTTTAATTTGTGGAGTGGAGAAGCTTTAGAGAATTCTACATTTGTTGACTCCAATGTTATCAGTTTCGAAGTATACTTCCAAGAATACTGTACATCAAACTCAAGTTAATGCAGATGAAAAAAAATAGAGAGAGAAATCCTCGAACAGACTAGAGTGAGAAATAGACAATAAGGCAGTTTAAGGTAAACTTTCTAGAAATAATAATAATAATAATTAAGTATGAACTTTTATGATTTTTTCAATTAACTCATTTTTTTACGAGCACTCGGATAAAGCGAGCAAATATTGCGGTCCGTTCACGCTCGTTATGACGAGTTCGACTGTAGTTAGTTCTATGACGTTGAATAAAGAGTGCCTAAATTAATTACTACCTATTTTTAACGATCAACGGCAGATACAGTTTTCGAAGCACCCTAAATTAAAAGTTGAGTTTTGTAATTGCTTTTTTCGTATTGTTTTACGATCAAGTTTCTTTAAATAAGCAAAGAATAATAATTTTGAGTGAACGAAATTCTTTTAATAATACTTTATCTAGTTTGACTAAGAATTTATATAAAGTTCTCTTAAACTAAATGTAGAATTCCATATTAATTTTTTCTTTTTTTTTTTTTTTTTGCTTTATTGAATCAGCCGCTTTCTTGACTTAAAACTTTGAAACAAATATGATTCAAATAAGTTGCGGTCATTGTGTAATAAATTGCTGGAATATTTACTATATATATTTAGATGTTCGATGGATTTTCTCTATTGCAGATCTTAATATGCAGGTGATTTACCTTGAGATGCCCCCCCCCCCAGAAAACGAAACTCCTGATACAGAGTTTCAAATTATTTTGAAATACCTTGTCTAAAAATTTCCATGGAGTAGTCTGAGTCATAACCCCTCCCCCCCCCCCCCTTCGCCTCTCCGCACCTCTGCTTTAGCTATTATTATTAGAATAAATTGCTGGAATCCGTACTTATCAAAATGTCCGATAACATCAATTCGTTGTCTTAAACCTCTGAATTCCAAAATAATCGCAGTTTTTGTCTATCACGTCAGCTTTTCAAACTATAGGATACCCTCAAAAGTCATACGAAGTGGGTAAACTAAAAACTTACCAAATGCACTATTTATAATGAACAATTTTATTCATACATAGGTTATAATAGTTAATGCAAGTAAACTGTGTATTTAACATATGTAGAGTAAGAGCTCCAGTAGTCGGCCATTAAGACAGCGATTGCTGTTTTTTGTTAACCTATAAATTTCAGCAATCAATGTAACAAATAACTGTTAGATCTGTTCTAACCTTGCAATTGCAGTCAGAGATGAACAAACCGTATCAGCTTAGAGTAAAAACATTAGAATTTTTAGGGGAAATAAGTGATTTTCAAACTTTAATTACTCCGGCCCATAATGTCCCTAGGGGTTGAATTTTTGTATATGTATTCAATGGCCCCCCAAGAACATGTATACAAGAAATCATTACCATAGCCCCCCGGGGGGCTGTGATAGAACCCCGGGAAGGTACAATTTAAGGGGTAAAAACGAGGGAAGAGGGAGTCAAATGGTACAAAAGGCACATCAGTAATACACAAGGAATGCATGTGTGAAATTTCAGCTTGATTTCTCTTTTCGTCTGGGCTGTAGCCCTGTCAAAGAAAGCGAAAACTTTTTTGAATAGCGATTTTCTAACTTAAATTCCTCCTCCCCCTGATAGTCCAGAGGATTGTATTTTGGTTTACATCACCAGGGACCTCTAGAGATTGAGTATACCAAAAATCACCTCCGGGGATCTTCATGAGTCTGAGTGAGATATAGAGGGGTGAAAAACCCAGAAAACCCCAACTTGTTCTGACGTGTAAACTGTTCTTAGTCGCGTTTATTTTCTTCCGTCTTTCTTGGCGGTGGATTTGCTTTTGTTGGTTGCTGACGTTTGGTTTCCTTGGCGTCCCGTGATTTGACGAAATCCACCCATTTATTTCAACCGTCCTGCTGTGACGTTCTTTAAAGTAAAAGAATTCTTTTGGTTCCTCCTTTGAAACTCGTCTATTTTAGTTATAGCTTCTCTTTCCGGAACAAAAATATCCGTTAAACAACATTTGCCACAATGAATCTAATTTCCAATGGAAAGCAGATGGCTTTTCTTTCTACTGTTCTTTCTACTAAGTTCAGCAAAGCTAATGCTTTCTCTTAAACTTGAGATGAAAAAATAAATTCTTTGTTGTGAGAAAACTGAAATATTTTCAGTTTTAACTCGGTTAAAAGTTGACTATAATTACTTTGAAAAAGTTACTCAAAGCAGCTAAATTTCCCTTCTCCATAGATTTACCCAGGTTTGAGTGTATGTTTTCTTTCCTTAAATTCTTAGAAAAAGAATTTAGCTTCTAATTCAACGATCCATGAACAACAAGCTAAGCCGCTTTATTGCTTATTATGGGGGGAGGGGAATAAGAAACGTTGTTATTAGAAGATTGTTTGTTCCATTCAGTCCTCTGAACTGTATTAAAAATTATGAAGGAGCTTTGTATTACATTTAGTCCCAAAACACAATATTTTATAACTAAAGTATGAAAGATATGAATTTTCTTTAAAGATTACAGCTTAGTTACAACAAATATTTTTAAAACTCATCATTCTTAGCATTTATCTTTCAGGTGAATGAACTTTTTACACTATATGAAATTTTCCGAAAAGATCTCATTTTTTTTTACTCAAAAGCTCAGTAGAAAATGTACTTAACAGATAACATATGAGGCAGCGAGAAGCAAAGGGATGTAAGTGGACATTTTCAAGTTTCGAGTAAAACACATTTAAAGATAACATCCTAGGAAGGCTTTCATTGAATTTTTTTTCTAAACTATGCTGTACAGCAGCACCTACCAGGGCTACTAGTACTATCTTTTGCCCCAAGACAGAGGAGAGGTTCCCCTACTATTTGTACTGGTTATCTCTAAATGTTTAATTTTGCCACTTACACCTCTTTGCTTCTCACTACCTCATATGAATTCTTTAAATAAAAAGAAAAAACTGTTTAAAAGAATTATTTTTAACATAACTGGAAACGTAAAAATCTTTCCAATAAAGACAAAATCATGCTCAATAGCATTTATTCAACTAAACTTCTACATTTTTATCAATAACATCTTAATTTCGTAATTATTTTTTAAACACTTCGGCTTACATTTCAAAATTTATTTTTTGTAAAATATTTCCAAACTCAAAAATATTAGTTGAAAACAGCATCATAGATGAGCTTAATTAATTCCGCAATAATTTTGAAGATTTTATCTTCTTCTCGCTCGTTCACGAGCTCTTTGACATAGTTGCTAGCCATGTCCATAAACTGGGCTTTCTGGGATATAAGCATACTCTTGTAGTTTTTTCTAACAACGTCCTCCAAGAAAGTAGTACTGATTCCAGACACATTCAAGCCGGAGAAATCAACATCTAATCCATCCAAGTCGACGTCAAATTCAATTTCATCCAACTTCATGATGGATTCATTAAAACTTGCTGATACATTAAGGAATCCCGTAGCACGTGACAAATTAGCAGCTGCTTCTCCCTCCATTGGAAGAGGTATGGTGGGCATCATGGCTAATATAACTGAGCCACTGATGTTGACATCAAGTGCAACGTCACTTAGATTCATTTTGGCGTATAAAGACAATTTCTCGCCAGAGCAGCTTTCATTTTTGTAACTTTTTTGGACAGATAAATCCAGAAATTTAAAGTTGGTCAAGCCGTAGACAATAATCTAAAATAAAAACAAAATTTGCCATTAAGATTGCTACTTTCAAGTATGACATGAGTATTTTATATTAAAATTTATTGAAAGGAATGTTCAATACTTAAAAGAAATTGCTCTTTTTCTACATGTTATACAGTCAATCTCAAATAGAATAAATGACGTTTTTGAGACTGAAATCAACCATTTTTTTGCTAAAGTAAAATTCGTAAAACGATAATAAGCGCCGACAGCAAACAATAAAACTGGCCACATATTCAGTAAAGGCAACGAAAGATAGTGATATTGAATTTCATGTTATTACGAGAAATTGAGCTCAAGCAGTAGGAAAAAGAAATTAGTAAACTAAATAATAACAAGATAAATGTACAAACAAAATCAGAAATTGTTAAAATAAAAGTAGATTTTTTTTCTACAATTCATTCCCTCGCTAGAGTTATTGACATGAAAGGATCTTGATCAATTAATATCCAAATACTTCTTTAACCCCAAAATTGCTATGTTTTCCCTTTTGTTTGCAATGTTTTTCTAGTTACCTTATGTTAAACACTTATCTAATTGTAGTATGTGTTTCATAAATATTTTACTTCAGTAAGTAACCTAATCATTCATTTAGAGTACTCCGGCTAATGGGAATGTCCCAAAAACTATTTTTTTGGCAAAACTCGGGGGAAGAAAACTTATTTCTTTTCCCGACAGCCTTAAAAATAACTTTAATACGTTTATTCAATACACCTCTACATATAAAAGTAGAATGTACACCTATAGGCTTTTAATAAATTTAACAGATGTATTTTTTTTCACAATTCATGCAGTTTAAATGATAGTAAATATCTTATAACTGGGTGCTTTTATAAAATAAAAAAAATCACACTAAAAATTTACATTCTTTATTAAGTAACACACCCCTTTTTTAGATATGCTTGATTAAAACTGAAAAGATAAGAGGCGACTCACTTACCCCTTCTTATGGGATAAAGGAACACCCATCTGATTTTTTTTTAATACAATCGTTAAGAAATTTAAAGTATCATTTTAGAAAATAATGATGGATTTTTGTTTATCAATAATGTTTAAGATAAAAATAAATAAATAAGTTTATTTATTTATTTTTTGTTTCAAAACTTTTGTATAAGGTTTCAAAAAAGAACTGTTTCACAAAGGGGTCCCACTCACCTCAACTAATCCCTTTTATATATATATATATATATATATATATATATATATATATATATATATATATAAACTATCCTTTTATTGATCACCCTCTAGAACCATTTGGATTCCGAACGAAGTTAACTAGCATAAAGTAAGTATGGCAGTTATGTCTGTTTTTATTTTGCTCATGTACTTTTTGGAAGACAAATTTGAGTTTTTAACAAATATTAGGCATTTGCTAGAAGGACTCTGATCTTAACAGCCCTCTCTGGTTTTGTGTCAACCTAATTTGTGATATTTTTTATTTGCAGTTCTAATACAGCATATCACAGCAAACAATTAGAAACAAATGATCTATTAGTAAGGTCAAATGAATAAAGATATTTCTCACATTAAGCTATTTACTCGTAATTTTTAAAGACATATATAAACTGTTTAATTGAGTAACCAACTTGAGGAAAACATTGTACAGTAGTACTTTCTTTAAGGGACACCTCTATTTAGGGGACATTTTTCTGGTTCCAGTCCCTTTAAATAGAGACCTCCATGGATTTACCTCTGATTAAGGGACCCTCTATTTAAGGGACATCCACAGAGAAAAATTGCGTAAATTAGACCAAAATGCATAAGAAATATTTAATTTATAGAAATATAGGTTCTTTTTTGTACAAAAATAACTGATAAGTTTATCTTGACATTAACATAAGAGGAAACAAATATGTATTTTAATATTATAGGTGAGATTAGCAATCAAGCTTTTTCCTCTCAGCAATTAACTCATATGGGTTCTGCTCTGATGTATAGTGCATTGCCCATGACAAACCATTGTTACATTGAACGATGTTACATTGAATAGCATTGTAAGTTACACGACCTCAAATAAATCATATTGCAAATTCCTTAAAAATAATTTCTCTAAGTTACAAAACTGTGATTCTACTAAATTTTTAATTTAATTTAAATTTTTTAAATATTTTTTTTTATTTGAATAATTCTGAATTTCATTCAGTGTGTTGAAACATGTTCAATATTTATTCTCAAATGATAATAGTTTTTGCTTATTATGATATTGTACTGAGTTAAGTACACGGCATGCATCAATTCATATACCTCCGAACAAGGGACACCTCTATCTAAGGGACAAAAACTAAAGTCCCTTTAGTGTCCCTTATTGAGAGGTTATACAGCATTTATTTAAGTTATTTAAGTACAGCAAAAAATACATTCATGTTGGTAGTAAGTAGCAATAAAAATTTCTTACTCCTTCGATAGTGATATTTCCGACTCCAAAGCTCGATTCATTGAAGGAAAAACTCAAATCATGAAGTTTTAACGGATTGGCCGATGGTACTTCGAGTGTGGCAATTCCATTCGATAGAATTCTTCGGGCAAGGTTTTCAATGAAACTTAAAACAGAGCTGGGGACTCCAACTACTTCATCCTCTGAAATATTTATTACCATGCCTTCTGTTTCATTACTTGAAATGCCTATATAAAATATGAAATATAGTATGAAATATAGTGTGTAGTACAATGGGTCCAAAAAATCCTAGGCATCAGCAGTCTCCCGGGTGACTAAAAAATCTACCTTAAAGAGTAATTTATTAAAAACAACAGCCTTTCAGAAGCCATGTTACTCTGAATTTTTCTATAAATTCCGAGAAATAATTTGTGTAGCACCAAAAAATATTTCGTGGTTCCAAAGATTTCGCCATTTTTTTTGTCCCTGTTGTGTTTACATATGCATATATGCGTAGGACAATTTTCCCGTTATTTTCAGTGTTGCATGAAAAAATAATGATCCTAGTGAAGATTATGAATCCATTAATCATCTCTATAAAAATCATTTTTCACAAATAAGCAAATTTTTTGTATTTTTTTTATTCAGCCATTGTCATCATCTGCAAAAGAAAAGGCTTAAGTCAAGTATTTTAACTAATTTCAAAATTAAAAAATATTTTTGTTCTCATTCATTAAAAACTTAATGCTCTTATTAATAAATTTTAGTAATAATAATTTAGCTTCTTTTTGTCATAAACACAGCGAAAAATTTTTTTTCAATCGAAAATGGTGAGCTCCGAGCATAACAGAGGTGACATCTGACAGATTTTGCTTTAAGAAAGTACATACAACTTTCGAAAATAATTAAAATTTGACAAATCTGACATTTTAAGGAACAGTGCTAGATAAACTGACCTAAAATTGAAATAACATTCTCATTTAACCTCCATAATTTAAGTAAATGCATATGTAACAAAGGGGACAAAATATGTTACCACTAATTGACAAGTAGGGGAATGTGGGGCAAAGTGAAATAGCGGGAAAAAGTAAAATGGTGAAACATTTACTCTACTTTTAGCGTCACCTATCTGGTAATATTTTAGCCATGTAGCAAAACATGTCGTCTATTGCAGTCAGGAAAAAAATACCGCCGAAGATTAAAGCATATGATAATACAGGCAATTTTCAAAAATTGATGCTCATGTTGTAATATTTTATTGTAAGTAAAATTATTACTTTTGTTACTATAAAATCATAAAGCTCTTGTTATTAATATTTTAAATATTAATTGAGACCTTCTAATAGTAGGTGAAATATATATTTAGTTAATATTAAGTTTATTTGTATTTTAAACATTTTGTACAATTAGTCAAGTACATGCGGGGCAAAGTGGATGGGGCAAATTGAAAAAGTTTATCTTGTCTACTCACCCAATGATATACTAAATCACTTACGTGTTCATTCATTAATTAATTTATTTACATTCCTTCAGTTAGTAATTCACTTACTTATTCATTGCTCCGTGAAAAAAATAAGCTTTTTTTTTCTCTTTTCCCCCTTTAATTCAATAGAGAGTTTAACTACATAATATACACGAGCTCTTAGAGAATCTCATCTCAGGAAATAATTACAATTAAAAAAAAAAAAAGCATCATCAAAGTAGTATCAGATAGCTTCTAAATAGGCTAGTGTTCAAAATGTAAGTTAATGTTATTTAACATTTTTTTAATATAATTGTTTTAAAATCTTCAAAACAGTTGGAAATACTTCTTTTTTGTCAGATAATGAGGGAAAAAGAAAGTACACAATAATGGAAATGCACAGTAAAATCTCATTAGACCGAATACCAACACAACGAAATATCTGTTCCATCAAAACAAATTTTCAGTTTCATTTTAATTGCTATTACATTGCTTGAACTCCATTGCAATGAAATTCCCATAACAACGAACAAAATTTGCGGTCCCTTGAAGTTCGTTGTAAGAAAGGTTCGTTGTTGAAGATCGTTTACTGTACATCCTTTTTTGTTTAATTACTGCTTCTGATTTTTGAACATAAAATATTTCTATAATCAATGAAGAAATTGATATTACAGTTAAATATTGATAAATGATATGAGTTGTTATTGGTCGAAAGAAGATGGAAAGTTAAACATCTATTTCCAATAATCGCTATACGTACTATTAATTAAAACATACAAACACTGGAATTAAAATACATAAAAACTATTGAAACTTACTGAATTGAACGTAATTTGCAGACAATAACATTAAAAATACTACGTATGATCGAAAAACCATCTTCTAAGCTTTTAATTTCCAAAATTATCTTGAAAATAGAAAAATCAGCAAACACTAAATACGAAGAACAGCAATGGCGCCGGTCCACGCCCCAAGCCTTTATATAGGTACGTAGCTACGTGGCAAAATCTGGTGCATCTTCTTCTCCTCGAATGTCGACACATTTTTTTACCAAAAAAATGCTGTTGAATCATCAGCAAATTATTGCTAAAACTTTTAGATCCACTGAATTTTTTTACACATTGATGTCCCCTCTAATACTGCTATATTTCCTCAAAAAATTAAAACTTCACAAATTTACTAAAAATAATGATTCTACTAATTAATTTTATTGTAAAAACCTTTATTTAAGTTTGAAGCTCTTTTATGTTGTGAATAAAAAAAACCTATTTAAAAATTTGTAGCAGAGAGGAAACAAGTTAATTTCTGGAAAGTTTTTAAATTTTGAAAAATAAGAAAAAAATCTTTGTATGAAGACATCTCTGGAGACATATAATCAAAAATAATGTACCGTACTCTGTAAATAGAAATTTAAGGAAAATCACAAAATTTTTAAGTTTTTGATACATAAAAAAGCAGCGTTTTTCAAGATAAAATAAAAATCAGAAATCTCTCTTATCATCCCGAACTTGAAACTTAATTACATGCATATCTCTCAAAAACAGCTATTCAATCCAGAATTTCAATACATTTCCTTCAAATTATGCCAAACACAAGGGTATTGCTTTAAGTTCACAAGATACAAATAATATAAGTTTCTATGAGTATCCTTAAATTATCTAATTCTTCTGATACATAAATCTTATTTTTAGCTGTGATAATTTAACAGATTCTTTCAGTCAAATCGTCTTATTCTTACACTTGTTTTTTTTTTCTTCTTCCGCTGCTTAAATGCTTTTTTTCCCCTCTCTTTTTCCCCCTTTAATTTAACAGAGAGTTTTATTACATCATGTACACGAGCTTTCAGAGAATCTTATCTCAGGAAATAATTACAATTGAAAAAAAAAAAAATCATCATCAAAATAGTATCAGATAGCTTCTAAGTAGGCTATTGTTCAAAATAGAAGTTAATGTTTTTTAATATTCTTTTTTTAACATAATTGTTTTAAAATCTTTAAAACAGCTGGAAATACGTCTTCTATGTCAAATAATGAGGGAAAAAGGAATTACACAAGAATTGAAATACACTTTAAAATCTCATTACAGCGAATACCTACACAACGAAATATCTGTTCCAACAAAACAAATTTTCAGTTTAATTTTAATTGCTATTACATTGCTTGAATTCCATCGCAATGAAGTTCCCATAACAACGAACAAAATTTGCGGTCCCTTGAAGTTCGTTGTAAGAAAAAGGTTCGTTGTTGAAGTTCGTTTACTGTATTTAAATTTTGTTTAAACTGCTTTTGATTTCTGAACATAAAATATTTCTATAATCAATGAAGAAATTGATATTATATTTAAATATTGACAAATGATATCACTTGTTATAGGTTAAAAGAGGATGGAAATTAAACGTTTATTTTTAATAATCGCTACTCACTATTAATTAAAACATACAAACACCGGAATTAAAATACATAAAAACTATTGAAACTTACTGAATTGAACGTAATTTGCAGACAATAATAGTAAAAATGCTGCGTATGATCGAAAAGCCATCTTCTAAGCTTTTAACTTCCAAAATTATCTTGAAAACAGGCAGCTTAGCATACACTGAATACAAAGAACAGCAATGGCGCCGTTCCACGCCTCACGCATTTATATACTAGTTACGTGGCAGAATTTCGTGCCTCTTCTTCTCCGCGAATGTCGACAGATGTTTTTAACAAAAAAATGATTTTGAATTATCAGCAAATTATTGTGGAAACTTTTAGATTCACTGAATTTAGAATAATTTTTATTCAAAATGAAATTCGTAAAGAGCTTTCTTTCTGTACAATTATTTCCAAGTGGATTTATATCATGATGTTCTCGTAAAGCCTAGCTTGATTTTTTGATCAAATTTAAACCAAAACTTGAGCAACATGATTTTACAGTATCAATTATTCTATTTTGATAATTTTTCCGAGAAGTACGCCAACTTTTGAGACACTAACTTTTAAACTATCAAGATGCTCCAAGACTAAACTAGCTCGGTTTCTTTTAGACATAAGTATAGATCCAGCTAAACTAGGGTAGCCATACGTCCTCAAATTTCAAAGAGAGTTCCCGAATGTGTATTTTTTAGCTCTATGTCCCCAAAACTAGTGCTGGTTCTTAAGGACTCAAAAGTCCCTAAATTGAAACATTTACATCTTTTTGTCCCACGATTTAAAAATTTGCTGCTGCATTTGGAATTATGTAAAAATAACTCTAGTTTAGAACAATCTCGGTATCTCTTGGTCTTAATTAAAGATCCAACTGAACTAGGGTGGTCGTACGTCCTCAAATTTCAGAAACAGTCCCTAAATGTGGTGCTAAAACTAGTACTGGTACTTAGGGACGCAATAGTCCCTAAATTTAAACTTTTACATCTTTTTGTCGCAAAGATTTGAAAATAAGCTGCTGCAGTTGCAATTTGGTTCTTTTTTTCCTTTTTTTGGCGGCTTTACCGAATTCTGCAAGTTATTAAATCTCGAATACGAAAATTTTTCTTTGATTGTCTTGCTGCCTAAATATATAACACTATGAGTAAAACTTTTGCTGTATCGTCGAGATTGCGTGTCACACTAATTATTAAGATTCTTTTCTTAGAAAAATGAGCCTTACAGCTCTAGAAAACTTATTTATTCTTGAAAAAGATTTTTTTTTTTATGTAATGAGAAAATAATTAGTGAAAACTAAAATTTAGAATCCAGGAGAGATAATTAATAGGAAAAATCTTTAATGCCCATTGTAAATCAGCTATGAAACTGGAGATAATCATAAACATATATATTAATAACAAACCTTCGTTCCCATTCAATATTCATACTGAACGAAGAGAGTCAAGTAAAATAAAAATCTATGAGTCTAAAAAATAAGTAACGAGATAGCAATTTTAAAAATGCAGAAGTATAATAACCGAAAAAAGTAAACTTACGTGCCACAGGATTAAATGCAAAGAAGAAAAATTGACTTCAAAAAAAAAAAAAAAATAGTTCATTTGATTACAAGACGAAAAGTTTATCCAATAGAATTAGGTTCGATGCACATAAGCACATTTCAGAACACAGGTGAACACAACGTGATGCAAGCATTTGATGCACTAGCTCAACGAGATGTTTATCTTGTCCATGGTTATTACAGAATTCCACCGGGAAGCACTAAGATTCAGAAATAATAAATGTAATATGCCGTTGAGTTTTTTACAAAATAAAAGCCTTATGCAAAAGACTTCATTTAAAGAACTTAATATTTCTAAAAAGCCTTAGAATTTCTTGACTGGAAACAGTAGTAATTTACAATTGACAAACAAAACTTTTGATTCCGGAGTAGGATACTAGCAAGCATTGAGATTGAGAAAAGCCTCCACTAAACCTTTTTCACTCTGTGGAAAAGACGTTTAAAAGCTTGGAACCGAAGTTCAGAAATTTCTGTCTTTCACTAAAGAGGCCTCCAAAGGAACCTGCTTCTCATAGGCTGTGCGTGAAGTGTTAAATGATATATTACCACCTAATTTTTTCCCCTCCTAACCTTGACCCGGCTGATTATTCGGAAACGAATAGCAGATTAATATGATGTTCATTTCTTTTTGTTTCATTTTATTTATTTAATTTTTCCAATTCAAAGCAGCGAAATATTAATAAACTGCTTTTTAGTGTTTATCGTGTCAGTGAACCACAAAAAATTTGTAACTTCAATTTTTGGAACTTCAAAGGTTTCTAAGTCACTTGAGTGGAAGTTAAAGCTTCGGTATCAGTCTGAAGAAAAAAATTGTACGTTTTTTTGCAAAGCTTGATAGTATATAAATTAAATAATATATGTGTTAAATGTATAAAATCTAGCTATAGGGGAGAGTGGCCCAAAGCGGGTAGGCCTTCGTATGCCCCCCCCCCCATGGTGTGTAAGCGGCGATGCATACGTATGTCGTATTTACATGAATACCCCCGAGTTTTAATCCGTACCAGCGAAGCAGCAGTGAAGCGGCATAACGCAACCAGGCTTAAAAAAAAAAAAAAAAAAAAAAAAAAAAAAAAAAGATGCATTTCTTAAAAAAAATAAGTTTTGTAACTTGTGATTAGTCGAAGACAAGCTTTTTTTTTTTTTAATTGTTAATAATATTACGTTATTCTGGCACCATCCACCTAAAAACTACGATAGTCATTCCGTTTGTTTCTTTTTTAAATTTAAGGTTATAATTATTGAAATAATAAAAAAATTTTGAAAAAAAAAATAGAACCGACTTCAAAATTGCTCTAAAAAGTGAAAAATAATTTTATTCTTTAAACACCATCGATAATACTTTTAAACATATTTTTTGAAGTTGGCGCAAAAACGATCGATAAAATCATTCACAGCCATAACTCAACTACAAGTATAAATTTAACCACGTCCAGTTTCTTCACTACCACATGCATTACGCATTGATGACAGCATAATTGAGTAACGATATAAATGTTTCGTTCCTAAGTTTGGATGATTTTTTGATAAAAATATGAACGAAGCATGGTTACAATGGATTTTACTTTTTGTTTTTGCGCCAACTTCAAAAATTATGTTTAAAAGTATTATTGATTGTGTTTAAAGAATAAAATTATTTTTCACTTTTTAGAGCAATTTTGAAGTCGGTTCTATTTTTTTTTCAAAATTTTTTTATTTCATTCTTTTTAGTGTAAATGTAGATATTTCAGTAAAAGTAAGAAGTTACCTAGTAAGAAATGCGGCTCTATATCACTGTATTGCTTTAGAAAAGCTTTTATACAAAATTATCATTACAATTACTATTAATGTTAGTTGTATGGCACCAAACTTTTATAACAATGAGTTTCATATTGTCGCGTAGATGAAGATGGCGAAGACAATGTGAAAGCCAAATGAAGCGAATACTCGTTAGTCTCAACTCGAGATCTTTGTTCAGAACCACGAATGAACGTTACATCGATTTATATACAACTTGAAAAAGTGCTGGAACTTTCCAGACTTGAAAAGATACAGAAATTAGTAGAACATTCGAGAAAATACGGGAAACAGTAGAAACAAAATTTTAGTAAAATTCAATTTGTCCTAGTCGGGATTTGAACCCGGGTCGCTCGTGTGGGAGACGAGAATTCTACCACTGAGCCACCGTTATTCACGCATGAAAAGTGCGAACTTCGCTACAATATCATTTTAATCATTTAATAGGGAAATTTACTGTTTTTTGCCCATAACTTTTTTTCTAAAGAACAAATATGGTCAAACAAAGTAATGGGACCTAAGTTGAGCCATCCTCTATCCATTAAAAAAAGAATCATCAAAATCGGTTCACTAGGTGAGACGCTATGAGTGGACAAACAAAAAAAAAAAAAAAAACATACATACGGTATGAACTGATAACCGCCTCCTTTTTGAAGTCGGTTAAAAAAAACATACATACGGTATGAACTGATAACCGCCTCCTTTTTGAAGTCGGTTAAAAAACCTGCCTTTGGGCAAAGCGGGTATAAGATTTAATCATATATTTATTTATAATTTCTTGACTCGTGTGCTGACTTAGATTTTTGGTTTCAATAGGATAAGTATAGCTTTAAAAAGTTATTTTTTAGGATGGCAATTATTTAGTCTAGTAGTTTAATCAGTTATTTCTTTATGTTTTATAAACAAATGTGTTGACTTTGAATTGGATAAGTAGGTACAAATTTTTTACATTTTATTCTATAATGGCAGGTAGTTAGTCAATTATTTTAATCATTTATAACTTCACATTTGATTAGCTAATGTACCAAACCACAATAGACTTAGGACAGTACCCTAACTTTGGAAATTTTGCTAAATTTAGTTTCGACGGCTGGTACACCTATCAGTATTTTACCAATAAGAATTAAATGGTGTTACAAAATAAATGAATAGTTATCTTTTGAGGCTATGTGAGCAAAACTTTGATATTTTAGCTTTACGGGCTAGTTTAATGGTTTTGAAAATTTCGGAAAACTATTTGATTTTTAAGTGTGAAAAGAACTTTGGTTACTTACGTTAACTGAGCAATATTAGTTTGAATATGTTTCACAATTCATCTATAAGCTATGCACCTATGCCTTGTTTGGGCTAACTCATTTCTACTTAACTAATTCAGTTTAACTAATTTATTCATAAATGTGAAAAATTGCAAATACGCTCCGAACTTGGGACCCTGTTCCAAGTTAGCGTATACTAAGACATAAAAAGTGTCTATAAGGAATATGGAGGAAATAAAGTGCATAATTGTATTAAGAAAAATGTATAGATACAAAATTTTTAAAAATGATGACTATTTTGATGACGATAAATGTTTCATATCGTAACAGAACAGAAAAGTTTTCATTATTAAAAATTTCGGAATCTATTGATGAGCAAAAGACGGTTTGTCCAAGTATTACAAAATGTTAGTTCTACTAATGAAAATGAGTCTCAATCTATAAATGGGACTAATTTATTTGTTGGGAATTTCATGTATTATGAAGGAATGAAGATGAATGCGAAAAGATGTGAAAAGAGCAACATGGAGAGCTAAAACTCAGCTGCATTAAGAATTATTTGGGTTCACCAATTACTTTTATGCTTCTAAATACAGAGGGGAACGCGAAAACATTACATTCAAAAGAATTTAAAAGGCTGGGGGACATTCAATATTTTTAGGTGCAAGTATGCGTTCTGAAATCTTTGAACGTTTACAAGATTGTATTGTTTCTATCTAATGAATTTTTTTTCTTTATAGAGTTGCAAAACAAACTTCTTTAGAATCATAGTTGGTTTATTGAACTATATCTATATTGCTGCATGCGTAAAAGATAAATAAAAATATTAGGTGACCCAAGTTAGGGAGGAGGAATCCCTAGATTGGGACAATGATTTTTTTTTAAAGGTACATATCTACACGTCTATACCTTGTCCTCGGACGAAGTACTAAGGCACATCCTAAAAATAGTATACTTCGTTCAAATGGAAAACATATGATTAATATGCTACTAAAGGTAAACGTTCAAAACTCCCAAGTATGGGCACTTGACGGTATGTTTGAAAAGTAATAATTTCTCAAGTTCTGCTTACCAATAACATGCTATGCTTTCTGTTGAGACTTTTTATTAACGGGATTTCTGCTAATGGCAAAACCTGCATTAAAGAATCAAACCATTAGCATGCCAGTTGCTACAAATTTCACGAACTGTACTCGCGAACTGCATGATTCAAGAAACATTTCAGAACATCCATGATTTAAGTTTAGGTATTTTCAAATGGTTCGACTCATTTCTGACGGTAATCATTCTGAAAAGAGTATAATTTCGCATATTCTGGGAAAGAAAAATATATTATTTCATCTACTCAAAATTCATTGGCTTGTAATTACAAGTAGAATGATTCGCTTAAACGAAATGAATCATTGCAATGCCTGTAAAAGAAAAAAAAAAAGTAGTTTCACGAATTCCGCTAACGGGACGCATGTTGTTGTGCTTTCAGAGCAGACAAATGATTCATGTGAAGGTATTTACAAATGGGAAGATTCCCTCTAATGAATCGATTCTTCCGCGAGTAGGTTCCCTTGACGACTTAAGGCACAACAAAACATCACAAAGATGTCCAAGAGTAACTGTTACCTATCTTGTCAGTCAGTGAAAAGATGCCGGAGGCAGAGAACGTTCGAGTTGCTGTTCGAGTTCGACCATTCATATCCTTTTATATGTTTTTTTTTATTTATTTTTTTATTTTTCTTTGAAAGGTAATATTTTCAAATTCACACATTCAACGGATAATGATTATGTTAAGGTCTGTTTTACATTGGTGAGTAAGTTTCTGTTTATATTGGTTATTTTAATGTTATTTATAAAAAAACTTTTGTTTAGTCTCGGTTATACTAACGTTGTGTACAAATTTTAGTCAATGAAATATTTGTTCTAAAAATATCTATTTCTTATTTCTATAATGGTTCGAATTACGATAATGACAAACATCAAATTAAATGTTCACTGAAATAGTGGCAAATTTTAAAAAATTTAAAAATCTTAATGAAGGTATTGATTTAGAATCTGTACTTGATGTATCTCTTTGCGCTAGGATACACTACTAATTTTGACTACAAGAACCAATCATTTTTTTAAAAAGTATACTGTATTATTTGAATACGCATCAAGTTCAAATCAATAGTTAACGTAACTTCACACCTTAAATCCTTTATTTATTTATTTATTTATTTATTTATTTATTTTTAAGATGTGCCACTATTGTTGCTGGTAAACGATATATTTTGCACTTAGAAATCAATTCAACTGCTTTGCATTTTAAGTTTTTAACTATTTTCTAAAATAAAGTTATAGCCTGGAACTGATTTACCTGACTTCTTCGGTAAATGACCATGTGTCATAGTTAAAAATCACTATGAAGATATGGGGTGCTAGACTTGCGAGAATAGACTTCGTTATCAACATATAAGATAATAGAAGAAAGAATTACTGTTCAAAAAAGGAAATAACACCCTATGCTCCGGTGGGAATCGAAACCACGTCCTTTGGTATTCGAAGCGAAACTTCTACATCAGAATCCACGGATGCCCTAGTAAATGATCATGATTTTGTACTATAGCTTTCGATGTGATTTTGAAAATTATCACTGGTTTTTGCATGCAACTAGTGATTAACTCAAGATAACAGCATTATTGATGGGACTTTACAATTGAACTTTGATGAACTATTGATTGAACTTTAGAAACGGGAAAGATGCAAGTTGTTTTATTATGAGTCAATGGAGCAAAACTGAAAAGATAAAAGTTTGAACCCTTTTTCAGTGCGTGAAAAAAAGAGCTATGTGGAAATAAATTATTAATTTTTCCTATCAAATTGAGTGCTGTAGAAAAGGTTATCCTTGGTGAAATGCTACAAATAAGCTGATGTAACTCAAAATGATTATTTTTATAAAATATAACTCCATTTCCATTGATTGAAGAATGGATTTCATGCAACTTCGAAGGATATAATGGCAATTTCAATACAAATATAATCTAAAGTTATATTGATACTATTTGGTCTAAGTAAATATCATGTGATGAAAAGTAAACACTAAGGCAATCTCCCCTTAGTGATACAGGGTAACAGCACCAGTAACAAACAAGGTTCCTGTAACAGACAGTCGTAAGTTTGGATTTTAATATTAGGATTTTTAGGCGGGTAAAACTGATGTTGCTGTGGCTCATGAATACGTTGCAACCATCTGGTGTTACCAGAGTGAATTTCATGAGCCAGTTGGTATTTACAAGGTAGTGGTGGGTTGTGAATAACTACGACGAGGTTAGCTGGTGTTTCATGTTTATTTAAAGTTAATAAGGCTTTAGTTCTAAGAATACGGAACTTTTGCCATTTTGAACAGAAAAAGAGATTTTGTCCATTACCCATCCTTTCCTCACCCTATCTGTTACTGCATCAGATTTATCGATATCTGTTACTGGGGGTCGGACCTTTTTTCGAAATGGAACAAATAAAAATAGAATTAACTAATTCAGAGGAACCAGAAGCAGCCAAACGTTAGATGAGATGTAGTTGCACGAGAGAAAAATAGTTTAAAAAGTCTAAATACATTAAAAAGCTCAGAAAACTGAGTTCCCTTGAGAGCGATGTCTTAAGCATGTTTGTTACTTTTGCCGCTACCCTACCAATTATTAAATAGCTACTTTCACATCGGTTTCTTCATTAATCTACAAAATTTTGAAATTATGAAGTTTAAGCTTCGTATTATTATCATTATTTGATTCATTTTTAATCTTACAGTACGTTTCATAAGAAATAAGTTCAGACGGCCCCTGTAAATGAAAAATATCAACTGTAAACCTCTATTAAGTGACATGTAAAAAAGTCTAATACGTATAAAATATCTAGTAAAAATAATTAATATTGTACTAGTGTGTAACTTTAACTAGTAATGAGTCGGATATCCGAGGGAGAAAAATATCTGCATTCGTATTTCTATCCGTTACTTTTTTGGCGGATCTTGAACAGATCTTTTGTATTATTAAATTTTGTTACATTTTTGAAATTCTAAATGTAATTAGCAATGAAATCAGGGGCATGCACAGAAATTTTGGGGCTCGTCACAAAAGACTTTTTCGGCCTTCCCTCAATATTGTTTACCCCTACATCCGTACATATATAATTCACCTCTCATTTTAGAAATCTCGGGACCCCTTCAGGTTCGCGCCCCGGGCCAACAGGGGACCCTTCTCCCCTCCCCCTGTGCACTTCCTTGACCATTTAATTACGTTTAAAATAGTTTTATTTCTTGGGGGGGGGGGGGGCAGAAATTATCAGGTATCATTTCAGCAGTTGAATAGTTAATTTTTATTGATTTGGGGTTTGTATTCTGACTTTTCTGTGCAGTCTTCCGAAAAAGTTTATTTAAATGGTCTGTTCATCGTTTGTTAAGATGTTCCCGGCTGTGTATTTTCATTGGAAGGACCTGAAAAGGCTTAGGAAGCTGCAGGTGTGGAAAAACTTTTGTTATTTCAAATGGCAACAGTGTTGGCCAAGCAGTTTTGGTATATATACTCAGTGAATTCATGCAGTTTGTTTCTGTTATGTTCTGATTCTAATTTATTTCGTTGATTTCAGTTCATGTTTTTCTTCAATAAATGTTATTAGTTAATGTTGGTTTCATGTATATGTTCTAACCGCGTGGCAGAAGAGAGTTTGAAATTAAGTTTTACGACATCAGGATCCTCTCAGCAGTTTCCAGTGGGAGGGGGGGGGGGGACAGAAATGACTTTAAAACTTCGATTAAAAGTTCTATTTTTTGTTTTAAATGCTTTTTATCTCTCCTTGAGGCATACTGTCAAAAGTAGCAAAAAACTGCTTTAATAACTTTTTGTTATTAATACTGGAAAATCTTTACAATTCTACTCTAGTCTAGTCATAAAATGAAAATATTGACATGCGTAATTACAATGCTACCATTATCATATACTATAATGTATGCAAAATTTCTATGTCAATGGGAGAGTTAAGACTAGAATCTGAATTCTGTTGGGCCACATTTGGAAATAATAGAAAATCTTTTCAAAGTATTAACAGAACTTTTCAAAAGATAGAGCGCTTTTTGAATAACCCTTAAAAAAATTAAATATTAATCATTGCTTTTGAATTTTCAATTAAACAAGCCACTTGACCAATTTCATTTACAGATCTGTTAGATCTGTTTAAAACATTGCTGTAGGCTTGTTTTAATGAGATTCGCCGAAATATGGGATGTAATGAAGACATGTTTTTTCATGTTTCAAAGTTTGGAAAACATTTTACATACATTATTTTCACAAAAGTGCGTAATTTGTATTATGCTCGTAATTTATACGAATTTCAATCACTTAAACAACTTATTTGTTTCATGCTTGATTTTTTTTCAGAAATTTACGTTACGGTTGACAGACATTTGGTTAAATCTATACTTTTACAGTGTTATGTCTTTTTAGCTTCTTTAATTTTTTATTACACTACGTAAGCAAAAGCATTGAGACACTTTCTAATATTCATATTTTAACGAGTTTCTCGAAAAATAAGAGGCCAATTTTTCTGTAACTTTTGTCACATAAAAATTATGCTTCAGCTATCATTTTCCAGTAAAAATTAAATCACTCAAGCATTTAGGGGACCAGTAACAAAGTGAAGAAACAAAAATAAGTTTTTTGATCATCCTTCATCGTAAATAGCAGGGAATAATCTGCAAATTTCAGAAATTAGTGTACTTATCAATTATTTCATGGAGTTTTTTAAAAGTATCACTTATATTCATAAAGGTGTAGCATTTCTTTTACAAATACCAATTTCATTCACAGGTTTGTGGCTCATAACACGCAGAGTCCTAATCAGTTTTTCAGAAAACTTGAAAGCATACAAGTGAAATATTACACTGAAATTTAAGTTAAAGACACTGAAAATTTGACTCAATATGAACATTTAAAACAATTTCTCTCTGTACATGCATGAAAGATAGCAATTTATAATTTTCAAAATTTCATAGAAAAGTAGATGTGGCAACTTACGAAAAAACCCAGTTGAATAATCATAAAAACTTAAGATGTCAGCGACTTAATGAGCTGCATTTTTATGATTCTCTGATAAGCGATGAATAACAAAGGATCGTTCGCAAATTGGCAACACTTGCTTGTAATGGTTGTGTATTGCTACGGCGTGATTGTTGATGAAAACTGATTATTTGTGAACAATCTTCTGATTCGCAGCATTTATGAGAACCATTAAAATACAGCTAAATTAGATCAACGATATCTCTAAAATTTTTAAGGTATTCAACTAACTTTCTCTTAGTGTTGCCACATACACCTGACTACGAAATAAGGAAAGTTATGGAGTAGAGAACCAATCATCCTGGATGTTTAGGAACATCCCTATCCCAGATAGGGTCTGAGTTTCCCGTTTTTCTGGATGGATAAAAAAGCTGTTTTCTGATTGTTTAAGAAACACAAACTAACTATAATGCATAGTAATGCATATGAAACTATGAAGAAAACAGTTCAAAAATGCTTTTAAACATCGAAATATCCAAAAATATTAACTGGAAGAACCATTTTAAAGACTAAAAATTTAAAACATTCACTAGATTTTCAAGGAAAAAAAGAAGGAAAAGTAAATAAAGAGTAAATAAATAAAATAGTATTTGATAATATTTCAAAAAAAAAAGAGAGAAAATGAAGGTATACATGCTTACAAAACGTAAATCAGTGACTTTTTTACTAGCGCATCAATAGAGTTTGTTTTGGTGAACGCGTTTTTTTTTTTTTTTTTGGAAAGGTTCTGTTTCAGCGGCTACGATAGTTGTTAATTTTTGCTTTTGTATTGAATTAGTTTCAACAAAAAATTCCGTTTTAAGCTCTAACAGCCTCATTATAATCTTTTGTTTAACCACATCTTTAGATTTCACGAATCTGGTATTCGGCGTTTTCCGCATTTCTTTCACGTAATTACTTTAGCCCCAAACGACTTTAATTAACGGCCATTCAATAAAAGATTGCATTAGAATGCGTGAGTATTTATTTCTTTTGTATTCAGTTGTAACAAAACAGGCAAAATATCAAATTTTTGAGTGTCCTATTTAAGTTTCGTTCGAGAAAATATTTCGGAAGTTTTGCTCCGCGTGTAAGATGATTTTACAACATTAAGTTCGGTTTTGTACTAAATTTTCTAAATTATTTGCTGTAGTACGGTATTCCTAAAGAAATCGTCCATATTCTTTTAGATATTTAGAAAAAATGCTCAGTTTTTCAAGTATTGACGAAAATGTGTATTTTTAAAAAACGGCGGGAAAATCGAACAAAAACTTCCCGGCTTTCTGGATTCTGCATAAAAGATGCAGTACACGCGCATGTGCAGTGAACGTTTAATTGCTTTAAATACAATGTCATCAAATTTTTAATTAATTTTTTTAATGAAATGTTTCTCTTGTAAACTGCCAAGTTTCCTTAAAGTTCGGTAAGGTTTGACGGGAAACTCGATGTGTTACGAGCCAAAAAACTGCGAATAAATAAACATCATATACCTTCTTGAATGTAAGTGATACTTTTATGAAAATGTACATTGGTAACTTAATTCATTTTTGAAATCAACAATTTGTTTCCAGCTATTTACGTACGATGTATAGGATGATCAAAAAACTTTTTTTTTCTTAAATTTGTTGCTGGTCCCCAAATTCATGAGTGTTTAATTGTTATTGGAAAATGTCAGCTGTGAAGAAACCTTTTATGTGACAAAAATAACCGAACAGTTAGTTTCTTATTTCTCAAGAAATTCGTAAAAATGTGAATGATTGAAAGTGTACGGATACTTTTGGTTTCATAGTGTATTCTTGTCACCAGTAAATTCACGTCTTGATTTAAAAAGATTTTTTCAATGCTTAAGAGTTATTTTTTTTAAAAGTTGGACTCTTTCGATAGTTGATGTCTTTAATTTTCGTGAGAATTTCAGGTTGTGTTTGTAGTACTACAATAAAAAAAAAGTGAAGTTTCTTTTTTTAAAAAAATCTGATTAGTTTGTGCCTTAGTAGTGGTCAAAGTTTAAGGTCGTGAATGTATGGTACTAAATATATGATTGTTTTGCTTTAAAAGCAATGTGACACCCATGCAATTTTTTAAGAATACGGATACTACTTGATACAAAGTACACGTTAGCATAAATAATTTTTGAGGCAAAGGTCAATTGAAAATGCTGTTTTCGCTAGTGTTTTTGCTTTGTTTGTGTCCGGATATTTGCCGAAGCCGTGAGTGATCCACGGAAATAAGTATAGGATGAATTACTCACCATAATATAGCTCAGAAAAACAGAAAATAATAGTGGTTACTCTTTGCTTTAGTAGTTAAACGGTCTCAAAGTTGATGATGTAAAAAAAGTCAAGTTTCAGGGACAAAAACTCTGTGCGCTACGAGTTAATAACTTTGTGAACAGCTGTAGATATAGTCCATGTGGTTTAAGGTCCAGGTTAAAAACTCATGGCATCTAATCAGTGGCGTAACTACGGGTCTCTGTCTGAGGGTGACACCCAAAGTGGGATTGCAAGTTTTTGAAAAATATTTAGCTAAATTGCATTTTTAAGACTACAAATGTGAACATTTTTCGGAGGAGAACCCCCAGACCCCTCACTTTTATTTGTCTTTGTTCATTTGCCCACTTGTAGTTTCGTTACAACACAAATATAGTTGTTTCTAAAAATTGCATGAATTTCATGCTTGTTTACTTAAAATTCTATTTTGTTTTTCGTTTACTTTTCTAGGGAGGGGGGAGGGATTGACACCACAAATTCCCGCCCCGGGTGTCACCCATGCTAGGTACGCCACTGCATCTAATCATCTTTTTAAAGTACACGGTCTCAAATTTGATAATTTGAAACAAAAAAATGAAAGTTTTAGGTCAATTACGTTAAAAAGCCTGAGTCAATAACTTTGAGCAAGAGAGTGCTGTACTTATACTTCATACTTACCATAGGATCTAATCAGCTTTCTTAATTTAACGTTCTCAAAAACGATGATTTCAGTATAAAATGGCATTTTTTCACGAGTTTACATGCGTGTTACACAAAATTTAATGAGCTCAAACTCACAAAAATACTAGAACGTAATAACAGCTAAATGTACTTTAAGTTCCAGAAACTTAAAGTGGGATAAAATTTTCTACAACCTAAATGACAACATGGCAATTTATCTAAAAAAGCTGATCCGCTACTTTGGAGCAATATTTTTGGAGAAATTTGATGCTCAGGATTCGGATCTCGGAAGCTGAAATTTTTCATAGGTCATCCAACTCGGAGATGATCGAGCAGGGACGGTTTGAAGAATCAAGCCAGTTGACGTAGAATGACTCTAATATAACATTATAAACAATTCACATGCATCTTTTGTTATATTCTAACAAATCTGTGTGATTTTTTTTCAACGTTATATTTATATTTTTGCTTTTGAGCCTTAATTCGTTTGTTATTTTAAAAAGTTTATTACTACGTACTCTCCACCTCTGGCAAGTTGAGCTCCGCTGCCCGACCGATTAAACGATTCCATTTGTTGAAATAGTGTGTGAGGAAAAACGGCTTAAGAACTTGCGGATTTAGTTTGCAGTGTTATTGCCCGTTTGGCGAAAATTATAATTCAGGTAAGAAGTAGCAAGTGGTAAAGGATTTTCTTGCCAATAAAAGGGTTGCAATGGTAGCCCAACTCTGTGCCTAACATTTTCTCTTCTTACTGATTGCTCTTCCTTGAAAAAAAAAAGACTTGCTCAAGGTCATAGCTCAACTTTTCGGAGGTGGACAGTACTCTATCTGCAAAATTTTACTGTAATTGTTTACTCAATCTCTTATTCAATTGCTGTCTTCTTCCCATAAATTGTCGTAGGATTTTTTTTTTTTTTTGTTGATCAGTTTATTAAGTCCCACTATAACAAGAGAGTAATACCGTACATTGAAAGGTAATTCCGCTCAAGGTTTTGATAGAGCATGTAAGTATGACAAATTCGCATACATAGTTGTGTCCGCTGTTCAAAACAGTACAGCCGCGTCTGACCACTACATGAGGTTTTATGCTCCCGTTTCTCATACATTGAAACCATGTTTCGGTATCTGTACTGAATTTTGCAATAGTAGCAAATTTCGGTCTACATGTGTGTGTGTGTGTGTTCTGTGTCTGATTTAAAGCAAGTTATTTAGGTGAGCTTCGTCATCACACGGTTGTGTCTCATCAATGTCTTTCTTTGATCTGGTTTCATATACTCACCAGCTCACCGTTATTCTTCAATGCCATGTTGGATTTTAATACATTATATTTGGCGTAACAAAGCACTGAAAAAATAAATATATTGCTTGAACGCCCAGCTAAATGTACATTTTTATAGACGTAATAAGTATATTTGAAAATAATAATTTGTACTTATATTCAAGTAAGATGTTGTAGAATTTTATAATAAGGTAATTGCAAACTACTTACGAGAGGTCACAAAATTAGTTTTATTCCCCACCAGTGACTAGATTCTCACTGGACACATACAATAATGTTTGCTCTTTGCGTGCACCGATCACAAGTTTTCAATGCATAATAGTCTAGTTTAGAGCTATTGCAGAGAGCGAGTTTGCCCGGGGTCATAACTTTTTTGAAGCTAATTTGTGCGAAGTTATTATAAGCAAAGCCATAAAATTTAGAGTATAAATAGATTTTTACCAAAGAACTGTCGAATAAAAATTTAAAACTAAGTTCGTGATTCTTTCCAAATGGACTGCTTTTAGAAAAAGAAAAGCATTTACAAAGCCCTCACACCTTGTTAAGTGGCGGTGAAAGTAATGATGACGCAAATGGTTATCAAGAGGTTACCCTTTCTTTTGCAAGAAAAGTTTGAGGCGTAAAAACTACTTTGATATTTTTACTTAATGTCTTGTTTGTGAATATTTCAAGAAAAATTCAATGAGAAGTATTATTACTTGCTGAATCATGATATCACGTTTACCGCTGAAATAAATTTTGGCAAAAGTAGCAAAGCGTTAATGATCATCAGCAAGCGGTGGCACACACAGGAATTTATCAAAGGGGGGGGGGGGTCCTCCCCCTTTGAATTGAAGATCCACCATTATCATATCATACTCCAACACGTATCCAAACATATTCTTTGGGTTTTATCGATTGCATTATTTAGCATTAGTTAAAAAAAAAAATAAACTTATGAATAACAAATACTTAAATTACCAGAAAGCACAAGAATGAATGTATTTACTTTTCTCATGCTTAAAAATATATTAAAACGCATTGCATACATAGGATTATAGTCAATTAGAAAAACTCAAGAGCCATGGGATGGTTTCGGACACCTTGGATCCTCCCCTTGTGTGCGCCACTGAGCAAGTTCAGCTCTCATTTTTTAGAAAAATACCAACAAAATATGGTTTTGTGCTTTAAGCTAACAGTTATGTAACATGTAATGGTAATTCAAAGATAATTTGGGTAAAGTGTTATCACAGTTAATTTATGTCACTTTCGTCGACGTCAAAAGGGGATTAATCGATTTTAAGAAAAGCTTCCTCTTAAAAAAAAAAAAACACTTTTTTTAAAACTTCATTATTTGTGTACAGTATCCCATACAAATCATTTTACTTCTAGTAATTTAAAAATAGATTAACACAAAACTTTTATTTCCGAAATTACATACATACACGTATCCAAGTTTGCCTACCGTGTTTCGGAATGTTATTAATCCTAACTAGAAGCAACATGTGTTTGGCACGCATAGAGCAAGTGAATATGCATTACGACAGAAAAAAAGAACGAAAACTACATTCACTTCTCGTAAATCGCTTCCGTCACGCAATCTTTCATAGTCTTTTACTCTCGTAATACCAAAGGCGACGATTACTTCCCACCCTTTTAACATCATTAAACATTCCTGATGACGAAACAAATTAACAGGACATTTTTTTTCTACAGTATTTTCAGGAAATGTACGACATTTACCAACATTAAGCAATATTTAATGTAGGTTCGCTGTGAAGTTCTTTTATTTTTCTTGCGTAATAATCTAAGGTATATTTTTCCCATGTATGCTTAGAAATAAAACCGTAATTTATGTCTTTGTAAGTAATGATAGTTGAGCAATTAAAGATCTAAACTCAAAGGTATCCTACACACGAGGCAGCTTAGTTGAATCAACTTTCGAACAATCGGTTATCCGGATGTGCAACTAGATAGAAATGGGAAATAATCGCTCGGCATCCTTCGCACGAGTCAATTTGTCAGGCACATGAGCCGCTACCACTCTTAGCCCGATGAGTTGAATCAACTTTTTAGGGGACATTGCCCAAGTCTTGCATTGATCTTTAATTTGCGCAAATGCTGTAAATTGGGCTAAAGTCTCCTGAAATTTTAAACCCAAACTAAGGCGGATACGCGAACTAAATATCTTATGGAAAAGCTATAAAATATTTTTTAGATTCAAACTACGCTATATACTGACAATTTATGGGTGTTGCACTATGCAAAAATACGAAACTACTGATTTTCCTTTTTTCTGAAAATTTCAATTTTCAACATTTTTAAAAATTTTCAGCCTCATGCGCGAGTTGAAGATCTCATTTTTTTATGAGGACACTTATCTACATTTTTTAAGAGGTAACGCGATTCCGAAATAAAAAAAAAAATCGATTTTTCGATCCACCCTACTGTTTCGTTTCCAGCAAAGTAGCTATAAGCATGCTTTTGCTTTAGTTACATTGAATGTTGAAGGTCGCTAGTTCAATGAGGTAGCTTGACACGAATCGTATTGATAACATCAGGAAGTTCACATGCAACTGACCTATCTGTTGCATATTGTTAATTGCGTGACTATTTCCTATTTCTGGCGAATCCAACCGATTTCTCGAATACAATTCTCAGAGAGAGAGAGAGAGAAAGTAGTGTGAATGTGTGACTCTCTATTCTGCGGGAAATCTAGTCTTCACGGGAAAGATAGACTAGATGTTAACAAAAAACATTCTACATTTGCGACGTCAGTCACGTGTTTTGGTTGTACAAAAGCAAATTGGTGCTAAGCAGACAGTGAAAGCGATTATTATTGTTTTTTTTTATTTAAGAGAAAATCAACTAAAGTGTCATAGTGGTAAACCTTCTGGCAGCTTGATTATTTTCGGTCTATCTTTTCCGTCAACAGATTATAAGTATGAAAGAAGCAATTTCAGTTAGGTCAGCATCATTCAGCACTTCGTTTTATATTCATAACGAATGCTATGAGATAATTTTAAATGAAATTTTGAATCAATTCACATGATTTTTATATTTATTTTCTTAATTATTATGTTGAGAATTCATAAAACTTCAAGAAAAATAGTTTTTTTCATAAGATATTCAACTTGAAATGTATTTTTTTTCAGAAAAATCGGTTTGAGTTTAGTAGTTAGGATCGATGGTGTTTAATAACGTTGAATTTGTCCTGGTTATTAGAATGAAATAACGTCGTTACAGATTTCGTGTGCTCCATTCTTACGAATGATAGTTTGAAAGAGAGCATAATTATGTGATTTGATTTATATCACTAAGATTATCCCATGACGCCATGATCAACGAAACACAACAATCAATTACTTTTGAAGGATGAAAATGATTATGCTCTGAGTCAAGGTGTTAAGTTCTGCGAATTTTGCCAATTTATTGCTGGCTTTAGCATATTTAATGTTTTGAGAGCTTCAAAATTCAGTGAATAGTATTTTTCATAGAAACAGTAGAGTCCCAAAAATTCGGTACTCTATAACACGCCCGAATCTGGAAAACCTGCCACACCCTGGCAGGACAAGAAAGTAAAAAAAAAAAAAAAACTCTCAAAAAACCTGTTGCGATCACATTCCCGATTTCCCGGCATATTCAAAAACTCTGACATTTTTCGGTCCAAATTAGGCAGAGTTTTCTTCACTCTACCGTACTTTTATGTGGAAATGTTATTTTTCAACCTTTATAAAAAAATATAAAATGTTTCAAAAGATGCTTATTTACCTTTTCATTTACGTTAAATACTTAACAAGATCAAAATCAGCGAGAAAAACAGCGAAATGCCAAGTCCATTGTTCAGATGTCAGGAAATACTACTTTCCTTACAAATCCAGATGACCCAAGCGATCCAGTAAAGAAATTCACTTTTGATCACAGTTATTGGTCACATGATGGATACAAAGAACTTCCAAACGGCTACTGTACTCAAGATAATACTCAACCAAACGGCTCCAAGTTTTGCGATCAGGTAATGTAGATATAGTTCAATATATTCAAAATTGTCAGTAAAAAAAGAAAAAGTAACTAAAACTATTACGCTACTCAATAATAGTTTTAGGGGACTTTCTCAGTTAGTAGGGGAGTTTAAAGGGGGGTGGAGGTAGATTTGCTGCTCGACCCGAAGTTGCACGGGCTCTCTCAAATATTGCGTCATTCCTTAAGAGGGAAAACAACTAATGTCACGCAGGAGTATTTATCTAAAAAGAAAGAGAACTACAATCTTTAGAAATTACCATTAGAATATACTCTTTTAAATAATCTGCAAAACAATAAGGCCAAGGGTTCCTCCATAACGTCAACAGATCCCTTACAGTCCCATTGGAATAAGTAGAGTAGCACAGTAGATCCCAATTTAAATGAGGACAACTGTCCCTAAATAGTACCATTAAAATAAGGTATTTTAGACCTTTGTTGTAATCCTAAATCCCCTTGTTGGAAGACCTAAAGCTTTAAATGAGATAGGAGCCATTAGAGCATTATATGAGATGGATGTGAAGAGACATGTGAAAGGACGAGCTTTGACTAACTTTGCATTATTCACAGGATTAGGCAGTAGTAGAACCAATAACCACGGAACATCACGTGCAAAGCACTGCTTGTGAAAAAACTTTTCATATTCAGCGTGAATAGCGTGTTTCTTCAATCCGGTGTTCGAATCGCCAGCGTGTAACTTTTGTGAGATGCCAATTGTTCCAACTGCAATTATGGTTTTTTAATACGCTGATCAATTTATGCAAGGAAAAACTGGTTCGCTATTCAAAATGTTCGAAATTCTTTCACTGCAACCGTATCCGTGAGCACTGCGTCGATTAAAATCCTCACAATATTGGTCGCATACCTTTAAACAACCATATCTGAAATTTTGGTTCGATTGGTTCAGCGGATAGGTCACTAGGGCCTTGTATATAGGGGAAGTTACTGTTGGATTACCTTGTATTAGACCTTAAGATAACCACGCAAGTCAAAAAAAAAAAAAAATCGAAACGAAAACTGGTTTTATGCAAACTTTTTCTGCTCATTTTTCATGAAAAAAGTGTATAAACACAATTATTCTGAAATATATTTTATTATATAAGCAAAATTTAGACAATGAAGCATGGTAGCTAAGTGCGTTATTACATAAGCATAAAAATGAGGAAGATAGGTTTATTAAAGATAAAGCCAGCATAATATGAGAAAAAAGTACAGCAGCACTAACACGGGTAATGTAAAAATTAAGAAAAATGCTGAATAGCCAAGCTTTTGTATGGCGGTTTATTGGAAGAAAGGAAAATTTTTGCTCGTATATTTTATTTGTGAACGACCTATTTTTTGGTTCAACTTAATATTTTAACTTATCTAAGTTAGAATAAAGTAAATATCTTTCGTAGGAGCGTGTGTATCGTGATCTGGGTAGAGGAGTGCTTCGCAATGCTTGGGATGGATATAACTCGGCTCTTTTTGCTTACGGACAAACTGGATCCGGAAAGTCTTGGTCAGTCATTGGTTATGGTCCCAACAAAGGTACTCATTTGTAAATTTAAGTACTTTACCTTAAGGATATACTTTCTTTACTGTATTACAAGTCATTTACCTCACTTCTTTATTAGCTATAGATTAAGTATGTGGGTCCGTCAATAAATAACGAAGCAGAGGCTATAAAACAGACTTTATTCGACATTCTTCAAAAATACTGATCAAAATTGTTTAAAACACTTATCCCTCTGGGAAATTAGTCGCATAATTCCGTGCTCATAAAAGTCCTTTAGCAGCTGCTGGCACCAATTAAGAAGCACTCCTTTACTTCATCGTCCGAAGGAAATCGTTGTCCCTAAAGTACCTTCTTGTGTTTCCCAAAGATATGGGATCATATGGGTATAGATCTGGACTGTAAGGGGCGTGGTTCAAGACTTCCCGCTTAGATTTCCGCAAAAGTTCCTTTTTTGCATTGGCTGTGTGTGGTCTATCGTTATTGTTCAACAGGATGACAACACGTGCAATTTTACCGGAACCACACACAGCCAATGCCAAAAAGAAACTTTTGTGAAAATTTAAGTGGGAAGTCTTGAACCACCCCCCTTTATAGGGGGTCCAGATCTATCCCCATATGATCCCAGATCTTTGGGAAACTCAAGAAGGCTCTTAGGGGTCAATGATTTCATACGGACGATGAAGTAAAGGAGTGCGTGTGCAATTGGATCCTGCAGCAGCCAAAAGACTTTAATAAGCACTGAATTATTCGCCTAATTTCCCAGAGGGATAAGTGTTTTAAACAATTCAGTTTTGAAGAATGTCTGAATGAAATTAGTTTTACAGCTTCTGCCTCGTTATTTATTGACTGACCCTAATAATTACAAAGTTTTAAACTGTCTAGTTAAATTAATTTATAATAAAGCTTACAAAAAGTTAGATTAGAAAACAGGACAAGAGAGCAAGAATGTGGAATTATATAATCAAATGTATGTGAAAAATATTTTTTCACAGCACTAGTACATTTTTGATTGAATAATGTCAACAATTTTTCAGTTTATAACAGCATTGCGACAATGAATTTTGATTTCAAACGTTTGGTGTACTTAAAACACTTCACAAGAATCATATGTCTATTTTTTAGAAATTTCAAACTAATTTAAAATAATTAATATGAGAGTTGAAACTTTAAAAGTGGCAACTAAGTGTTTACATCTAATACAAAGGTGATACATGCTGCCAAGGTTTGCTGTCCTGCAATATAGTTACCAGCATTGTGTAACATCCGTTTCCAACGATGTGGATGTCGTAGAAAACCTTTCGCAGCGCCTGTTCTGTCGATAGTTCGAGTGGATCACTCTATTGTAGCAGGAATCTGTGGAATAGTTCTGAGGCGAATTTCACGAAATGAATCCTTCGTCTTAGTCGAAGTCACTAAGACTTACTTAAGTCACTACTTAAACCAAAATCACTAGGACTTGTGACTGTTACTTAATTCATGAGATGAAGGAGCTACTCCGTGGCTTTCGCTTCAGAACTGTTACAGAGATTCCTGCGGCAGTAGGTCCACTCGAACTATCGATAGAACAGACAATTCTACATGTGGTCCTACGACATCCACATCGTTGAAAACGCGTTGTGCACAATGCTGGTGATTATATTGAAGAACGGTAAATCTTTGTAACATATATATGTATTCCTTTTGTACTAGATATCAATAAATAGTTGCTACCCCCATTAAAGTTCTAACCCTCTTATATTGCAGAAAACATTTCAATATAAAATTTAAATTTGTACCTGCGCAAGTCGCACGTGACCAGGTTTTATAAATAAGCAATTTTATTTTCAATATGAATTTTGTTCCCACTGGCTGGAACTAGTATCATGTACGCGAATAAAACTAACTCGAACTGCTCTTCATCGTTTTGATAGACTATTGGATTCCCTTAAGCGTTTTTGCCAATGAAACTTTCTAGTTTTAGAAAAAAAGTAACATTTATTGTCTGAAATGTATGCTGGATCAGCATGGGAAAGATAACTGTTTAATCTTAGTCCTAAATAGGTGATTCTTAAGAATATATTAATAGAGGTAGCATCATTAATATATCAATAGGTATTTCGTATTTTGACTTCACAATGAACATTATGATCGTAAGGTAAAAAAAAAATAAATCTGATGGCAAAATAGACTTCACTTTAGCAATTAAAATAAGTTAAAGAAAACTAGAATGCTAATGTTAGAGATTCAGAAGTGACTTGCGCAGGAGAGACGTGTTACTGCTAAGAATACGTAACTCGCAATGCATTTTAAACAATTCTAAACAATACTTTACAGATAAATTGAGCACTAATTTAATGACTCCAAAACACAGGTGATCCCACTTCATGTTTAAATGACTATCTGATTTAACTACCAGGCGATACACCATATTGACTGGTTCTGAAAGAAGAGCTATAACGTTACTCTAATATGTTTTTGAAGAAAAAGAAAGGTATATTGCGCCTTCGCATTGTTGATAGTTGACGGAAGAACCAAAACCATTAAATTCGTTGGAAATGGAAAGAGCAGTAAATGTGATTAGAAAATCAAGGCTTCCACAGTGTGCTCAATAACAGGAAGTTCGGCGTGGGTTTGCAGTTAAATTTATTATTCTTAATGTTGAAAACCGCGAAACAAAAACCTTAATTCGCCTGGCAATCCTTGTTTTTTTTTTTTTTTTTTTTTAAATTCACGCAGCGCATTTTGAGTTGTATTCGTCCACGGATGAGCTAACAATCCTGTGGTGTACTATGTTTCTCAACATCTGCTTTAAAACAATACGCCATGTTTTGAACAAATTGCTTTTTGTGAATGTTTGAAATTAACATCGTTTACATAAAATGAGTTTTTTTTTTAAATTAAATAATGCTTGCTAATTGTACTAAGCATTATTATTCACATAAACATGTTCAGGAATAAGCAATCTGCTCATTCTGGCAATACACTGTTTCTTAAAACTATTTACAGAGATATATACGACTGTAAACTTACAAATTTTCAAGTTTAGATTTATTTGAAAGAATTCTCTACTATTTATGATTTTCTTAAGGTATTGTACCGAAATTCTGCGAGGAAATGTTTAGAGGAATCGATGATAAAAAAAGGGGAGGAGATCAAACAGAATTTGAGGTGAGTATTTGAATAATAAGTTTCATGTTAATGTACTGATTTAAAAGATTTCGTTTCTGAAGTGGTTTACTTGATTTTTGGTCTTGTGAATTGATCCACCATGCGCAGAGCAAATCGCAATGTAAAGTTATTAAATAATAACATTTACAAAAATCAAAAGTGAATTCTTAAATGAAACAGATTCTCCGATTAAAATATGCTTGGAAAGCATATTGGTTTCCATGCTTACTTATTTTGCCCCATTAATATTTTTATTATTATGTCTAGCTGGGAAAACTAAAACATTTAAACTAAAGTTTGTTCAACGAGAATTTTTTTCGTATGTCAATCAAATAAAAAATAAAATGAATAAATAGATATTAATAATGATGATAGCAAAAATATTTAAGTAAAAAGAATAAATGAGTTAATAAAAAGATCAAATAAGAATAAAACTATTAAACAAAAAGAAAAAAGTGGAGAAAAGGAAGCAGTTAAATTAAGGAACTGTAAAGTTTAGATTTTATTAATTGAACTAATTGATGGGGGAAATAAATTCCAAAATTATGAGGTTGAACGTTATAGGGAAATTAAGACACCTTTTCTTTCTCGTGCCAAAATTTACTTAGAACGAGCTAGGGAAATAAGGTTTCAATGTTTTAACTTTAGATCTCCCCCCCCCCCCACATCCTTTTTTTTTTTTGAGACATATCATTTTGTCATTGTGTCCAAGACTACACTGTCTGAAAGAATCTAGGTATGAAAATTTTGATTTTATAACTATTTTTTAGCGAATGAAGTCATGTTTACTTTTACCCTAGTATGTTTCATTTAACCCCAGAGACTAGGGGGGAAATAGAAATGCCCCATTTATTTCCTCATAAGATTGATGTAGGAGGTATAGAATATAGATAATCGCACTAGACACAATCAGTTAAGGAGATTAAGAAGTTTTTCACCAGCAATAATCATGCAGCACCTCGAAGGTCACATGTGACTGGCTGAAACCTTCAAATGTAATCTGAAAACATTTTTAAAAAAAAGTATGAAAAATTCAATTATGCGCTGAATTTATTTAAAACACACACAAAAGAGAGAAATTGACATCAAAATTTAATCTTCCAAAAAAAAAAAAAAAAAAAAAAATCAAAAGAAAAACTTAACTCTTTCTATGTACCCAAGAGTGCATTATTTGAGGGGAAATGGAAACACCTAAATTGCACATTGTTTGTCTGAAGTGCAACTAGTTGATTTATGAAATACAAACACTAGTTTTCTGGTGTTATTTTTTTATACCCCACCATAAGAGACATCCCGTTTAAACTCACTTTTCCCGGATTTTTCTCAAAATTATTCATAGTTAAGACTTTTGCTTAAAGCATTTAAACTGATTTGATATTGAGCCCAGAATCCTCAGCTTTATTATTGACTTAATTTTATTATTTTTTTTTTCAAAATTATGTCAATTGTAGGTGACACAAACGAAAGGTACCCCAAATTCTGTGCTTTTTACCCCACTTTCATTTGTATGCAACTTATTCGTTTCATTAAATGATACATGTTGATAGGTCTATGGTCTATTAACTACTCAACAAGTTTCTATGAGAAATACTTATAGCAATTCATTGAAGTTTTGTTTTGAGTCGTTTTCAACGAAAATGTTATTTTGCTTCGATATTTCGATCATAAGAAATAAAAAAAAAAGCACTAAAAAGAAGAACCAAGAAGATAGAATAATAAGTAGTTATAGTGCAATAAAGCAATTCTAGCATAGCTTGCAAATTTTACCACGAAAATTTTGAAAAATAAGAAGACATTTTCATATTTAGAAAAACAAAATGTTTAGTTGATTCATATTCAATAAAACAACTTCTACAATAAAAATGTTGAAAACGAAATGTTGAACAAAAATGGCTTTCTTGTTCTGGTTTTTATGGGTTTTAAAACCCTTTACATTTTATTCTTTTTCTCTGCTGTTTTTTTTCCCCGTTTCGCTTCACGTTATTTTTTGCGGAATCATAGTGACACCTTCTGGTACGTTAAGTCTATATGCTAATCGATCTGAAGACTCTATTGATGTAATGGAAGGCAAAAAGCATATTATTTCATAATGCAACAACAGCTAATAATCCTACAAAAATACGTAAAACATCGTATGTGCTTTGTCTTTGGAATTGGGCAATCAATCATAAGTTTTATATTTTAAGAAAACAACCTGTACAAGCCCCCAAAACTTCTTTCACGGACGTTTTCTTGTTGCATTTTAGTAAAACAGCAGTGGGACATAAACTTCTGCTTGAAAAGTTCATTCGCTTAAGTAGAGAAAGAGATAAAGATATCGATACATTGGAGAGTTCTCAACTTTCCTCTAAATTTCACTAAAAGCAAATCAAAACGTCCATGAGTAAAAATTAGTTTTACTGACTTTTAAAAGAATTTAAGATACAATACTATTTTTATTTATTCATTCTACACACATATACTCACAAAATGAAATAAAATCTCTGTATACACTTAAACTGCTCCTTCTGTTGTTTAGCGGTAGCAAATGAAATCTGTACTCTTAATAAATGGTTAATTTATCATGCGGGTGCATTTAAAATGGTACAAACTAAGAATTCCAATTGCATATTTGCATATGAAAAGGGGTAAGTACGCTAACCTATTTTACGGAACATGTCAATGCTATAAATTATTAAAATTTTCTCAGAGGTACTAATCAGACAGCCCACATCAGAATAAAATATGTATGTGTGCGGGACGGGAAACGAAATAATGTAACTTCTATAACTGGCCGTAGTTTTTTGGAGTGTCTTCATAATGTAGGTGCACAACAGCGCCGTTTACATGGAAGATTGACCAAGCATATAAGCGCCGTTCATTGAAGCCCCACCCGTTCAGCATTGAAGCATAGAAGATATATTCGTTAAGGTACAAAGCGAACTAAATTACGAACTACCCGGAAAGAATTAAGCTAGTTATAACAAGGATCAATTTGGCTTATTATATATTCTGAATAATTTTTATGCATAGGTGGAATTAATTAATGTTGAGAAAATGAAATGTAATACATTATAATGGGATTTTATGATAGGAGTTCAAATTTTCATGTTGCAGCGGTATTGTTTAATAAAAGACTCCTACGGCTTTTAGTAAAATTCTTCAGCATAAATAATTTGATAGATGAATAATGCTTAAATAGTTAACTGAATAGTCCACATGATATGAACATAGAAGCTAAACAAACATGCCTGATAACAGCAATGGATATGTATTCAAAGTGTTCTCTTTAAACTGTTTTGCTCTTATTCAAAAGTCTGCTAAAAAATTTGGTATCGTTAACGATTTCATATTTTGCATTAAATGTTTTTAAAAAAAATTAAGAGTGCGTATATACTAGGATAACACAAGAAAAAAATCGAAAAACTGATGTACAAATATATAGACTTATTTAAACTAATAACGTTTTTTTCTGTTATAAGTGATTTCAATGTGTTCAAATGCTGTACAACGAATGGAAAAAAAAAATATTATAAAGTATGCAGTAAAATCTCTTTGCATAGAATATGTTAAATGGACAGTTTGCAAAGCTGTTTAAATCATTTCTGTTTGAATTGCCAACCACATAGAACTTTTATATACAATTGGTTTGATTGCGGTACTGTTCATTCATAATTTATTTTCGAAGTACGCTCTCTGAAATGTAAGGACAAGTTGTTGAAAAATCTGCAGTACTAACAAAATTTTTCTTACGTACTGTCTGCATAATTTTAAAGAACTGCGTATCATTAGAGGGTATTTTTTTTAATTCTAGGTGAGGTTCAGTATGCTGGAAATTTACAACGAAATCGTACGAGATTTATTGAATCCTGGAGGCGATAGAAAAAGAGGACTAAAAATACGTGAACACCCAAAGAAAGGGTTTTATGGTATGATTTCAGTTTCAATATTTTGTTCTTTTTTTTAATAATTACATGTCCGATACGATAAATTAATTTCATAAATATCAAAAACTTCATGGAAAACGCAAAATTGTACGCTTCTACAACGCTTCAAAGTACGTTGAATTAGGCATGCATAATTTTATTAAAATGCGTTTAAGTGACCGATGCACATTATTTTCCTTTAAGATGTGAACTACATGCTTTACTTTTTTTGCAAAAAAAAAAAAGTTTCAGACATAAAAATTGACCAATTTAACTTTTATAATTCTGAATCGTCATACATCTTTATCCGTTAATGAATTTTTCGGTATTAATAAAAGTAATATTTTTTATGCAATCCTTTTCATTCTGTTTTCATAATCTCTACATCACATTGTACAGACACGCCTCATTCCAGTTCAAACTACTCAAATGGTTTATTGGTGAAAGCAAATATTTATTTTCATACTAAGTGACTCGATTATAAGTAAGATTTACTTAGTGTACATATTGCTCGTTTTGAAGTCACTGTGTCTCCTTATTTGCCAGGCGTTTCATCAGCAAAATATTTTACCTTTAAATAATACTGATTTCGGAACTTGTTATTAAGAGTATTAATGGCATCCATTGTTGGGCTAAACAGCAGAGCGTAGCAGAGTCCAATAAAATGTCATAAGAGTTAGAAATATAATATTTGAATAGCGGATATACGGATAAATTACACACTCTAGAAATAATTTCATATTCACAAATCCACAGACATCATAAGCTCTATTTAAGCGCACGCGCATCATCATACGAGGTGGCGTTGCAGTCGACTGTTGGGGTATTTCATAATACTTAGGGGGAATAGTAAGACATTGAATAGGCATAAAATGAGTACAGAAAAACTTTTACAGGGTGACCAGTAATTAACCCGCTGATGTTAAAAATTAATTTCTCACAAACTGCTGACTCGCAAAATTGTATCATAATTTTAAAACAAAGTGCAATGCATGGGAATTTCTTTGATGCATGTTTGATGTGTCTTTCATCTCTGCTATAATATGGCGCGAACGAATAGCAAAATTCTGCATCACTCATTGAAGGGTCGAAGTTTCAATGCTTTCAATAACAGTCTGAATTGCCGTTTTCAGGTCTTCGATGCTCTTGGGGTTTCTAGCGTAAACTTTGTTTTTGATATAACCCCAACCAAAATGAATCGCAAGGGTTCTAGTCAGGTGAATAGGGTGCCCAATTGATTCCCATATTTTTCGATTTTGGGTACGCTAAAGCCAAAACCCGCTCAGTGAAGTGCTCATCAAGCAGATCAAGCACTTTATTGGTACGATGAGGTGGTGCGCCGCCTTGCACGAACCACGAGCTTTCGAAATTCATCTCACTTTAAATTGCTGGAACTAACTGATTTCCCAAAATTCCCACATTTCGTTCAGAAGTGAGTCTGTTCGTTGTATTAAGCTTAAACTCAGTTGCAAACTTTCTTTGAGTCACAATTTGGGTGTTGTTTGAATAATTCTTTCGAACCATGAAAATGCGCTTTGATACGCTATTTCTCGACATTTTCACTGAAAAATAAACAACAAAGGCCAACTCAATGAGACTGCGCAAAAAAATCTACCAACGCACCGAATCTAAGCGCCAAGTTTAAACTTGATACGCCAAGCAGTTTTCGAGAAATTTAGAAATTCTTTTCAACGCGTTAATATGGTCACCCTGTATAACTTAACATCCAAGAACACACGAAGTTTTGTATTTTTAGTTTTGAATCACTATTTTCAGAGATATAAGTCAGATATGACAATTAAGCTTAGCTACAGTTCAAGTATCACGTGTTTCATAAATACCATATGAATGCAGGGGAGAACCCGGAGGAATGGAACAACTCATTTACTGGAATATGTCGAATGTAAAAACAAAAAATATAACTTTTCCTGTATATGTAACGGCTTTGATTCTAGCTGCTACATCTACTGGACAAGCTAGAAATAATTTTTCACGTTTCAATTTGGCACTTAAATGAAGCTGTTTCATTATTCTCGACGTCCCACTCCGCTCTTATGAGCGTATGTGTACATGTACACACATTTGTGTACATACTATATTGGTACTATATTAGTGGAACCGTATAGAAACACTGACAAGACTATATGTCATCAAGAAAAACGAAATAAAGTGAATATTCATAGGTTTATCTGGTAATAGCTTATATAAAACAACAGTAGTCAGTCAAACGAATCAGCATTGCTTTCTAAAGATCTCTAGATCGGTGGATTCCATATATGATTCCATTAAACCAGTTTTTTTTCTTCCCGTTCGTCGTTACGTATTCGCAGATGAGAAATTACTGAATAATTGAATTTTCAATAGAATAGTACATTTTAAAATTGATTCTTTTTTTGCGTATTTTAGCTTCACGAAGAAATGATTTTTTTTTCACGTATGTAATTCGGTCACAGATCTTAAATTAGTTCGTTGTTTATTAGTTCGTTTTACAATCAATGTACCACATCAACGGTAGTTATTAAAGCACACACCGACTCAATGCAGCTCAGGTTACAAGCAGACTCTTATAATCTCTGCAATATACTGGACATCCCAGTTATTACTTCCAGAGACTACAGTTTCGTTCTTATTAGAACCCATCAGTCTGGAATAATGAATAACCGATCTGGAGGCAGATGTTATCTTATTAAAGCTGAGCGCGGCAACAAACTGGTAGATAAAAGAAATTTATCTCACCAGCGAGTGATCGCAGCATGGTGCTGTTCGACTGAAAAATTGAAGGCAAAGCTTGGGTTTTAGCATTAAGTTACTGCTCCTAAGCCAGGACTTTGCCTTTAATTTTCCACTCGAACCGCACCATGCTGCGGTCACTCGCTACGAAAAATTTCCTCTATCTACCAGTTTGTTGACCTTCTCAGCTTCAATGAGATGACACATGCCTCCAGCTCGGTTATTCACAATTTCAGACTGATGAGTTCTAATGAGGATGAAACTGCAGTTTCTGGATGTGATAACCGGGCTGTCTGGTATATGACATGTGATTCTGGGGGGGGGGGTAACCTTGGCTTAGAGGCGGTAACTTACTGCTCTTGTAACTTTTGTTTAAACTGAGATTTCATTCATTACATAATTATATACTGTATAAATCTGTATTATTACAATACTATATAAGTACATAAAAGTTATATTTTGACTTCTTGATTAGAATTATTTCATAGACTTAGCAAATTTATTTTATCTTTCACATTCTGCAGCTGAAGGACTAAAGCTTTCAATGGTAACAAGTTACAAAGAAATTGAGAGGAAGCTCAACGAAGGAACAACCAATAGGAGTATAGCTTCAACGAACATGAATGCTACAAGCAGGTAAGCACTAGAAGGGTCGTTAGATAATTTCAAACCATATGTTTGTCCATTTTTGCGAAATATTATTACAACTTTTGTATGTATAATAATGCATTGTTTCTACAACTTATAAAGAAGTTTACTGAATTCCAAAATTTCTTCTTGCAAAATAAGATGATTGTGCTGTGATTTAGCTTTAAATGTGATTTAGTATAGATGAAAGGTTTCAGATTGACAGCTAAGTTTACTTTTTATAAAGCCGGCGTGACTGTGTTATAGTCAGCCAATATGAAGGTACTTCCTAATATGTGGTACCTAATACGTTTTTTAATATCTGCATCCGACATCTATGGAGAATGTCCGAAGTATAGTTTTCTAGGACTAGATATTTTGTGTTGTTGCCACACTGTTAAAAATTCAGGAAGATTTTCTGGTAATTGTTACTGTAAAATTGCATCGCCGACGCATCGCTGATTTTTTACGGTAATTTATACCGGAGAAATAAGCGATCCCAGCGCCAACTGGTTGCTGTGGCCTACCGAGGAAACCGTAAAATTTTACAGTAACATTTGATTTTTACGGTAAAAGTTACTGGCAACATGGATGCCAGTAACAATTACCGTAAATTTTCCGGAAAATTTTTAACAGTGCAGAAACAGTAGTATGAGCTGCAGTTGTTAAGATTACAGATAACTCCGGATTATCCGCGGAATTGGGTGGCACAAGTGCAGCAGATAATAAAAATCGTGAATAAACCCAAAAAGGCTAAAATAAGGGACAAGTAAGGTAAAAATTGTCCTTCCTCAAAAGCTTAGTTGTATTGATGCATAATATTTTTTTTTCAAACAGTGAAAATATATACAGTAACGTAAAAATGTTTCGTATTTTTGCACAAAGAACCCAACATCAATGAAAACAAGTGTATGTACGATGAATAAAGCACAATAAATATATAAAACAAAAACAATCAAGTTCAGTTTTTTTACAAAAACAGCCATTGGTATTTGCTTTTTGTGGTGAAAATACATATTCCTGATTGTTAATTGACTCGCGGATAATCCACTCTCGGATAATCGAGAGTTTACTGTATAGGTGTTTATTTGTATCATGATTCCAAAGTTTTTTTTTTACAGTACTGCAGTAACCATGTTGAGACGCTCTTATATGCTGAAAATTATAATTTCATAATATATTATTTCTTCTACATTAATTTTTTAGTATAGACATTTTCAGCATTTATTCTATTTCCTACATAATTGATGCACGTGATTAAGAATGAAAATCAGGTTGAAGAAGCGAGCAGTACGGGGTAGGGCACAATATCGAACAAATTACGCAGTATGGGGCGAAGCAAGTTTCTCTTCTTTCAGAAAAAGAAGAATGGAGAAGTAAAAGTGAGGATGAAATGATGTTAGTTGTGTAGCTGCTGCTCTGAGTCCTTTTCAAACCACAATGGAATGAACAGTGGTTTCGGGGTCAAAAATACCTCAACTCAGCTCATATAAACTGAGATATTAATAGAGAAAATATCACTTAATTCAAATGCAAATAAATCATTTATGAAACACAAATGGTCATTTTCTAATGTTATTTGTATGGTGCTCCATAATAAGATATACGCTGTGTAAACATTTCCGATCATTTTTCAGATTTTTTTTTTTTCTTTTTGAATATTAAAATTTATATTTTTATATTCAAGCGTTTAAACTCAAAAGGTCCTAATCCTCTGTGAATTTGATTATACGCTCCACAGTTAATTTCTTAATTATGTTAGTTGAAAGTGATAAAAACAATAGGAACCCCATTTCAGTGTTTTTACCCAATGCGTTGTATGCTATATTTGATGCTGTATATATTTGTGCTGTATGTCCATGAACTCGAGTATAATACGCGGCAAAAATTATGAATCTGTCAATATTGTGCACGAAACGCTTTTACCTCTTCCACACAAAAAAAATGTTTTTGCGGGTTGTTTAAGGCTCCAAGCACATTAAAAAATAGAGAAAATTTTCGGCAAAAGTACAGTTCCTTTATTAAATACTACAAATTTATTCGTTATGGAATCTACTTATGCCAACAATGAGAAGAAATACGAATCTCTTAGGTTTTAACTTGGAGTATTAATCATTCATCGAAAAACATTATTAAGTATAAACTGAGCAATTGATGAAATCTAAATTTCAGTGAAAGCTCAACTTGGCCGTTTTTTTATTTGTTACACTAAAAAAAGAATCGATTTTAAGTTTACGAATAATCACTATACCCTGTAGGATTAAAATTTATCGAGCGATCGGGACGGTGCATAAGCATTGATTTTTTTTTAAAATCTTTATGCACCTGACACTACGTGTGATGAATATCGCACCTTGGCAAGAAAAGTGACACAACTCAAAATTTGGGGAAAATGTATTGACAATTGATTTAAAACCTAAATTTAATGCTCTTTCTTATCACAGAAACTACGACAAAATGAACTTTCATAACTGGTGCATGGTGGCGTAAAAACGATAAAACCCAATAGTGACACATTATTAAACCTTCACAATTTAGATATAACATTTTCGAACTTTAAAATGCATTTAGAGCAAAAGAACTAACCAGTAAACATCACTTACTATTTTTTTTTTTGGAAGTATTGCAATATTCAAGACAATCTCTTAAAATTACTATTGCATAAAACCATAATTTTTTCCCATTGCTGTTTTTTTGTGTTGTGTTACTTTTCTTGCCAAGGAGCGATATGTTATAAAATTGAATTTGAAGGCGCTATTTCTTTTCAGAATTGGAGTACGTACAATGTTCTTCTAACAAAAAGTTTATATTTTTTAGTCGTGCCCATACAATTGTTGGGATTCATCTTGTGCAAAAATCAAAGAAGGGAAGTGGCCAAGAAGCTGTCAAAAGCTCCATAGTTCATCTTGTTGATCTTGCAGGAAGGTAAAGGAATGTTTACTCTTAATAGTGTCGCTTGAAATGAATTATTGGAAAAATCTAAACGCAAATGACTGTCATACATTTTGATGGTGTATTATGTCAAAAGACGTATGAAACAAAAAAAATCACACAGAGTAAAATTGACGAGGTTGAATTTTTCCGAAACCTTCAATTGGCGTACATTACTATTACACTTTCTCCTGGGTTTTTTCTGGTGCTGTGATTTCCTCCGGCTAGCACAAATAAAAGGTATTTTTGTGATTGGCTTGAAAAAATTTACAGAAGTGGAATTTTCCCCCATAGTTACCAATGATTTGGCTTTTATGTTTAGAGATTTTGAATAGACAAGAGAAAAAAATATATATTTCCAACATTACTTTCTTCTTGGACTAATCTCATATATATATATATATATATATATATATATATATATATATATATATATATATATATATATATATATATATATATATATATATATATATATATATATATATATATATATATATCGAGTAACGCTCTGACGTCAACAATGAAAAGCTTGCCACGGCATAATATGATTTGATGATATATTTTGGTAATGTTTAAAATTCAGGGAAAGACTTTATTGTGACAAGGTTGAACTGTGGATCCGGTAATTTAACTGTTATACTGGTGAGACTGTGTCGTTTCAGGACTGCGAAGAAAAAAAAAGGGGTCAACAATGAACGCTGTCTACTGGAGTTTAGGGTTTATTCACTGGAGTTAGGGTTAGGATTTTAACTATCAAAGTATGCCCAAACACGCAATTGCTTCATTCAAATGTAGAAGCAGTTTTCACCCGTCATATCTTGATGGGCAATATTCTAGTATTTTGAGATTGAGTTTTGTGACATTAAAATTGAGGCTATGAGAAGTAAAGGAATGTAAGTGTATTTTTTAAAAGTTTTGAATGTTTTCATTAAAATTAAAAAAAAAAAAAACTGTATAACTGCATCCCTCATACTATCACCATCTCTTGCATCTAAACAGATGAGTTTCTCCTACCATTTGTATGAGTTATCTACCAATTTTTAATTTTAGTATTTGTGCTCTTTTTCTTCTAAATACTAAAATTAAATTCAAAGTTACGTCTCGTGCCATAGTTCATTAAAATTTTGTTACTTTATGTCATCCATTAAAGACATTTTTTTTATGTCAGAAGCTAAATGCACATTTGTTTGTGATTTTGAAAAAACAAAAACAAAAATAGATAAAATTTCTTGCAGTTTATTTTATATTTTTAGATTTTCCCTCAATTTTTCTCTCGTCTTTTCTGTTTATATTTTGTGTGATATTAGGAGTCGTTTTCTCCCCATATTTTCGTTATAACGAGTTCGGCTTTTGTGCTACGCATCATAATTTTAAAAAACTGTCAATGTAGCACATTAATCAGGGCCTACATAAATGTATCAGTTAATCCTTTTATTTAATTTTTGACGCACATAGCATAGAAAAAAATCTGGTCATCAGTACTTTAAATTTTTTTAAAGAAACGATCATTATTGTAATGAGTAATAATACAAACATAACTTAAAATCGTACTTATTTTGGAAGCCGTTCTAATAGCCACGTATTAGAAGACAAAAAACTTTGAAGGGTAAAACAAACACAACCTCTATTGACATGCATTTGTTTCCGAATTTCGACTGATGTAAAAAACATTGAATAGGTTTGTTAGAATTCAGATTCACCTGACACAGTTTGGGGGAAATCCTTTTATGCCTACGCTAATGAGCATGGGTATCCAAATTAAGAAAAAAAAGTGGTGTTTCATGCTGTTATTTGCTGATTAGCGGAATAAGAAACGATCCCTGAATAATTCAATACACTGTAAAAAAAAATCCGAAACGTTACTGACTATTTCCGTGTAACGTTTCGGGATTTTAACGGTTTTTATCCACTTCCTGGAAATATCCAGTATCATTGTCAAAAAGTTTCCTGGATTTCTACAAGTTGTCCGAATGCTGACTTCTCTCTGATGTAAAAAATATTTTCAGCTCCCAGTTTAAAGATTAACTGAGAGTATTTATAAAATATATCGGCTTCAGTTCGATTAAGGCTCGTCCATGCTGATTAAACTTCTGAAGGGAGCGAATAAGTATGGACTACGTAGCTTTGCAAGAATTACAGGTGAGACAAATTCTCGGTACTTACTTGTAATTCTAGCTTAGCTTTGGCCATGTTTGCAATACTGCTTATGTAACGGGCTTGATAAATCAGGAAGGTGCCAAGCTGTTATTTTATCCCTACTTGAGATTACTCTGGAGTTCCAAAGACACGACTGACTTGAAACGGGAAAATATCTAGATTTTTCAGGAAGGTTACTGAGTTTTAGCGGACAACGTTCTTGGTTTTTGTGAGATGTGTTACTGGCAAAAATTGGGCACATTAGCTGCCTATTGTTTTCCAGGAACGTTTCTGAATCGTTTTTACAGTGTAAAATACAGTAATTTTCAACGTTTTAGTGTTCATATATTTTCTTTTTGTATAAGCAGAGAACAGAAGTTGTGTGTATTTTCGATTTGTTTGTTCTTTTTGCAGCGAAAGAGCATCCAACACGGGAGCTACTGGAGACAGACTTAAAGAAGGGGCAGCAATAAATCAATCTTTATCGTGCCTTGGCAACTGTATACATGCTTTGGCTGAACGAGCAATGGGAAGAAGCACAAGAGGTACTAAATAAGAACTCTGGTAGTTAAACTGATATGAAATAATATCTACTATTAATTTTCTGATGTAAAACTTTTTTCAGTTCCATTTCGGGATTCAGTTTTAACTCGATTGCTGATGAATGCTCTTGGAGGAAATAGCAGAACAATCATGGTTAGTAATAAATCGATACTTACTAAGTAAATATTAACACGAGTATGGCATTGACAGGCAAGAAGTATGATGATTAAAGTGAAAAAACAATGTAAGTAAAGCACAAGTTCTGAAGAAAATACAGCATATATACAGGTAGTTATCAAAATAATGGAAACACTTAAAGAAAATTTTTTGGAACTCGCTACTCTGCCGTAAATATTCTGTTTAACTGTTCTTCTAACTTTAATCGCTCGCACTGGTGACTCTATATGGGAATTGAGTTCTGTGATCACTTTTGCTGCTGTTGTTCTCTTTTTGGACTTTCCCACTATTTTCCTTTGCAGGGCTTGTCTTACCGCTCTGTGTGTATGCTGTCATGACTTTAGATGCTGTACTTTTAGATGCGCCAAAAAGTTGAAATGTTTCAGTTACATTTGCTTCAGCTAGACGCGCTCCAACAATTTGGTCTCTTTAAAAATTTGAGAGGTCCGACATTTCACGTGCTTGAAAAAAATCCAAGGCTTCCAGAACTTCCGTTAAACCACCAAATAGTACCGGAATATCTACATTGCTATTTATTTAAAAAAAAAAAAACATATATCTAATTTTATTCTTTATTACTTACAAAGCGCATTCAAAAATGTCACTTTTATCCTCAGGTGTTTCCATTATTTTGATAACTACCTGTTGCTATTTCAAGACTACATTAGAGCCTCTTCATCAGCACAAAAAGCTCACCAACACAATCAAAATATCGTGAAAGAACTCAACGACTTTTTGATTGTGTTGGTGAGCTTTTTGTACTGATGAAGAGGCTCCATTGTAGCCTTGAAATAGTAACTATGTGCTGTACTTTCTTCAGAATTTTTACTTTATTTACGTTGGGGGATTTCAATTTAATCGTATTGCAGCATAGCTTGTTTGGTAATTTTTCATTTATATGCTTCTCGGAAAATTTAGTTTAACTTAAAAACTCATTGTTAAATTTAAGCAATGCTTGGCCCGGGGAGGCGGAGGTTGTTTTTTTTTTACTTACATTTGATAGCCAATGTCAATGCATTTTGTCCTACAGCCCTTTGAAATTGCATTGTGATAGATCCGCTAAGGACATAGTCTTTATATTCAGCATAGAGAATTGATTTATCATTATCATTATTATTACTTTATTGAAATCTTTTATTACTGATATTTTGCCTGTTTGAAACAGATGCTTTTGCAGTAACTATAACACTTGATAATTAATATTCTAGCAGGCTTAGACTCTATATCAAAAATGAACGTCCTGCGTATCTCTTAAATGCACTATTCCATACATTTAAATTTTCCGCCTATCTCTTAGCTGAACATTACTTGTACACTTGTCATTTTGCATTATTATTTCAGGTAGCTTTTATGTTTAGTTGAGTTTAACGTTAGAATAGGACCAATGTAACTCGCGACTGTTTTTGTTACTTTTGATTTTCCGTGTTTTTATAGGAAGTGTTAATTACAGAGAGGAGCACCTTTTAAGCGTATTTCTACGAGCCGTTCTTAATAAACCTATAGCCTGATATTATATCTAACTTAGGTGTAGGAGAGGGGAAATATTAGCTAATGTCAGACGTTCGTAGCGCAATCTGGCGCAAAGCTATAAAACTAAAGTATCTTTTAGTATCTGAGATACGCGCCAGCTGGAAGGTTAAGATTACTAAAATTTAATGAAAGATAATACTACAAAATAATATTTTGCATTTTTTAAACTGTACTCCGTTCCTAAATTTGCATTTTTGAAGGGGAAGAGGGGGTAGCATCTTCACCTTATACAATGGAAATTCTCCTCCCTAATAACAGCAACTGTTCCAAAAGTTTTCTAAGATCAAAAGTCAATTCGACTATAATAGCAGTTAATTTGAGCTTAAAATAATTTAAAGAAAGAAATTCTTCACTAATATGTGAAGTTCATTTTCTGCGGGAGAGTAAAAAAGTAAACTACCCTTTCGTTGCTATTGGAATATGTATTTTTGGTTAAAGAACACGATAAACCGTGATATGTTTTTAGAAAAAAACGTTTTTTGAAAATAAAACCAAGTGTATCCATAAGTTTACAACTAGCAGAGAAAAGATTCACCACCCTTAAAAGCATTCTGCATGTTTTCTGCTAATGGGTTTTAAAAAATTCTTTTACTCGCTCTTGTAAGCATTTCATAGCGTTCTTGAAGGTGTACAATTGTCTCAAAAGTTTAATGTCTAAATGTGATTTCCATTGCTCGAGGTACCGCCGAAGACACTAATAGCAAAAAGATTTCACTTTGTTTAATGTTTATTATATGGGATCGAATTCAGTTTCAAAGACTAAGTTCTCTATCGGAGTTCACCAATTCTAGAGCAAAACTCAGAAGGAAATAGTGTTGGAGTAATTTTTGCATATTTATGCTCAATGACTAAATGCAATTTACTTCTTTAAAATATGTCAATTAAAATTAACCTCTTAAATGTACTGCAATGGAAGTCAAAAAGTGTAAAAACACATAAATATATAACTAAATAATAAAACAATAGATTGGACGTGAATTTCTGACTTACGCTTAAGTAAAAAATGATTCGAATTGTACTGTTCACATTGAATAAATTTTTCACTAAACGGGTTTTTTTAAAAAGAAATCTTGGTGTATAAAATCTCGGTGAATAACTTATTCATATGAAATAAATAACGCATCAATATATTCGTATGAATTTAGGAAGAAAAAATGCCATGCAGTTCAATAATAGTGCAAAAAAAGACGTAAACGTTAAATTTTTGTTTTCAGATTGCTGCAATAAGTCCGGCTGACATAAACTATGAAGAAACTTTATCAACGCTGCGATATGGTAAACATTTTATAAATTTCTTTTTCAGTTAATTTTCACGTAGCATTATGTTTTAAAAAGTAAACTGACCAATTAGGTAAAAAAGATGACGCGAGATCTAGTGTTGACAACGATATAAAAAAATCTATGAATTGGACAAATGATTTTTTTTTAGCGATGCATGATATCGCACCCCAACAAGGAAAGCGACATAACTCAAAATTTTGGAAAACATGCTAATCAATACACAATTAAAGTTTGATAATTTAGAAAAAAAATCGAACTTCTAGTGTGTGTTATTAATTTAGATAACAAAACGAATAACCAGTAAACATCATATCATAACTTTTTTTTTTTTTGCACGCATTGTTATATTTTCAACTAAATCACGTACAGCTAATACTTCACAAAACCTTGATTTTCTTCAATGCGTTTTTTTTTTTTTTTTTTGAGCAATCACGATTGCTTATTGCTTTCATTTGACTGTTTTGATGCGCTATCATTTTATTTTCCCGCCAGCACCCTCTGCAGCATAACCGTCGACCGGCTCCTCACGATGCTGCTCCTATAGCGAAAACAGTCTCCAGGTTGCATCCATATCCTAAACTTACACGCATACATGCACGCACGTACAAACAAACACATACACACACATACATACACCTACACACATAGACACACACGCATACATACAGACACCTACACATACACACACACACACCTACACACAACTACCCACACACTCATGCCTGCACACAGACACAAACACATATGTCTACACACACATACACATTCCCCACCCACACACACAAACACTCATACACACAACTACCCACACACTCATACCTGCACACAGACGCAAACACACACGCCTACATACATACACACACATACTCGTGATTGCGAAAAACATAATTTGAATTCCAGATGTCAAAATTCAAATTGTTATTTTTTTTATTTATTTTTTTTAACTGTGTCACTTTCCTTGCCGGGGTGCGATATTTTTCTTGATGAAAATAAGTCCTGGTTATTGAAATGTTTCCAGATTTTCTGAAATCCGCTAACATTTTATTTGAAGTTATACTTAACGCGGAAGTATTGTTTATTAGTGTGGTATGCGACATTAGAAGGTTTTTACGGTGGTTAAGAGGTAGAGTTTATAAGAACTGGACAAAAAAACGGTGTCAATGTACACAACATTTTTGATTCTGCAGAATTTCTAACGCTGTTTCTTCTGAAGATTTCAGAAAACACATATTTGTTCTTTTCCTCCTCAAAAGTTATGATAACATAGCTTTGATAACGTTTGCATTATTTTCATTATTTTTCTTGCGCAATTGTTAAAAGAAAAAAAAACCTTATATGCGCAAATGCAAGTTTTTTATGAATAAATAAATAAATAAAGAAATAAAAACGAATAAATAAATAAAAATAAAACTGCTCGTTTTAGCTGATCGTGCGAAACAAATCAAGACAGTTGCTATTGTAAATGAGGATCCTTCAGAAAAACTTATTCGAGAACTTCGTCAAGAAAATGAAAGGCTGAGAAAAATGCTTGAGAAAGGGGCTATGGATCTTCCTATACAACCGGGAATGACGGAAGAAGGTATAATTTTTCAAATAAAATTCATTGCTATTTCTTCATTATTTCCAGGAATTTATTTTTATCTCTTCTGATAAAAGGATTTACTTTACACTTATGTTCCCTGGGCCGAGCCGTGATTACAACCATGAAATGTAAAATGTATGCATACGTTTAACATCATTTTGTTCCGAGGTCTCTAAACACCTGGAGGACGGAATTTTCACTTACTCATTCTAAAGTCAGTTTTACAGTTAAATCACGGCAGATTGTTTTATTTATATGTACATAGTAATTTTTAATTAACCCCTACGGCTTCGAACGGAAGTAAGCCTTGAAGCCGTTGTAAATGCATCTATAAACAATTTATTTTTATGGAAACAAGTATGAAAATGCACTTTAATGTTTAAAGTTTCCAAAAGTAAGAACCGTTATAGATACAATCGCGCAGACAAAAATTTCAGTGAAAAGTTCAAGTGTTTCTTTTACAATAACTAAAATTGAGTCAATTGTGAGCGATATGAGACTAATTAAGTCTGTTGTCGGCTTTTTCTGGTAAGCCAAATCTTTCGTAAAGGCTCGTTCGTATCGTCTAGCATAATTGTTCTGGTAACCTTTAAACTGGTTGTTATCGAGTTTATAACACAATTTTATCGCCTTCATTTGCACGTTTATTTTTGTTGGCTCATTTTACTAATATTTTAGTAGAAAGTTTCGGCGTTTTTATAAACATAGTATAACTTATTAATAACCGCCTCCTAACTCTTATCTTAATATTACATTTAGATGTGATTAGGCTGAGAAAGAAATGGGAAGAAGAGATGCATGCAGCTATGGCTGAAAACGATAGAGATCTTCAATCAATCAAGCAGTCCTACGACGATAAACTAAAAGTAGCAAGACAGCAAAAAGGATTTGTAAGTATTTATCGCTGCGTTTCGTGATTAATAGCATTTAGGTTTTTTAATATAACCTTAAGTCTATGTAATGAAAATCGGCGTGTCAAGGCTAAGTAATTTTCCCACTCTCCACAATTTTCCCCTTCTAGTGGTTATGGTAACGGCACTATGAACTTTTCAGTACGTTGCTTCTGCAAAACAACATTCGCAGAAGCAACGCGGGAAAAAAGCTCATAGTGCCGTTATCATGACAACCAGCAGGGGGAAAGTTTGGTCTTGACACGCCAATTCTCATTACATAGACTATGCTATATATTTTAGGGAAACCTGGAATACATTGGAGTGGGGGAAAATGAAGTTCAACATTTTTCGGTGACAAAAAGGGGCTAGCAGTGAGTGGGAATAAGTAGAACTAGACTAACCTGCTACTAGCTAATTGCAATAGCCACATTAGTGTTACCTTTCTTACACGTTAGCTCATCAGGCTCGCGCGGTGTAATTTATTGTTCCGGTATTATACTTTCCGATGTTTGTTTTTTAACCAAGGGAAGCTGTAACTACTCAATTACTTTTAAATTATAGCTAATATCTGCTTCAAGTAATTTTAATTGCCTTAAGTTTGGCGCAGTTAAATGTTTGTTGACGCATCTTTCTCGAAGGCCTGTATCTCCGTATTCTAAATCATGTCCCTGGGTCAAAATAGGGTTACTTTTCTTTTCTGATACACCGGTTAGGAAGGTCCGATTTAATGCGGCTAGTTTTGCCATTCCTAGGTGCTCTTAGATGACAAAGAACAGCATGCCCTCTTCATTCCGGAAGAGGTTAGAGACCGTTGTCTTAAGGGATTCCCCACGCAAAAAGAGCTACAAGCTGCTGATAAAACTATTCAAGAAAGATGAAAGTTAAGCACGCAGAAAAATAAAAAAGAAGGAGCTGAAGGAAACTAAAAAAAAAAAAAAAAAAACTGAAGAAAACTAAAAAAGAATGAGCTGATGAAAAAATCTAAAAACTAAGCAGAGGGATTCTGACCTGAGGATGTTTCTGACTGTGACTGCTTATATTGCACTAAATTTTATTCGAAGTCAACTGAAAGTTGGGTCACTAGTTATGTGTTAAATAAATGGACTCACAATTCCTAAACAAAACGTGATGGCGAAGGTAATATGGCTGTTTTGGTGTGTGCATTTTATGAATTAGCTTACAAAACGGAAGCAATGAAAGAAAATTTTAATGAAACCTTTACATAGGCAAGAAAATTGAGTAAATATAGGGCAAACTCTTTTTTTTTTGTGTCTCATTTATTTTATATATTTTTACTTGAGGCAGAGCTCGCAGACGCTCGCCCACCCCTAGAACTGCGTCACATCGTTTCGCGATCGGAGCTCGACTAACGTTCAGATCGACGGGACAACCGCAATGTGATCGCTGGGAAAGATATACATTGGATAATGGAGTTTTGGCAGATTATTGTTCATTTTTATTTTAACTGTTAGTCTCATTTAATGACTAATTATTTATTTAGGGGACCATTTCAAGTGTTGATGGAACTTTCAGTAGCTTTTCGTTGTTTAATTTATTTAGTTGTTGAAATTTTCTTATTCTAATGGAACATTTGTATTGGTTGGTTTTGGCTCCACGAGTTCTATGAAAACTCGTCAGGACTACACTGCCTTAACTGTAATATTTTAACCTATTCGTTATCCCGATAGCAGAAAGAATTGATACTCGATAAAAACTAATATTCTTTATATCAACTCTTCGAAACTGTGAGAAAAATCACGCACAATAAAGTCATGAAAACTTTTGAGAATATTTACAACATTTTGTTTATCTGTCCATACGTTCACCTTTTTTTCCTCTTTTTTTTTTTTTTTTTTCTTTTCTTGCCTTATCAAAATGAATTTTTATCATCTTAAAAACGGCATTCTTTATAACCGAGAGCATAAGTGTTTGAATGAGAAGACAAAAACAATGCTGAAGTATGGAAAGAAACATTATTAGTTCTAGACTTAGTTTATTTTGAACTTTTTTATAGTGTTTCACAGTAAATATTGGGACTTAGACGTAAGTTTGCTACTTTTTTTTTTTTCAATTTTCAAAATTGTAGGTACTTTAACGTATTACAATAATTTCAAAATAGGAGTGGGACATAACACGAATCGAAAAAGAAAAGAAAGTGAGACCACACTTCACCAATCTGAACTTCGATCCCATGTTGTCAGGAAAAATTGTTCATTTGCTCAAAGCTGGAGAAAACATCGTGGGAAAGACGGATCAAGCTGATATTCAACTTCTAGGCCCCAGGTAAGTATTTATGATAATTCAAAGCTTTGTAGTGGAACTGAAGAGCGAAGTATTGCAAATTTAGCATGTACGTATTGTTTTGTAATCCACTAAATAAATAAAAACACATAATAATTAATGAAATTAGCAGGCTTGAACACTTTAGAGGTCTAAAATATTTTTTGAAAAAAATTGGAAACACCAAAACAAAAAAAAAATATTCAACCACCACCAACTACTTGCTTGTGATGATTATATCATCACAAGCAATCTAATCAAGCAATCAATGTGTATCTATCATGATTATACCATTATAATCTTAGATACACATGACACACACATGTGTATCATGTGTATCTATGATTATATCAATCAGTTTCACGCATGTTTTTTATTGATAATTAATCATATAACTGCGTTGATAAATTTCTTAAAGAAAAAAAAAAGTGTGATGATGGGAAAATATCTTTTGCAGGGTTTGGTCTGAAAAATTTCAAAACAGAATTTTTGGGATGTTTCTTTAGTGGTTAATTTCGATCAAATTAAAACCATCCTCAAATATCGGATCAAAGAAAAATCTTGTCTCCTTTCATTGTATTGGGGATGAAACTAATGTTATCAAAGTCATTTTTATCAACTTTTGTTTTCAAAATTTATGATGTCTTTTAACCTTTTGAGGATCATAAGCTTTGAAGTAGAATATCGTCACGTTTGTGGTGTTTAAAAAAAAGGGGAGGGGGGAACATTATATTTTTTAAACAACAATCTTTTTTACCAATACTAAAAATCTGATGCCTCAATTATATCAAAAAAAGAGGGAATTTATAAATTATTTGTACTTGATAATTGATAAAATTAACTTTAACTTAGTGGACATATGTGTCCCATAATGGTCTTTAAAAAGCCAACATGCAAATATCTAGGTACGTTGTGCGGGTTGTGAAAAGTTTTTAAGGCCGAACTAGCTATGGAAGTATATTTCAAGTTTTGTACTAAATTTAAATCTTTGAGTCATAATTTTAGAGTTACTCTAATGATACAATAATAAAAGTATTTAAAACTCGCTTGAAATACTGTATCTTAATTCTGATGATAGATAATCGCAATTTTTCTGTTTGTACACGTGTCTGTACATATTTCAGTGATAAAAAGGATAATTAGTAATGATCGATAATAAAGTTCTAAATTATATTTAGAGTTATATATCGTCACTTCAGAGCAACAGTAGGATATCTCAGTCTTATTTCTGGGATAAGATGTCTTAGTGTTGCTCTGAGGCGACGATTTCTATATACAGCTCACAATTTGAAACATCAAAATTTTGTAATAACTTCTTTTTCAATATTTTTTAAAACTATTTGTGAAATTTTAACCCTGCAAAGAAAAAAATGAGCTTTTAAATAAATATTTTCATTTTTTTTCAGCATTCAAGAAAGACACGCTGTTGTTAATCTGTTGGAACACGGTGGCGTTACATTAGAAAAAAGTCATGGAGAATGTCGTATTCTATTAAATGGAGAACCATTAACAGCAAGAGCTCTTTTATCACATTGTGATAGGTGAGTTTATAAAACTGCTTAGAGCTAGTGTGTAGTACAGACAGGTTTATCTAAATGTGACAAAGTCGTTAAAAATGTAGTCTTGGTTGGGATAATGGGGACTGTTTTCTAGAACAGTCTATTTTTGACACCTTACACAAAAACTTTGGGGGGAACACAAAAAACCATATTGACTTATTTTATCTTCGACATTATTAATAAACAAACACTTATCATAATTTTTTAAAATAATGCTTTAAATATTCTTAACGATTAAATAAGTTGGGTGTCACACTTACCCAATACAAAAGAGTAAGTGGACCACCCACCTTTTGTTTAAATTCAATCAAATCATCACAAGTGTACCTAAAAAGGGGGTAAATGGGTCTTACTTGGTAAAGTAGTACTTTTTAGCGTGAAATAATTTTTATAAATGCATCTTTTTATGAAATATCTACTGTCATTTAAGTGTGTAACGGAATATTATATAACAAAACAAAAAAAAAAATTAGATCTGTGAAATTTATTGAAATCCTATAGGTAGATACTTATTTTACTTTCACACATACAGCAGTGTTGAATAAACATAATGCAGAAGCTTATTGCTGTAAAACGCTTTACTTTCGATTGCTTCTTGTACGCCAAAGAAGTATTATATCTTGTAATAGTTCAGCAGTATTTCTCAAGCATTAACTCAGCTCAATGACCCTGATATTTGTATCCATAGCAGAGATATCTTGGTAAATCCTTTTCCTATGCTCATCGCTTACGGTTCCAGTTTTTAGGCAAAATATAGTGGAGGACAGAGGCGGCGAGTGGGGCTTAAAAGTTTGGGGGCAAATTTTTTTAGGAAGTTGGAGACTATTTTAGGTTATCTTGAGTGACTGTGGAGGGAGGGAGGGGGCTTCTGATATTCTCTTGTGTAAATGTTTTGGAATTGCAGTTTCAAAAACACAGTTTTTGTAGAGTTTTGTCAACGTTCGGAGAACGAAAAGGAGTTTCCAGGGTTGTCCCCTTAACTTTTTTTCAAATGAAGTCTGATTACTAATCTTAACATATAAAAATCAATGTCTTGAGATTATATATATATATATATATATATATATATATATATATATATATATATATATATACAGGGTGATTATAATTAAAGTTCCACTTTCAAAACGCTATAAAAATAAAACCACTGGTCAGAATGACGTCAAACTTCAACAGAATATTATCGAAGAAGGGGGGAACTTGATGGCAGAAGAAAAATAAATAGTTGGAATTTTTAGCAATAGATGGCGCTGTAAGCATCATATTTAATAGTGGTTGACTACAAATGACAAATAAATCAAAAAATATTACCTAAGGTGTAAACTATACGTTAAAACACCGTACTACTCAGCCTGCACGAGGGTATTGGTGTGATACTGTTAGTTAAGTAAGCCCATCCAACACGGAAAGGTCATATCACATCGGAGGGGGAAAATTGGTTTTTAATTGTCCTGAGGCCGAAAACCGCATAAAAAGCATCAGTCAAAATCAAATCGGTCTTTAATTTTCGTGAGACTGGCGCAAAAGATGTTCAGTATAATGGTACCCCCGTTTTCTATAACAAGTTGAAATCGAGAAACAGCATGTTCCACGACTGATTGAAGTGTTTCCGGGGTCACGTTTAGAATGTGTTGCATGCCTTCAGCTCAGCAAAGTTTGCAATCGGAGCACTGAACACGACAGCTTTCAGATAGCCCCATTTCCAGAAGTCACACGGGTTAAGATCAGGTGATCGGGACGGCCAGGTCTTTCATTGAAACACTCATAGTGAACTTCTCAGATGCGAAATGAGGAAACAAACGTGTATTTGGCGTTTTTATAACAACTTAAATGAGTCGGGCGCATGACAGGTGTTTTGATTTACATATTCTGACACTTGCAGCGCCATCTAGTGCGAAAAATTCCAACTATTTATTTTTCATTTGTCATACGTTTTCCCCCTTCTTCGATAATATTCCGTTAAAATTTGAGGTCATTCTGACCAGTGTTTTTATTTTTACAGAGTTTTGAAAGTCGAACTTTAATTATAATCACGCTGTATATATATATATATATATATATATATATATATATATATATATATATATATATATATATATATATATATATATATCAACGCACCGCCAATACCGCTGAAGCCTCAGACGTGAAATTTGGCATGCATATCTACATGATTACGAAAGTATCCACTACGAAAGGATTTTCCGAAATATCAATTATTTCAGGAGAAATTAATTATAACTCCTAAATTTCTGTGAAATTAAAACCTGAAATTGAAATTTAAATCTCTTATTTTCGAAGGCTTTCCTCCATTAAAATTAATATTCAGTACTTCATCTCAACTTTTGGTCGATAGCGAATTTTAAATTTGATATTGTTTTTGTTTCTAACGTGATTCTTCGGAGGATTTTAAGTCAAACAAAAATGTTTCTGTTTTTTGCTTTCATTTTTTTTAAAACTGGAAATGAAGTTTTTAAGAACATCATCGCATATAAAGCATTTAAGTTTCATTTCACATCGTAAAAGTAAATGAGTGTTTTTTTTTGTTTTTTTTTTGTAGTTTATTATTAGTTTGCATTGTATTGATTTAGAATGAATTTTCCTGTCTTCGGCCCGGTAAAATAGACGCTTACTGAAAAAATACAGAAAATATGTTTCCTGAAAGACAATACGATGTAGTATGCTGCAATACAATAAAAAAATCGAATTTCTAAAACTTTAGAAGAGTACAGTTTCCTGTAAAAGTTTGCTTTGCAATAAACGTTAATAAGTCACAAGGACAGACATTAAAAGTAGTAGGGATCGATTTAAGACTTTTTCAACACGGCCAATTTTATGTAGCTTGCTCCAAAGTCAGTTTATCAAGCAGTTTAATAATTTTCGCACCAGAAAAAAAAAAGTTGTATAACAAGAAGTTCTTGCTTAAACATAATTATAACAATAAAATGTGGATGGCCTGCGTTTGCAAAGAAAATCAATACTTTAAAAGGATAGTTAATGACAGTTAAGGATCTGCTAAGGACAAAGGCATATGGGGCACTCCACGGTATTTTTGACATTTATGCAGAGTCCGTAACGTGACCTTTTTTGCCATAACTTTTTAATTTACTGTTTGATTAGCATATTATTTTATTTTGATCTTTTCCTACCAACACACCAGCTCAAAATAAAATAATTTGCAAATCAAACGGTAAATTAAAAAGTTATGGCAAAAAAAGGTCACGTTACGGACTCTACATAATGTCAAAAATACCGTGGAATGCCCCATATATATTAGGAGTCCAGGGGTCTCGGGACCCTCCCAAAATTAGAAAAGTTATAGGTAATAAGTAATTATTATAGGGGATTTTCGTAACTAAAAAAGCACTGGTATCGCCTGCTAATTCAATTACCCGAGCAATACCGGGTACGGGAATGCTAGTAAAAATAATAAAAACGAAGAAGTTTGGACTGTCTTTGGTAATGTAAGGGTAAGGAAGGCTTTTCCCGGAAAAAATCTTAAACTGATGTCTTAAAAGACGCAAATTAATGCCATCCTTAGCAAACTTAGAGCAAGGGGTTTGGGGTTCGCTTCCAGAAGTTTTTCAAAGTTTAAAACGTTTTTTAAACGTCTTTTAAAACGTTGTTTCAGACTTCTCTTCTTCTGACTTAAGGAGGAACAAAAGGGTTCAGAGGTTCTCCTATTTTTTTTTTTTTTTTTTTGAATTAATGAAATCCTAAGAAGTCCGTTTCAAACTTCCTTTGGGGAGTTCAGAAAAAAAAAAAATCTCTGGATTTTTTTTTCTGTTGGAGTTTCAAAAACGCAGTTTTGCGCTATATAGGTTGATTCTTTTCCTAATATTTTCCCCCTCAAACTGGAGTCTTTATAATGCAAATTTAGGTCATCTTTGAATTTAAAGGAAGGAAGGAGTGCGTACGGAGATTTTCTACCGGAAAAGTTTCAAAATTGAAGTTTTAAAACTGAAATTTTAGAATATTTGGTGACGTTCGGGTAATCTCACCCAGAATGGTTTGAAATTAAAATCTTAATGTTCAGGAAATCTTTGATGAGGATAAAAGTGCGGGGGCAGTCGCTCTCCCTTGCCCCCCCCCCCGAATCGCCGCCACTGGTGGAGGAAATGAAGTTTCATAGATATATATATTGCATCAATATTCGCAGAAATTCTGTTAGGAAGTTTTATTTGACCAACTGTTTCTATTTCTTGTCTTCTCTGATGCTTAGAAATACTTGCAACAGACCCTTAAAGACAGTGTTTTTCTCTGCTTCTGAAAAAAAAAAGGTTTAAATCAAAAACAGTGATCTGCATACTTGTGCGTATTTGATGGGCCGTTACAAATGCTCTTCTTATCCTTAACTTCAACATATCTTGAGAATCACCCTCTAAGGTTTTGAAAAACCATTTCTGTTTACAGCTTTCACGAAGTTCTTCATTATTCCCTGCAGAATGAGCATGGGTGGGAGCAAAAATAGGTGGATCTACTAGAGGCTCATTTTACGCTTTTCTCTCACCGGAATTACATTCCGGGGATTTTTTGAAGTCCATCGTGTTTTATGTAGTGATATTTTCTATCTCAACCAGGAGTCTAAGTTTAAAAGATAGTCCCGTGGGAGGTGCTTTTATGTGACAGGGAAAAAAGAACATTAGCGAGATTTCACTATCCCAGTTGGCGCTATATCTTGAAAACAAGACTAATCTCAATTTTGTATGGTGACTTTCGTGTTAAGAGAGACAAAATGCTTCGGAAAAAACGATTTTTGCTCCGGATGCATTTTTGGTGTTGGGTAGTGTAATCTTTCTCCAAAAGCAACGCTAATTACAAGGGTTTGAATCGGATAATGTCCAATTTCCTGTTTCTCAAGCTTCGAAACCATGGTTTTATACAAATTTTGTGAAAGTACATAACTGGCCAGCTAGAAAGCGAGATCTAAGTTCAATAGAAATTCTGTGAGGTTTTTCTGCCACACGAAGTATACAAAAATGTTATTAAATATTGAAACACACTAGAACTCATTTCCTCCATCCAACAAGCAGGGATGAAAGTTTGAAAGAACGTTCTTCTACTTCCATAATGCCAAGACTAATGAAAGTGGTAAAAAGTAGAGTAATATTTTTTTAGTGTTTTTCAGGGCGAAACATTCGGCGTTCTAATAATTTTGTCCAGTTTTTACGACGACATTACATTTATCATTACCTATGACAAAACATTTATAGTTTGTATTTTCAATAGTTCTGTATTCCATAACGATTTCCAACTTAAGAAAAACACTTCAACCACTCACTAAATTGCTTCAGAAATTTTTATTCAGAATATTTTTTTCTATGCAATTTTCTGTTTTCCTTATAATTCTGACCATCACTGTGGACACTTTCTATCTACTATTTAAATGCACTCTACACCTGATTAACGGTATAAATACATGTTTAACGAATGATACGCTCACTAACATTTATTGTTTTATTGCCATTTAAATGTAGAACTTTGATATTATAAAGTCGCTGAAAATTAGAATACATCAGAAAGCTGAAAACAAAACCAAAATTTAGGAAATGAACCGAATGAAATTGTTTTAACCATGTATGAACCGATCATATTTATATTTCAGGATAATGTTTGGAACTACGCAATTGTACGTGTTTATACACCCTGATCAAATGAAAAAAACCGGAAAGAAATATCCAGACGTAACTTACGAAATGGCTCAGGAGGAAATTGCACAGAAAGCAGGAATTGCTGTCGATGATGAAGATCAATCTTTAGGTAAATAACACAACTCGTTTTACATTTTACAAAAAAAAAAAAAAAAAAAAAAAAAAAAAAAAAAAATCGAGTCAAGACAGGTTTATTTCAAAATTTCGGAAGCCCTTCTTCAGCGTTGTTAACGTATTGAGCATTAGCTTATTCACTATTTGAGTTTGAGTTGGATTGAAACAGATGCGTTTTAAATTTTTTCACGCAGCTTTATTGGTTTCGCTTTTTTTTTTTCAGTATTGCACTATGATTTCTAACATTTATTTAACTTTTTAGCTGTTAACTTTATACATCGAAGAAGAAAAGGCTTCAAGTAATCCGAAAACATATTAGAAATTTGGAAGAGTAAGGGAGAACGTGCAAAACTTTAGCATTGATTGCCTAATAGCACGATCTCATGATTCGCCCTTAGGTCCTGATTGTATATTAAACTTTCTTTCGTTGCCATTATGAGATCGAGGTTCGAATAATGCTTTTTTTAAACAGCTTTAGTACTGTAAGTCTTAATGAAAACTCGTATTGTAGACTTATAGCTTAGCGTAAGAAGTATCAAATCGAAAAGGATTAGGAAACTACCAATTATTTTGATAAGATATTTCACAATTCCTGGAGTAAATTTTGTTGGGAAAGTAACAAAAAAGCGACTATAAGGCACTCAACGATGTTTTAAAGATTAAAAAGTGCTAACTTATTTTCTGTTTTTTTTGTTGCTGACAAAAAGTTATACTAACTTTACGAATAAAGAATGAATAAAATAGTACCGCTACAAAAAGATAATTCTTTTTTTTTCTACAATATTTACTTGATTTACTTCTTCAGAGACTTCGATTTACGAAATAGAAATTTATTACTTTTGATTACTCGACAATGCTTTTTTAACAATTTTTAATAAAAACGTAATAGTTGTATTTCAGTGAAGAAAAATTTAGTTTAGAGCTGAAAATCTGGTTAAAAAATATTTAGATATGAAACAAAACCACCTCACTAAAATCAGGGTTGTTTTTCTTCTCACAGAAACTGCACTGTTGAATAAGGATTTGTTGGAAGTTTTGCCCGGAGTTGAAGAAGCTAATGCAATTAGTGAAGAACTGGATAAAAAAGTGAAATTTGAAATAATGTTGCTATCTCCTCAATGGCTGGGAAAATCATCAGGCAGAACAGAGGTAAATGCATTTTTGTGTTTAAAAAAATTAAGTGTTTTATTTCAAACTAGTGATACCCGCACGGCTTCGCCCGTAATAGAAAAATTAAAAGGTCTTTTGGTTCGCCTGTATATTTACAAATGTATGGTGAATTTTCTCGCCAATTGGCTTGTACCCATGTTACGGTTCCACGTTATGATAATTTCGTAAATTACTCGTCCATTTTATAATATTCTTGTTTTTAAAATTGGAATAGAAAAAGAACCGCATCGAATTTTCGAAAAATCGCTTCGAGGTGCACACCCCCATGCTACAAACTAACTTTGTGCCAAATTTCATGAAAATCGGCCGAACGGTCTAGGCGCTATGCGCGTCACAGACATCCTACAGACATCCTCCGGACAGAGAGACTTTCAGCTTTATTATTAGTAAAGATGAGTGTCAAAACAAACACATAGTACGTATATCAAACCATAACCTTTTTCGTGATGGGCAGTGGCGTAGCGAAAATGTTTCTTTAAGGAGGAAGGGTGGTCCATTAGAAATTTTTAGAAATTGAAAGCTTAAAAGTGCAATTTTAGGCCCTTGCATGTGCGTTCAAACATTTTATTTTTAACCTCATTTTGGAATGACCCCTCTATCCCCCTTTGGATACGCCACTGGTGATGCGAGATGGGTTACGATCCAAAACATAAGTAGTCTTTTGAGCAGATAATAGCAGAGCGAGACAAGAAGGAAACAGTGTTCTATGTGAGCAAACATAGTAAATCTAAAGCTGAATCAAAGTTTTGTCAAAACAAACATAAAACTCAAAAAAACACACGAACTGTATTCGGTTTAAGCGAAACCAAAATATGTCAACACCGAAATAAGATTTTATAAAGAAAAAAAAAATTTGAAAAAAAAAAAAAAAAAAAATAGAACCGACTTCAAAATTGCTCTAAAAAGTGAAAAATAATTTTATTCTTTAAACACCATCGATAATGCTTTTAAACATAATTTTTGAAGTTGGCGCAAAAACAAAACGTAAAATCCAGTGTAACCATGCTTCGTTCATATTTTTTTCAGAAAAGCATCCAAAGTTACGAATGAAAGAATTATATCGTTATTCAAATATGCTGTCATCAATGCATAATGTATGTGATAGTGAAGAAACTGGGCGTGGTTAACTTTATAATTAGAGTTGAGTTACGGCTGTGAATGATTTTATCTATCGTTTTTGCGCCAACTTCAAAAATTATGTTTAAAAGCATTATCGATGGTGTTTAAAGAATAAAATTATTTTTCACTTTTTAGAGCAATTTTAAAGTCGGTTCTATTTTTTTTTTTTCAAATTTTTTTTTTATTTCATTCTTTTTAGTGTAAATGTAGGTGTTTCAGAAATAGTAAGAAGTTACCATCACGAAACTTTGCCTTATTTTTTTCATAAAAATGCTCCATACTAAAAAAAAAAAAAAAAAACTATAAACACGCATTAAACTTAAGACGATTGGCACTAAAAACGTATCTTTGTTCCTCTCTGGAATTCATGTGTAGTTAATTTAATTATAACCATTTAAGTATTACGTTTTCCCTAACTAGGTTCCATTTCACAGCATACAAGTTGCTTGTTATACAATCCTGTATTTTCTTACTTATCCCTGATCATCTGTTATCGGCGTAGATGATAACGATAAAAATACTACTGTGTAGTTGAGGCAAACCAAATGGTAGCATTGTGAAGGCTAAGCAGATCCTAATCACTGCATCACCTCGCTTCCAGGTTAGGTTTACCCCCGTTATGGCGCAATAGCACTGAAGAAGGGAAGATTTCGATAATTCACATAGGCTTACTATAAATCAGCAGGATTACCAAAATCAAATTATTTATGCCAAAAATGAGACGACAGCGCCAGATTCCCGATTATCGAAATATCCCCCTGAAGAAATTTGATGCTTGCTTCAGAGAAGGCTTCATTCAAAATTATCACTACAATTACTATTAATGTTACTGTCGTATGGCACCAAACTTTCATAACAATGGGTTTTATATTTTAACATTTAATAGGGAAATTGTATGAAATTTGTTGTTTTTTGCCCATAACTTTTTTTCTAAAGGACAAATATGGTCAAGCAAAGTAATGGGACCTAAGTTGAGAAAACTCCTATCCATTAAAAAAGGAATCATCAAAATCGGTTCACTAGGTGAGATGCTGTGAGTGGACAAACAAAAAAAAAAACAAAAAAACATACATATGGTATGAACTGATAACCGCCTTCTTTTTGAAGTCGGTTAAAAACTGAACGTCAAAACTATATCAAATGCATTAGGAGAGCCGAATGTAAGTAAATATGGAAAGTATCAAGCACTTGAAGTGTGAAAAACATGTTGTGAAAAAACTTGTTGTCCAGGATCAATTTAAATCATGTTAAATTTAATTTTAAGTGTAAATGGAAAAAAAATAGTCCTTACCTAATACTCGTATATTTACTAAAACGAAGTAGTAAGAAATCAAATGCATTATTTGTGATGCATAAAAATGCATTGCAGTATTGAAACTTTTATAAATTTTAAACATTTTCTAATGAAAGATGTTGATTCTACGATATATCGTCGCCTCAATACGTTAGTAGGATATCTTACTGTTATTCCTAGGATTAAATATCTCACCTTTGCTCTGAAAGGACGATATGTTGGAATTCAGTATGATCGCGTACATAATTTTTGTAGCGTATTAAATAGTATTTTGTTTTTTAAAAAATGGATCCCACTCTTCTTAATTTTAAAGGTAAATTAAGTTATTTAAAAATTTATCTATAACAATCTATAAATTTTTTAACAATGTATTTTTATTTCATCCATGTTGTTAAGGTGTGTAACATAGATAACAGTATTTCTTTCACCTATTTCTGCAGACTAGTTACATTTGTATTTACAACAAAATTAAAGTTAGGTCCAGAATTTTGACTTTCATATATATTTTCGAAAAATAAATTTGACTCAAAGGAATTTCAATTAGTTAACCCGAATCCTTAGTGTAAAATACAATAAATTTTGATCAAAGGTTTTACTCACTCTTAGTGTGAGTTCCACATATGGGTATTCCCATATGAAATGCCCATATGATGGAATTTCACGGAATGCCCATATGAAAAGGTCCACATATGGGCGTTTATTATGAAATATTTAAAATCGAAGCAAAAGAGAATTGTCACCCTGAAAACGCTAGACTTTGGAAGAATAATTTCAATAATGTATACGTAAATGAAATTCATAACAAATATACAATAAAAATATTTTCAAGAAAAAAAATCATTCTCTTGTTTATAGAACGATCGGGGACGATTTGCTTTTGCTTTTTAGTAATTTTAAAAGACATCTTACCTAAGTTCTAGGACTTGAAAAACGTTTTTAAAATGCAATGAGTATGTTCCGAAGTGCTTTATGTAGTTGGGAGCAAGAGCTAGGTCAGGGAATGCCACTCACTTAAAGGAAAACATGAATAACTAGTCACATTTTACACACACACACACAAAAAAGATCTATAATTCTTTTTCGAAGTATAACTACAAAACCGTAAAATCAATTAATTTGCAAAAAAAGCTTCACGATTCCGTAAAATCATTTATTTAGCTACACTACTGATTGAGCGGTAAGACCCTACATGGAAGGGTAATTGCGCTCACAGTTTGGAAACTAATCTGAGGTACGACAAAAGTCTGATATGAGGCAGTGAGAAGCAAAGGAATGTAAGTGGACATTTACACGTTTTGAGTAAAACGACTTTAAAGATAATGTCATAGGTAGACTACCCTTGAATTTGTTTGCTAAATCATGCTGTACAGCAGCACCTGCCAGGGCTACTAGAACTATCTCTTGCCTTAAGACGGAGGAGGGGTTCACCTACCATTTATTTTCTGGTTATCTCCAAATTTTTAATTTTGCCACTGACATCCATTTGTTTCTCACTGCCTCATATATAATTGTATGGGCTGTTCACAACCCTACATATGCGTTTGATCAGTTCATGAGCCTTCATGTGATTACTTTCCGCATATTGTAACCACATATTGAATACAGCGGAATCACGTTTCGTTATCGATCCTGAACGCCCAGCAAAAAAAGCAGATTTCTGTCCACATATCCAACTCGATCAGTAAGCAAATCACCTGGATCATCATCATTACCATCAGACTGATTAGACTCTTCAATGTCAGCTAGTTTCAATCACTGAAAGCTGGTGTCATATACTCACCAATTTATTACCCTTATATTATATCCCTATTTATCCCTATCCCACCCATTACACTTCATCCCATGTTGGACTTGAATGCACTATCATTGGCGGAAAAAAACACTATAAAAATAAATAAAAGTATGAACGTACATCTCTACGCGTATATTTAATATCCGTAATGAATAAATTAACATTTGAAAATAAGAATGTTTACTTACTTGCAAGTTACGTGTTGTAGAATATTACAACAACTACAACATACAACAACTACAAACTAATTACGTGCGGTCACAAAAACACTTTCCTTCCAACAATGACTATATTTTTACAATAAAATTATAACGATGTTAGCTGTATGGCGGTACCAATTGCGAGTTCTTTTATTCTAACCTAAGATATTTGCGTAAGCGTAATTACCCGATGAGCGTCATTACCCTATTTTCAGCTACTCCTTTTATTGCTATATGGTTAAAGCCAAAATAGTGTGAAGATAAAACACAGCAATTTAGATACTGGGTGCCAACGATATTTCTTACAATTGAAACTGAATGTTTTCCCATAGAGTGAATAATGGTACTTCGTTAAAAACAGCTCCTTAAAAATTTGACTACTTGCTGTGTGAACAATAGCTATTTGCTACAGAAATGTAAATTATTTTTTTCTTACTGAGAAATGTATGTGTGTAAGTTTTTCACAGGACCCTATGTATTTTAATAATTCAAATGGGTCTTTCTTTTAATTTCCAGGTTTTTGTCAAAATGAGAAACTTGGAAACCGGCGTCGAGTTCGAGTGGCCAAAGGATAAGTTTCTGAACAGGATGTATGTAATGAAAGAAATGTATCAGAATTACGAAGCTGGAGACGAATGGGAATTGGACGAGGTAATAATAAAATAATAATTTCAAATATTCTAACATATCCCATTACCTGCAAGTTAGTTTTTAAGCTATAATTATTGCCATAAACATAGTGTTTATAATCTAATTTACGTGCTTGGTGAACTTTGAAAAAATTGATTCCTCTCTTAAAACGATGTATTCGTTATATTTTTATCTTAATCTACGTTATGATATAGGGTCTGGTGGGGTAAAGTGGTCATAAAATCGTAGGTTTTCAACTTAGGTGAATAATAAATACAATAAATTCTTTAAACACTTAAACTTTTTTTGTTTTTATTTTACATTGCATTATTAAAGAACACGGTAAATTGAGTTCTAGGAAAATAAATATTGATTTAAGTAGCGTTATAACACTTTCTTTTCCCTTTGTATTTATGACCACTTTACCCCATGGGGTGGGGGAAAGTGGTCATAGCATGGGGTAAAGTGGTCATAGTTAAAAATAGATGCAAAATCATTATAAACAACCTTAATATTTGTATGTTTCGGTTATTATTATGGTTACAAGTATATGCACAAGCAAATGTGTGTATACACGAGTATATACGTGTCGTGTAAACATTAGTAAACACGTTCATATATGAGTAGATACATGTATGCATCAGGTACATGCATGCACGTGCCTACTCAAGTCTATACGTGTATACACGAGTATATAAGCATGTATACGTGGTTACCTACAGGAGTGTATACGTATCTACACGAGTATATACGTGTCACGTGTATGTACGGGTATATACGCGTGTAAACGAACATCATATGAGTGTATGCACTTGTATCTCAAGTATATACGTGCATACATGAGTATATATGTGTACAATAGATGTATACACGCATATATAAGTGTAGATACACACATATACGGGTATACACGAGTTAATTCGTGGATACATTCAGTGCGTGTTTTTACGTGTCTACTCACATTGTGAAGCACGAGTATACGTATGTATACGTGCAAACACGATTATATACCTGTATAGACGTATATACGTACATTTACGTGTATACACCAGTACATGTATGTATACACGAGTATACAAGCTTATATACATGTGTGCCTACAAAGTGAATCCAAGCTCTTGGGCAAAAATCTAAGGGGCGTGAGAGGGGAGGATAAGAAGCAAAGAATTATAAGGAACTTACTTTCGCTGACGCGCTACATGCACACAAAGCCAGAAACTGATGGATGCAAAACAAATCACAAATTTGGTACACAAAGATGATTTTACCCAAGATTTTAGTTTTTAAGAAATATTTAGAGCAGTTGTTAAAAGTTACGGCCTGTAGTAGCTCTAATACAAGCATCGCAACAAAGGCGCAGCGACTGATGAAAATTTTTCAAAAGTCTCGTTATTGCAACAGTGAGTGCTTTGTGATTGCGACGCATGAATTACAGCTGCAGGCCGCGACTTTCATCAATCACTTTAAGATTTTCTTGAGACCTAAAATGTTGTGTGAAATTGTCTTTGTGTAATAAATTTTTGACCAGTTTTGCATCCATCAGTTCTGGCTTTGCGTGCATGTAGAGCGCCAGTATTGTGTTTGCGACCATATGTTTCTTATGTGATTCTTGCTTCTTATCCTCCCCTCTGACACCTTTCAATAATTTGCCCCAAAGTTTAAACTCATCCTGTATACTTGTATATCATATGCTTGTATGTTAGTGTCTACTCGAGTACGTACGCGTATATACGTGTCTATCTGAGTATATAAGTGTTTATATATATACGAGTATAAGCGAGTGTATACGTGTATAGTCGAATGTACGAGTATATCTATATAGATTAAAAATACTTGCAGATACCCATATGCGTATTGGTGCATTTATGTGAATATGTCTATATACGTGCTTACACGAGTATATGCGTATGCATACGCATATACTCGTATATTTAACCCCATTTTCTGTAAAAGCAATACATATTAAGTGAAATTAGTATTTAATTTATAACTGCCTTATACATAATGATTAAGTGACATTAGAAGAACAATACTTGTTAAGCCTAATATTATGACCACTTTACCCCATCTTACTTAAATTGTTCTAAAAAATTATCTAAAATAGATTCAGCTAACTGCTAATGAGTAAGAGTTCTTGAGACATGTAGGAAGCTTCCTATGCAGTCAATCTGTTCATAATTCTAACAAACAAAATTTCCCAATGAAGTTAAAAGAGGTGTTTAAATTTAAAAACTTTTCATATGCACACAAAATATTTTTTCTTACCAAATAAAATTTTGCCAATTGTAAAATTTTGTACTCAAAATGTAATTTTTAACTGCCCTACTCTATAATAAAATTTTCACATTCATTCGAACATTTATTTCCAAGTTATAACCATTTATTTGACGAATGACCACTTTACCCCATTGTCCACTTTCCCCCACCAGACCCTATATATTTTTTAAGATCTAAAGCATTAAAACATTTTAAAATAAAAGACTTCACGCTCAAACTATTTACAAATAACAGTACCGAGCCCCGATTTAAACAACTCTCAACGGATTCGCTTAGGAGATCGCTATGACAGAGAGTTCGCTTCATTTTTCAAAAAGAAAAAAAAAAAAAACTTTCTAAGATACTTCTATAATTAATGTATAAATAACATGATATTTCTGTTACGGGTTAGGATAAAACCAGGTCCAGTGGCTCAGTGGTAGCACTTCGCGCTTCTACGCGGCAGGCTCGAGTTTAATTCCCGGTTTGGGCACGTTCGACTCAGCCGCTCATCCATTCAGTGGATCGATAAAATAAGTACCAAGCAGGGCCGTGGTAGCCCGATCGGTAGAGTGTCGGATTCGGGGCCGGAGGGTCCTGAGTTCGAACCTCGATGGTCGAAGACCCACCGTCGTCATTAAAGGGGACTGGGCGACGTTAAATATGCTCGTGGTCTCAATGTCCTCCAAGTGAAACGATACCTCTGGGGGTGCTAGCACCAGGTAGCTATTAGCTCCTGGACTAGTTCTAAATTCTCATTAACTCTTCGATCCGATGATGGTGCTGCCATCTATCGGTATATAAAATAACGGAGGCAAGGCACTTAGTATGCAGTCCTCGACATAAATACAGTTGTAGTCAGTTGTGACTCTGAATAGGAATAGGAAGTACCAAGCATGTTTGGACACTAAACCCTGCGGATTCCGCGTTTGGCTGACCACTTAACTGGAACATCTGCCTTGCACCCCAGAGCCCCCTTGGTCAGGAAAACTGAGATGGGCTCAGTAGGCCGTGGCTTCCACGGGCTGTTGCGCTACTGGGTTTGGTTTTGGTTTGATTTTGATAAAATTGAATAAAGGCTATTGTACTCAGTATTCAGTAATGCGAAAACTATATATATTTTCTAAATTTATCCATAGTTTGGGAAGGAAAGATGTTATTTTTGATTGCAAGCTATTTGATTATATGTGCATTTCTTTAATTTTTCTGTTAACTATTGTAAACGAATGTTCAACATGTTTATCTAGTTTTTGTCGTAAACAAAACGGCTTAAAACGCTTACAGCTGCTTTAGAATTACAATTTTGCCAGATAGTGGCTACAATAAATTTAGAAAAGGAAAATTTCTTGCAAATTGAGAATAGGCTATAGCTGCTTTTCAATCCCGTAATAAAATTTTAACTTAATTCCATATAATTAAAAATTTTTGCTTGTCTAATTTAGTCATGGTCAATGTGAAACATCAGTAGATGATTTTGACCAAGGAAAAATTGACAAGAAACGTAGCTGGGATAAGTGTTATGAAGAGCTTAAAATTTCAGAAATTTTTGAATCGCATTAGACGATTTTTTTGTCGATGGTTATAAGCATTTCAAAATGCATTAATGACATAAGGCTCATTTGGGACCATTTAAAATATTGCTACAACCAAGGGATCGTTACATCCCGGGTTCGCTATTGCGGAGTTCTGCTGTATTAAACAACGCAGTTCAACAAAATTTTCCAACTGATTGCAGATACATGTTTCGGGGTTTCAAAAAACACTTTTTTCAATGCAACGAAAGGTGAGCTTTAGAATAAAAAGTCATTTGTGCTTGAATTACGTTTTTTGCTATTATTATATACTTTGTTGCACAAATGTACATAGGTATTTATTCATTTAGTTTATTAAATGGTTTTATATAAACATATTGTCAGTTCCCCTCCTTTTTTTTGTGTGTGTGTGTGTGTGTGTCATCGGATGCTTTTGTTGAACAGGTTTGAGCAATCTCCAGTGGGTCTTTTTGTTGATGTTTCTGAACTGAAAAGTCAGCAGTCTCTTGTAAGGTATCTTTGTATTCTCAATGCAATCTGATTTGCTTATTTCCACTATATGGTGAAAATATTTGCTGAGCTGGCTCGAAGTTTCCCGCTGAAGTGAGAACCCAGAATAAGGGAACCCTTTGCCTTTGTTAGATTTTCTTTCTATTTCCAATGAATCAAATATCCATTAGATCAAACTAAACAAATGCATCTGGCATTCCCAAGCCGTAAAAATGTATTTGATTATTTATCTTTTATGTAATTCCATAGGATCGAGATCCTTTTATAGAAGATATTGGTTCCGAAGTTCGGATTGGAAGCTGCCAAGTTTTCCTACAGCCCCTAGCCTACATGGTATGCTTTTTTTCCCTCCTATGCAAGAAGAGTGTGTCTCATTTATATCCGAAAATATTTGTCTTCAGTAAATATAATTATTTACAATATTTGAAATATAGCTAATAACGTATTAAATTTAGATAAAATTATCAAACGGGCATATTCAACACTAACAGAGTTCGATCGAATTGACTATGATCAACTGCATCTACCTACAGCGCAACTAGAAATTCCCTTTCTATCCAAAAGGAAATTTCTTGCTACGTTACTGGTAGATAGAATTCGATCGAATCAAACACAATCGAATTGAATAATGCTCCTAAATCTAATATGTTTGTAACTGCCCATTTCTCGGATCAAAAAACTGGAGTTATTAAAGTGGTAGGAAACAAATATTTAGAAAAACGCTCAAAGAAAAAGGGTTACTTTTTTAGGTACGCCTTTCTTGCTTTTATAGATTAACAGATATGCACTATATATAATATTTTCACTCAATATTATTTTTTGCAATGTAGTTTTTTCACCAGATACTGTGTTTACTTGACGTCTCATACTTAAACCACATAACTTTGCTTGCAACATATGCTATACTTGGCATCACATATTAAACTGCGAAATTTCAAATACTTTTATGTAATTAGAAAATTATGTGATTAGATATTGGATATAAGTAGTTTTGTTTTATTCGCATGAAGGTGGAACTGAAGGAGCAACTTGAAATCGTAGATTATAAAGGAACAGAAGTTGGTATAATGAATGTAAGTATTAATATTTTAATTTTACCTTGGTTTTTCATGGAGGAAATTAATAATTAACGAAACAAAAATAATTGCAACACAATATAAGTCTGAGAAGCCATTTGGAAATGTCGTTGCAAATTATACAGAAGGGATCTCGCCATTATTCATAAAGCAATGTAATTTTAGAATTTTTATTGAGTATACGAGCATTTTTGCAACCATTCTCTTCAAAATTTTGCATGTTTTGAACTTAGAAAAACATATCTAAACTGCGTGTCCCCATTAAATCTGAAAAACCTCTATTTTCGCAAACGATAGTCCTAGGTGCCTATTTTTTTCTTAGCAAAAGTGGTCAAAATAAGTTGTTAGTTTGAAGCAAAAAAGCAATTTAATGAAAAAATACGAAATCTATACGGACCGTAGGTCTTTTAGCTTATTTTTGGGATATAAAATCTCCTTTGAAAAATAGTTCCAACAAAAAATCAATTCAAGGAAATATTGGAGTTCAAAATTTTAAGAGACCGTGCAGAAAGATGAGATTGGAAATTATCGCCCTTTCGGAAAAATGATAGGTTGTCGAAGTAAAAAAATAAAATATTTATAGTTTCATTGCTGCTCAAAAATAAATTAAAATGTTATGATATGATATGTTAAAGTACGCTATAAATGCTCGCACAATTTGAGAAAACACACTCCACACACACGCATAATTTCAAGCTCTTGTTAGCCGTTATATTTCCCCTCAAAGGTGTTTTTGACTGTGAGTGTAAAATGGTGTGTGTAAGTCACAAAATGCAGCGTTATATCTCGGTAAATATTGGTGGTACTAATGCCAAACTTGTTGTGTTGGAATTATTTTTCAATGGAATTATTTCTATAAATATACGTTCGAGAACATAGGGTCCGTATTAAAAGTTAGCTTTCGTATTTTTTCACTAATTTCCTTTTTCACTTCAAACTTTCAATATCTCTCTAAATACTCTGCACCTTATTTTGAATATTTTTGCAATAGAAGTTATTATGCATTTAGAGCTAATGATAGTGAAAAAAGAGGTCTTGCAGGTTAAAAGGGGAACGCGGTATATTATTCATAGGGTCAACTTACCATTTATTATACTTCACTCTTCTCTATTAGGTCTTGCCGACTTGAGTGAAGCTTGCAGTGGTTGCTTTTCTCATTATGAAATTATTTCAATCGTTTACACTGGATTTAAATTTCCGAATATGGAGAAAAAAAAAAACTTGGAAAGTTTTGTTTTTCTAATATGGCTGCGTTAGCCACCTTAACCTTTTGCCGTCCTAGTGCGGTCCCCAATATGGCATCCAGTCTTTCATGCGCCATTATAAAGGCGCGGTAAGTATCACAGGCAATTTTGACGTCCAGTTTCCACCAGATGGAGGCACCTGGGATCTCTTCGATGCGAAACAGCACTAGGATAGCATTTTGCCGAGGGCATTTAAAGGCAATTGAATACCCAAGACATATGTTCCGTACCGCATAATCATACGACATGGGTGCTAACGATTTTCTGTATCTCGAAAAATCCACTCACTTGTCACCCCAGGTCTGAATTCGGGACCACAGCGCAGATGGCCAACACCTTACCACATTCTTACACATAAATCCAGTGTAAACAACTGTAAAAGTATTTCCTGACAGTGACCACTATTTTAAATCCGGAAAAAAAAATGAAAGAAAGTGAGCTCAGGCGATTAACTCTTATAACACAAATTCACATGCGGTTTATATCACTTTTCACCAATGTCTTATATATTATTTTACTTTTAAAATATTCTTCAATTTTAATAATTTATTTTACGATGTGTTTTAAAAAGTCATTTTATTTCATTCAGTTTAGAATGAGTACAACGTCATGAAATTTTAAAATGGTGTTTCTTTATTTAGCTCCATGGTCAATGGTAATATTTAATAAGCGTGAAGTCTGAAAGAATGGTATTGGTTTGCTCCAAATGTTGACTGAATGAAATTCGTGTTTTCAAAAAACAAAGCAATTTTTAAACGGTACTTTATAATAAAGATCCTCTGACTGAATTTTAAACTCTGAACGGTCTTAATATGTCTCGTACTTAATTTGTATTTACATATAATGAATGTAATTCAGTAAGTATTAAATTTAATAGGGACATTTAAATTTATCACACCCCGGCAGTGAAAGTGACACTATCCACCCCCCCCCCTCAAAAAAAAAATCAGCATTGAAGAAAATCAAAGTTTTACGTACTAGTAGATTTAAGATATTTAGTCCAAAATATTATGCGCAATAAAATATATATTGTTATGTTTACTGATTAGTTTTTGTTCTCTAAATTCATAATGCAGACCTATAGTTGAAAAACCTTTCGCACAAATTATAAAATTTTAGTGATTTGTTACTATTGATTATATCGCTTTTACGCCACCACGCACCTGTTATACAAGCAGGACCGGCTGTAGTAGTTCTGCCGCCCTAGGCAATATCGATAAGCCTTCCTCCCCCATTGAATGATGATAACAACATATTGATAAAATAAAACTAATAGTAAAGTGCTTAAAATTAATGCAAATTTCTAGTCAAATTCCAAACTGGGCTTGCATATCCAAGCACTGCTACACACTTTAAATTTTCTTTTTTAACACTAAAGTAGTGCATCTCATGACATTGAAACAGATATAAATACATTCAAAAGACTTTGAAATCACGCAAATTACCTTCCCTAAAATTAAATTGAATTTCTTGTCAAAATCGGAACTACGTTTGCATATCCAAGCACTGGTACACACTCTAAATTATTATTATTATTATTATTAATATTATTATTATTATTAGCACTGAAGCAGTGAATATTATGCCACTGAAAAAAATATTCATACTTTTTTTTAAATGTTTCAATTTCGAAATTGGTCGCCTCTGAAATCTGCCGCCCTAGGTCGCCTACTTCAGGAGCCGGGCTTGTATGTAAGCTAACTTTGTACGAGTTTTGTGGCAAGAAAGAGCTTTAATTTGAGATTTTAAATCAAAAGCTAATACGTTTTCATCAAATTTTTAGTTGTGTCACTTTCTTGCCGGGGTGCGATATCTTTTCAAATTTCGGTTAGTATAACGAAAATGTGTTATTTATTTTCCCTTATTATTATTATTTTTATTTTTTTTCCAAATTTGTCTCTAATCAGATAGAAGTCGTTCCTTGTACCCAGCAAGGAAAAGAATACACAGAACATGATGACATGTTTGTGGACAATCCAAATGAACTCATTGGTAAAGATCTTCACTTCATGGTCAAACTTTTAGGTTGCAGAGGTCTACCATCAAGGTTTAACGTAAGTAATAAAAATTGTTTTTTTATTTAATCGTTACAAATGTCGTCATGTAACTTCTCTATACTAATCTTAGTCTTTGCGTAGATTAATTTGTTCAGAATATTCGACACATGATATTACGTTATAGTTGTTTTTCCGATTATGAGAGGGGAGGGGGGTCCGATTGGCACTTGAGAATTTCGACTCCAAGTTTGCCACTAGATGGGGCAACAGTGCTGTCAAGAAATGAAATTGCTCTGGGAAATCAATTTAGTCGACATTACCTGAGCCATTTGATCCTAAAAGGTATATTCAACATGCAGCATAATCATATGACTCGGACGCTGACAATTTTCCTCGAATATCTACGGACTGGAGCTGGATGCGAACCCGTAGCCCAAGTCGTTATAGCTGAAAACTTTATGACGGACATGGCTAGGATTGTTTTTGTGTTTTTGAATCCATCTTATTCATTTGATCTGCATTCCTCTGCCGCAAATGAAAACAACTTGTGACAACTTGACATGTCTATTTTTATACTTTGAAAACAACAATTTTGTTACAGTTATTATTTTTATCATTGAAACTCATAAAATATAAACTGGTTAAATGAATCATGCATCATTGTCTTGATAAATCAAATGTACATATTCTATTGTTGATGGATGTCCTAACAACGGCCAGGAATCGCTTGGAAATCGCTGAAAATTTCAATTTCTTGCCAAATTTTTAAATTCGACGCTTTCCTCAAAATGTTGGTCGATTTCCACGGCCTTATAGAGGCGTCCCACGTATAACACGGTACTTGTACAACACGGTTTCGATATTACACGGTACCAAATTTGCGATTATTATAACACGGTTTCGATATTACACCGACACGAAACTTGAATTTAATACTTCATGGTTTTGATATAACACGAATGTTATCTTAAAAATAGATGGCATTTCATTTTTGTTTAATACATTCTGTTGATGCTTGATAATTCTTATAAGTTTTTACTTTGTTTTTATGAAACTTGGTTTCGATATAACACGGTATACATCCCTTGATTTGCATTATTTCTAAGTCTCGTATAACACGGTTTCGATACAACACGATACATAATGACATGAGCTTTACTATGTAAATGATTAGTTAGTGTAAACATTACAATAAAAAGTTATTTAAAAAAAGTCGCGTATAACACGTTTTTGATACTACACGGAACAAGTTAACTGTTACAGGGGTGATTGTGTTCCGGTATTTTCATCGTGAATTCCGGTATCTTCATCTTCGAAAATACCGGAACTTCTATATTTTCAGAAAAACCCACTTTAGTAATATTTAGGGCGATGTTTAATGAAACGAAAAAATCCAAATTGAAGACATTTGGTATAAATATAAAGCGTAAGCTACGGTCATGTTTTGTAAACTGGGGGAAGGTAGGAAGAGAAAAGTGATAAGAGCTTTGACTCCTGTCTTTGTTCTTTATGGCAGTTGGAGGAATTGATCGTATGCAAATATTTTCTTTATTTTATATTCTGGTTTATGATCTTTAAATGTGTGCGTTCTGTTGTTATTGAACCAATTCTAATTATACTTTATCGTTATTAATATGCTCCTCGTAAATATAAATTAGTTTGTTTAATTAAATTTTACTAGTTAACTCTTACTTTTCATTTCGCTACTTTTTTTGTTTGATAAATTTATTCATTTGAACTTTGCATGTTCTCATTTTAAAAAATGAGGTATCTGGATAAATCTGAAGATATTGGCTCCATCGATGCAGGAAAGAAGAACAAGTTTAATTGGGAATGGTTAAACAGAGTGGATTCCTACAATGAAAAGATGGAAATATAGTGTAAAAAAATTGATAGGGCTGGATTTTGGTTTTGTGTTTCTTGCAACAAGCCCTTTACACATGCTAATGATTGTGTGAAGGCATTATTGCAATGCAACATTCTTCTACAAATACTCATAAAAGAAACTGGGAATCAATAAAAAATGCTGGTGTATTAGGCTTTAGTGTATTAGTAAATGAATGTAATTAATGGTTAAGGATTCAGAAAAAAAGAAAGAAAATAAAACATTCTTTGAAAAAATTTAAGAAATGAGAAAAATGAAAACAATTTAATTCCCACCATGCACATGGACGTATGAAGTCCAATTAAAACTTCGAGTTTTAGCCCCAACAAATAACTATGTATCTAAATTATTTATGTACATAATATGATGTGTACATACACATAATGTGCATATATATGCCCATCAAAACACTTACTCTTCTTGGAAAAAAAAGTTCAGGTATTTTTTCATGGAGTTACAATCACCCCTGGAACTGTGTTATACGAGGGACGCCTGTATCTTGATAACGGGGGCACAGGGGAAAGTAATTTTTGTGTCAAAAATGTCTCAATATACTCTTTCTGTTGTTACCTAGTTAAACGTGATTCATTAATACACTATTCGTCTGTTTCCCTGTTCAGAAGCAGTTATTAATTTTCTGACCAATTACAATTTTAACAAAACCATTATACTTTCAAACTATTATACTTACTTTCTGATTTCCTGTATTAATTTAAAAGCAAAATAATGAAATTGAAGAGCTGGAACAGAATAAGATTATCATTTTTTAGCGCGCAATTATTAAAACATAATTTTTGAGTCATAATTCCAAAATAATAATGATGTACCTAATATGCACATTTTTTTTCTTTTTTTGCATTTCAGGACATTACTTGTAGATACAAAGTGTATTTAGAAACAGAAGAAAATTCAACAGAAGTGATATCAGACACATCAAATCCAGATTTCAATCACAGAAGGATATTTTCTTTTAATCGAGTCACGCAATCAGTAAGTAGAAAATCTATGAATGTTTTTAAGTTATTACTGATATGATATATGAACATCAGGTTAACTAAATATTTCATAATTTAAAAATTAAAGCTTTCTCTCAAGAAAACCAACATTTGAATTAACTTCCATTTAAAGCTGTTTTCTTTCACTTTTTTATTAAAAACAAAAAGCTATTAGTATTCAAGCATCTGTTCGAAAGTTACCCTTGCATCATTAGGTTTCAAAATAGTATACTCCCGATTATCCGTGCTAATCACCGGGCGGCGTAGCATGGATAATCGAAAAACATGGATAATCCAAAAATCATTTAAGGAATATGCAGGGTAACTATTTAAGGGGAAATTAGAAAAAACTAAATACTCACACAAACCAGGAACTTTTCTTCGAAATGTATTGGCTTAAAAAAAATCGGTGATACATTTTTGTTTTCTTTGTTTGTTTAAATTGTTGCGTATGTCCGTACGAATTTTTCTTACTGCAATTATTTCTCCGTAATCGTAACTTCTTTCACTCATGTAATCCAATAAATGTTCCACAGATTGTAGAGCAGTAGAATGTGAAATTGTATCTTCTTCATCTTCGTTTTCGGTATCATTACTTGCGTTAGATTCAGTAACAAGTTCAATGATATTTTCGTCAGTTAGACATTGAAATCCTGATTCACATTCGTCGCTTTTAAACCACTCTTTGACATTTTCAGCGTCAACTGATTCGAAACCTTTGATTTCTTTAACTTCCTCAATGATGTTATCGATATTATCGATAACATCATCAAAGCTTTAGAAAAGTGTGATTCCGAAATGATGCACGGATAATCCGCACACGGATAATCGGGAGTATACTGTATTCAGTCAAACTCGCTTATAATGGAAAGGGAATTTTTTTTCTAAATCATGCTGTAATAGCAGCACCCACCAGAGTTACTAGTACCATCTCTTTCCCTAAAACTGAGGAGAGGTTCTCTTACCATTTGTACTGATTATCTCCATTTTTAAAATTTTTGCATTTCCCTTTGCTTCTCACTGTGTCTTACTTCTATTCCGTAGCAAAGAAGTTGGCTAATATGCTTTGAACTATCTTATTATTTCTTCCATGTGTAATTATTTGTACGCCTTGGTTCAAAAAAAGTTTGAAGTTTTTCCGCACACCAAAAGTTACTGGGTATGTTGAGGGTTGTTAATTTTTATGTTCTTCACATTTGTGGCTTGTGTCGTCACGTCCAATACTTTTTAATCCCCATTACCTTGCATTTGAGCAACAATATCTTCAGAAATATTATGTTTCAAATATGATAACATTGGCGTCAATAAATATATGATTTTCAAAGGCGTATCAACTCCACCAATTTCTTTTTTATACGCAGTTATCACTTGTTGTCAGGATTTATAGCTCATTACCAACTTTCAGTTGACTACAAAATGTTAATAAATATTCCCAATAAAGGATAAATTTCGCTGGAAGTCAATATAAATTTAATTAATCACAAAAATACTGTTGTTTTCCTCGCTAAAAGCGAGTTTGCTTCCATATACTTAGCAGTGTAAAAACCTAACCTCTCTGGTTTCCTCACTAAAACTTGATTTTTGTTAAACCAGGGATCGTTATAAACGAGTTCGGTTGTGCTTATAAAAATAGGAAGTAGGAATGTGCTATAAAACTTACTTTGCCAGTACTGAATATCTTGAATACAGTGTTGCGATTGAAGTTTATGTTTTTAACTTTTAACATTTTAGACTTAGCATTTTGATCATTTTTGTACATCAATTTTGTGTGCGTGTGTGTTCAGTTTGAATTTCGGACCTCCTCAAAACATAAATATTTTCTTAACCGTTTACCCGCCAATGTTCCAAAAATGGAACATGATATTGAACTAAAAATTTTCCCTAGGGGGGGGGGAAATAATGTTTAAATGAACAAGTTTTTATCAACACATTTAAGTCTTACTTTGAAGTATTTTTTGAAATGCTTTTTGTTTGTTTATATATTTTCGACTTTTTATTGCGATTTTTTAAAAATGTGTGTTTTTCTAGTTTTTTGCAGCTTTTTCTCATAAAATTTACCGAAAATAGGCTTTTTCAGAAAATGGGATGATGTTTAATTTATTCGTAAAAAATACTTCAACGTATAATTTTAAAATGCTTGCAGAAATGCGCAATGATATTTGCAAAAGATATGCCCCTTCAAAATAGCATGTTCCAATTTTGGAACATTGGCGCTTTCAGAGAGTCAAACTTCCGGGAAATGAGTTGCTCGACTCCAAGGGATAAATTTTAAGTTTCATAAAATACGATTCTTTCATCTTTTCGTTTTGAATGTACTCTCATGTGGATTTTTTCAAAACTAAGTAAGTTTACATTTTAAAAGGGTATAATAAGGTTTTGGTAGGAAAGGAAATAATAACAATAACAGTTGGACATTGGAAATGGCTCTCAATCCACATCTGCTCTAACAGCTGTATTGTCACGTGTTATACCGAAAAAATATTACTGAACTCGGGATACCTCATAGTTTAAAAACATTTTTTTGTTTTGCTTTTATTTATTTTTTTTTTCAGCTATGCGAAATTTCGTTTCGCCTGTACCAGCTGTCGGGCTGTCCACAAATGATGTCACGCTTTGAGGGAGAAGGAGATTGTGACACTGAGTCTGTGACAATGGGGAAAAAGGAAGTATCAAGAAGCCTGAAATCATGCATTTTAATAAGAATATATTTATGAAAAAATGCGTGACATGTGACAAAAGGGGGGAGGGGAGTAAGCTGAAATATGACACTTTTTGACAAATTGGGGAGAGGGTGGGGTAGGTCAAAACTGGAAAAAAATTGGCATCTTTTATGGATAGCCCCTGCTCAAAATTGTTAAATAATGTCGAAGAGATTTCTTACAGTAGCATAAGCTGCTTTGCATTTAGAAACATTACCAGATTCAGAGTTTTCAGACTCAACGCAGAATATGCCAATTACCCCCCGCTGAAACCAGGCAATATTACTTAGAAGATATTTCAGAACATGATTTAGAGCAGATTACTAAAATGTGAACGTGGAGACATTTTTTCAACAAACTATAAAATTTATCAAGAAAATCGGAGTAAAAGCAAAAGCTAGGATCATTAGTAGTACAACTTAGAAAAAAATGAAATCTTAAAAAACATAATGGTAGTTAGGAAATGAAAAAAAGAAAGAAAATAATAAAAACTGACCTCAGTTGGCGCAAAGAAGCTAATTTTTACCAATTGATTCAATCAGAAAATATTGAAAACTGTCCGACATGCATTTCCCAATGTCGAACATTTATTTAAAAAAAACTTCATGCAAAGCGCCAATGTTCCAAAAATGGAACACACTAAAAAACACGGTAATAATTTTTTTCCCGGAAATTTAATGCTAGTTATGTGTTTACTAGACATACACAGACATAATTTCAAAAAATTACTCAAATCTGATCTTCCATCAATAGTTAGGCGTGTAAACGGTTAAAAGTAAAAAAAAATAGGTACAACGGATCCATTATGTAAAATGCATTATGCCCTAAAATTATCACTTTATATCATATGATATTTAAGGATTTGACTCCCCCTTTACTTCACATTTTAGTTGTGTATTTAGTTTCAAGTATTGAACTCAAAAATGTTAGAGTAGATACAAGTAAAATAATACTCTTAAAGAAAACATCAATTTCTCATGACAGATTAAAGATTATGTCAGACTGCTTGACTCGCGATTTCCACTCACTACGAAAGTGTGTCAAAATTTGCTTATCCCTCGATTTTCATGAACATTATGAGTTTTTATCGCATTCGCGCTTTAATTTTTTCGGGATTTTCTACACTGTGACCTGATATGAGATAATGATCTGAGAAAATAAGCTATAACAATATACATTTTTATGACAATGCGGTGTCATGTTTTGCCTGAACGATTACTATTTCTCCTTAAGTTACGTTACAGGAATGTGAATCCGGGATGCTTTCTTGAAATCACGAAAAGGTAAATGCACGTTTTAACAATTCTATTCTTCGCATTGACGTTAGCGACGTACATTTTTGTACCAAGAAGACTAAAAGATATTGGGGAAAGACGACATTTCTGGTGAATCACTGGTGAAAATCGACGTCCTCGAACTTGTGTATTTCGTGGCATCATATATTTGGGGTGTTCATGTGAAAATGTACCAAACGTCACAACAATGAAACTGTTAACTTATTTTCATATGCTGCTATGGAAGAACGTAGCGAGACATCTAGGATTGTGATTGGAATATCCAGCGTGGATGGAAGCATGCGTGGACTCTCGCATGCGCTGGAGAGATCAAAGACTTTCTAGAGTACAGCAGAATCATTAACTCCAATGTTTACTGTGAGACACTCCAAAGCCTACACAGGTTCTTCCAGAACAAAGACCAGGGCTGCTCGCGAGGAAGGATTCTGCTTCATGATGATGCACGATCACACGTCTCCCGAGTCACTCAAGTGGCACTGGCCAAGTTCAAGTAGAAGCATCTTGACCATCCGCCCTGCAGCTGTTTTCACGTGTTTCATCCTTTGAAAAACATTTGAAAGGGATACGCTTCAACTCGGTCGACAAACTCAAGGACACTGTGAAGAACTGGGTCTCTCCACTACCACAGAAGTTCTAGGAACAAGGAATCCTTCGGTTAGTTAATCAGTGGGATCGTGGTGCTCAGGCCTATGGTGCATACTTTGAATAAAGTCTTCATTTTGACCCACAGTATTGTTTGGTATCTTTTCATCTGAACACCCCTTACATATTAATCAGTAATATATATATATATTTAGACGACTTTATTTTTTTAAGATAATGCATATTTTGAAATAACTTCTTGTAATGAAAACTAAAATAAATAAATTAATATAAGAGAGCTATCACAGACGGTTAAAATGCAAAAGAGAGTTAAAACTTCGCTTTGTTTTTCAGTTGGTGGAGTATTTAAAGGAAGGTTACATTATGGTTCAAGTATGGGGAAAACAAACAACTCGAAAATCTGCGGTAACAAGAGCTCACGGCAAAAACACAAAAGAAATGTTTCAAGCAGATCTGTTGAACAATGCAAACAATTTAATGAAAGGATTCCGAATGAACGGAAGGGTAAATATTTCTTTTTTTTCTTCTGGAAGACTTCTAGTGTTTGTTGCTTTTTAAATTTTGGATTTGTGAAGTTAATTTATTTTTAATGGTGCGCTCTGATATGATCAGAGTTATAGTATTCGATCTCTAGAACTTTTACTAATATTGGTGTTGTTATCATCATTATTTTTGATTTCTTATTGTTCATTATATTAATGTTAATATAAAAATTATTATTACTTCTTTTTTTCTTAGTATTTTATTTTATGTTTCGAACTTTAGAATGAAAATTCAAAAATATAGATTCCATGTGGGCACTCAAACATAGTTGCTGAACATTTCCTTGCGGAACAAGACATCGAATTTTTGCTGTAATCAACTAGGTTTTATTTAAAAAATTCCATTGTGTTCAATGAATAAAAGTTTAAGGCATAAAACTGCCAGGGAATTAAAAAATAGTTTATGCACCTAAGAGAAGTGTTTTCTTGTTCAAAAATGTTTCCCATTTTTGCTGTTACAAGATAGATTTCCATACAACTTACTAAGGTTTTCCGTTGATAGCTGTTTAATGTATAAAACTAAAACATTTGGGAATAATTTATGCACAAAACATGTAGTACCTCTTAAAATGCTTGATATATATGATTAAAAAAAAAGAACTCAATAAAAGTATACAAAGGTTTTATCAATTAAATATCGTTTAGTGTTTCCTCAAGCGAATTATTATATGTGGAGAGTGTATATAAAGAAATATTTATTAGTAATAGGAGATAGACTTTAGGGTATGTTGAAAAATTGATATTTTCGATAAGCGACCATTAATAGCAAAAAAAAAAGTCTTGGCATTCTAAATACGTGAAAAATAGTTTTAAAAAATAAATATTTGTGTGTTTACATCGTGCATAAGCTTCAATTTTGAAATAAAAAGTAAAACATGGCCAAATTTCAAAAATTTTATTAAAATATAAATATTAAATTTTTTTTCAATACCATTGAAGTACTTTTATTTAGCACTCATTTTATCGCACATAAGCCGTAAAACTCCTTGAAATGCAGCAAAATTTTACTTTTTTACGGTTTTTTTTTTAGACATTGCCCTGTTTCTCCTTTTATAATCCAGCTTTGCATTTTTCGCAATAGTTGTGCACTGTGAAGTTCTTTGCAGAAAAAAAAAAAAAACAAATACACCAAAACCCCAGAATTCACCACGAGGATGCGGGTGTACTTTGTGTGTTCCACTTTGCTTTTCCCATGCACCCAGTCAAAGAGGATGGTTGCTTACAAGAGTTAGATTCACAATTTATTTATATATTTACAATTACTATATGATTATTTACAATCGATTTACATTTACAATTGCTTCATAATTTTGACAAATTTGAGTCTAGATTTGAGGTTGGACTTGTGACCCAGTTTCGGTATTGTTGATCGTCGGTTTTCGGTTATTCTTTGTAATTCATCTCCTGCTTATTTCTTTTCTGCAGATTCACTGACCAGTTTCATAAGCTTTTTAAGACGTAAATTTTGGCAATTGTTATTTTCTAGAAATGCCAAAATTCTTTGTTTTTCGCATTAATTAAACGAAGAAAAATTAAACACCCCGACCAGTTAGTCAAATTTTGTAATTCGAAGCTTCAATTGTCGGAAGAAAATATGGAAGCTAAAGAAGTACTTCCATATTGTGGATCTCTTACCTTAAATATTTTTATGTAAACTAGCTCTTTTATATGTTGACCGTCGTCTACTGCCATGGCCAATCACAAGTTATCAAGATTGACAATATTAGGCATTTCTAATCATTGGATGTACGATATTTAGGAGAACAATAAGCAAAGAACTTGCATGCTATCTAACTATCAACAAGTTAACGGTTTGTATGCAAACTAAAAACTAAATAATTTTCAAGATACATAAAAGAGTGTTCAAAGGAAGCATTTTAATGGTATTAAAAAAAATACTATTTATTTTTTTTTATAAAAATTTATCCGCGTTTTTACCCTTTTTTTTCAAACTTTGAGGTTTTTTCATGCCCTAAAGAACTGAATATTTATTTTTAAAACTATTTTTTCGATATTTAGGACCAAGAAATAACTTTTCTTTTCGCTATTGGATGTCGCTTACCTAAAATATCAATTCTTCGGCCTACACTAATGTAATGGGGCCAAGAGATCTGAAATGCTCTCAGAGTGATATGGGTGCAGTACTTTTAAAAACTTCTGGCGAAACACTGGAATCTGGATAATGGCATTGCGACATCGCTGTAAGAAATGTATTGACATCAATGTTGAATTAATTTAAAAATAAGTCGTTTTGAAAACATTATAAAAATATTGAGTTTTTGATATAAGTGAATGGATTTTTTTTTTTTTTTCAATTTCCTTGAAGGATGAAAAGCTATTCTTATACAATCAATGTTTATCTTTTTTTAGATCACCTATAAACATAGTTTGCCTTGAATCACAAAAAAAAAAAAAAAAAACCCGAAGGCATAAATTTTCTCAAAAATAGCAGTCGACTTTCTTCGCAGTTTAAAACCTCATTTTTACATAAGCTCTTTTGCATTGGCTGTTTTTTTTTTTCGATTCTCTTCTGGTATAGTGATGAATCACCTTTTCTACATCCATTGTTAAATTCTGAGGCAGCAAATGACTTTTTCCCTGTAAAATTTTCTTTGCAGTAATCGAAAAGATTTGTCGAAATGCATTTTCGACCTGCTGTGATCACGCGCAATTATTACGAGTTCTGTGTGCAATAGGGTGAAGCTAAAAGTATAGGATTTTTTTTCTTACTGTTTTTATGTTTTGAGCTAATTACTCTGGTAGCACACGTAACGTTTAAACGTTTTAAAATGGTTGCCACATTTGTCATTTTGAAATGTATATGAAACGAAGTGGTGCCACATGGATTGAACTGTTGTTATAAAATTTTCTTTTTAGTAGAGCATGTAAATAACATTGGTTTTGAGAAAGAATTTTCACGAGTTTATTTTGAAAAGACGTATGTCATATGTGTGTCAGTTAATTCTATTTCATTTTTTATGAAATTTCAGGTAGTAGATCCAAATAAGCAAAGTATAATAGTAGAGCTTCTATTAATGAAAAAACAGCAACATCGGCAGCAGCAGAGACTGGTACGTTTGAATTTTAATACTGATTTGCTTAAAAGATTTTTCAGAAGAGTACCTTCTCTTCTAAGTCAAAAACTGACATTAGAAACGCTTCTTTTAAAACAAAAATCATTGAAAGTATCATAAATGGGTCAGATTCTGAAATAAAAATACCTCTTTCTATGAAAATCACTGAAATTTATTTTGGATAACTTATATCTTGAAGGAAAATATCCGAAGGATGATTGATGTGGCCGAAACTCATAAAAAGAAACGAGTCCCCGTGAGTCTAGTAAAAGATTTGTATTCCACCACTTCTGCTGACGTCGTTGAAGAGTTGCTTCAAAAAGTGCCTACAGGTAATTAAAAGGGTAGGTATAGCTGTATTTCAGGGGTCAATTAGAGGACACGTCTAAAATCAAGCCAGCTAAATGAGATCGAAATACTTTTAGTACTATTTCTTCATGCTGTATTTTAAAGTATTGAATTTAAGAAAAAAAATATAATTCCAGCTTTCAATATTTTGTTCGTTAATTAAATTAGCGGATAACTTAATAAAAATTTTTGCCACGAAAGAGAGACTCAGTTAATTTGGTTGATGGTTTTCATTTTGCTTCTAATCAAGGTAGAAAATTTGGAACTTCATTTTGAAGTTCATAATCTTAAATTGTAGTAAAAGTGCTTGTTATATTTCTGACAGGTGCCATGCGTCATTTTATTTTTCTTTTGAGATGAAGTTTTCTACATTTTGCACTTAGTCAGTAAGGTAAGAAACTATCCATTACGGCTGTAAATACGCTGGATTCGTCGTCTCATAATATTCCATGCGCATACTTGCTAGAGGAGCAAAAGATCTAGTAATTTCGCTCGCTCTCGGACAACTATGCGGGTCAATTCTCTGTTATCCCATTCAGAAAGTTTTCGATCACGTCTAATATTGTGCTTCGCGGAAGACACATTACCCTTACTTCGTGTACGGTGTCATACTGTTTAAGACAGAACTCCTTGCATACCCCAAATAATTGTCTGTTTCCATCACCAAGCAGCCAGCGCCAGTGGCATAGATAGGGTATGGCGGAGGCAGTGGCGGATACAGCCGGCAGGCAACTGGGCATTTGCCCGGTGGGCCGGTCATGCTTGGGGCCGATCAACTGACAGCAAAGTCTTTCGGGCCTGTCTACTAACAGCAAAATGTAAATTTTGCGCGCATGTGTTTAGAATAACGCAAATTCGCAAAACACAGCGTCAGCTCCTCTTTACGCATAGGCTAAAGCTTGCGGGTGGAGGGAGGTAGGGCCGTCACCACAAGCGGGGGGGGGGGGGGGGAGGGAATTTCTGAAGTGGGGCTGCCCAGGGCCTGATTACCACACAGGCTGATTAGGCTCAGGTCTGGGGCCCCATGTTCCTAAAGGGCCCACATTTTTTAAAGAAGTACGCATAGCATTGCAACGATATGAAAAATACATGTATTTTTTGAAAAATAAAACATTATTACTTATTAATTGGAAAAAAACTTCTTTAAAGGGAAATTTTCAATCATTCTGCCAGTAACGAATTTACTTGGTCACGATTATGAGGGGGCCCAAAGGGGATTCATAAATGCACATAAGTGATTTATACATAGTTGTGTGATTAGACAAAGAGGCCTCCAAACGTGCATTCGTGCTTTAAAAATGTAAATCAAACACTGCATAGTCTTCAGGGGACCTCCATATTAATGTGGGCCTAGGGCCTCACTTTTAGTTAGTCGGGCTCTGGGGCTGCCAATATATTTTTAGTGGTACAATAAAAAATAAATGAATAAATTAAAAAAAAAAAAAAAAACAGGGAAACCTTAGCGGTCGTAAAAAGTTAAAATACTTTTGGTCTCTTTGACGCTTTTATTTATAAAGGACAATTCACAATTGCTATAAAATGCAATTTACAACAAGGGCCGCCGTGAGGTCATGTCAGCTTAGTTGGAGAATAGGGGCCTGGCTCGGAATTGAACTCGTGCAGAGGGTATCCTAATGGTAAAAGGTATAGAAGGAGGCTTGTGAAAAATTGACTTTTGTAATTTTTTTCCCGGATCCGTTTTTGCTCTCGGCGACCCTGTTTATAACAATTGGAATAAAAGTGACAAAATATTTTTTCCGTAAAATTATTTTAAAATATGCAATCTTAAAATACCATTGAGGAGCATCCAGTTTCGAAAATTTGCTGTAGGAAAGTACTCGAATCTCTTCCATTTTTTTAACATTCCCAAAGATGGTCTAAAATTGTGTTTTAAATTAACAGTATCAAAATTTTTGTATGAAAGTGCCACGTCCCCTCCTCTCTCTCGGTATCATCAATGAAGAACGTTTTAAATCTCGTTTTTCGTTCTTCAATTTAGAAATTTTTTCGGGGTGAGCCTCATGAAACCTCCTTTTCCTAACAGCACTGAAGGTCAGCAAAAATTTCGTTTTTGGAACTAAATTTTCGAGTAACTGCCGGTATCCTAGTCTTTACCAAAAAAGGCTTTTAAGACTTCAATTTGAAAATTTTCTGGTGAATGGCCTTGGAATCTATCTCGACTTAAAATCACCAAAGATCTTCTAAAACTGCGTTTTTAGAGCTAATATATTTTTAAAACTTTCAGAGGAGAGTCCCCGGAACTGCTCTTCATACCATATACTCGAACATAATTTAAAATTCTGTTTTTGGATTTTCACTTCTGAAAAATTGCAGCAAGAGAAACCCTAAACCTACGCTCCCCTAAAATCACCAAATATTGTCTAAAATTTAGTTTTCAAGACCACAATTTCAAATATTTTCCGGGGAGGAGACCCCCCGGACCCCCCTATTTCAGATTCAATGTTAATCTTTCCATTAAATTTATATTGCTAATACTTTAATGACTCCCAGAACCCAGAAAACTAAGTCCACTCTCTCTCTCTCTCTCTCTCTGTTTACATTGATACATGCGTTTGAAAAAATATTAAGGGGCTGCCAAACTTGTACTCGACCCTTCCCACCAGGTTTTTGACCTCGCATCGAGTCTGGGGGCCGTCGGGATATGGCAGTATGAAAAGGGGAATGTTTATGACAGGGCCCAGTAATGTATTGTTTGTGTCAGGGACCCCCCCCCCCCCCACGTTCTAAGACGGCCCTAGTAGACCCATGAACATCGCTAGATCAGTTTCATATATAACAGGGCAATTAAGTTACTTGTTATGACTGCAGAAAAGGACACTCTAGCCAAGCAGTGTTATCATTAAGGAAATATTCAATCAAGCTCCGGGCATTATAAAAATACTTAAATGGACAATTACAAAAAAAATTTCCTCCCAAAATAAGGTTTAGCTAATACTGTATCAATTTGTTTTCCATTAAAGCGCAGAAGTGTTCATACCTGTTAAATTTTGTTGAAATATAACATATTTAGTTATTAAGAATAATTTCCTCATATTTAAGTGATATCCCAATCGTTAGGTAAAATTTAATATCTATAAAAGCTATGGGGCCGCTACACCTCCTAATGCCAGGGCCGATTTTTTCAACCAATCTGCCACTGGGCGGAGGGGACGATCCGCCCCGGGCGGCTATTTTTAGGGGGCGGCAATTTCAGACTGTTGATGCGAAAAAATTCAACGCATTTTCCCATTAAGCAAACCATACTTTTGATCCATTACTGGGAGACAAAAAAATTAAAAAAAAACGTCATTTAATTTTAAGGTTTTGGTACGACTATGATAATGAAAGTATTCTGATGCAAATCATGTGTCTTTTTAAGCTTCATTGTTTGCTTTTTTCTCTCCCTTCGCCTGAAGCAATAGACTGAGGGAGGTGGCAGTGAAAATTCAATGGATAAGGGGGGGGGGGGGTCGCTTTACTATAAAGGTTAGCTGTGGGAGAAATAATAAACTTCATAACTTGCTGTTATGTGATGGAGCTGTCATTTGATATTAAGAAAGTTCTTTAGAAACCACCTCATTAAAAATTAAAAAAAAAAATCTCTATATTTTTAAAGGAAAATGATAAATATATGATGTTATTGTAAGTGCCGTGAATTTATGAATGCCGCTGGGATTTCAGAGAAGATATTTACGCTTGTTTCTCTGCTTGAAAAGTCAAGTAATCAAAAACTTCAACAAATACTGTCTAAAACGTATTGATCTGAACAGTTAATTAGTTAAACTTTTGCTTAATTGAGTGTCTTGTCAGCTTTTAACGAAAACAATGGGTACAACAGAGTAGCTGGAGTTACAGCTTATTCTTTCAAGACGTGTAGTTTTGCTATTTCTTTTGTAATTTCATGTAGCTACTGCATTCAATTTACAGTAGAACCTCGAATATTCGGAATTCTTCTAACCGAAATCACGTTTAACCGAATTCAGTTTTCTTGAATTGTGGTAAGTGAACAATATCAGTTCAAGGTTACCAGAGGCAACTGAATTTTCTGCTGGAGTCAAATTATTTGTGTCCTTCTATCCTTCCTTCTCTTAGTTAGACTTAAACTAGATAGTTAATGACAAGTACAATGTTGGTTAAAAAGTCAAGAGCGATTAAAACAGCGATTAAAGAAAAAAAGAAATGCTTTAATGTCAACGATAGCCTCCGCCTATCATTTGGTGTTCTGTTTTTTGCTTTCGGTATAGTCATGTTCAAGAATTTATCAAAACGTTGAACTTAATTTTCCTTGATTAATGTACTTTTTCTACCCTTACAGAACCTTTGTTTATTCAATTCCGTAAGGGTATTCCCTGTTTTTTTCTCATCTTCTCTTAAAAAGGGGATGTTTAATTCAATAAGTTACGCTTTGCAACACAAATCTTAATTTAAGTCCGAACCAAGTGTGGTCTTTGTCGCCAAATAGAGTATGACGCTCTCTGAATAATCACGACTAAAATTGTACTGTTCGACCAACTTTTTAAGAGAAAAATTAGCAAGCAGCAGGTAAAGGCGAAGCAAAGAGAATCATTCCAACAGGGAAAAAGGATGTTCTCAGTCCGCTTCATATGATGATATCCTTCCGAAATTTGCAAGGTGATTTTTTGAACACAGTATTTTTATAAAGATAAAAATGACTGGATATTTCAAACGTAAACCATTTTGAAAAAATTATAAGTGATTTATTTACAATCATATTAAGACTTGCGTGAAGGTCCCCTAACAGTAAATAGGCACATCCGCGAAAAACGCAAACGTGTAAGTGGTAGTGGAACAGTATTCTTTAATCGAGGCAGTGAGAGGCAAAGGGGTGTAAGAGGACATTTTCAAGTTTTGAGTAAAACCCGTTTAAAGTTCCGGTCCTCGGTAAGCTTTCATTGAAAAGTTTTTCTAAAGCTGGCTGTATCGCAGCAACTACCAGGGTTACTAGTCTATCTCTTGCACTAAAACGGAGAAGCTTTCCTACCAACCTACCATTTGTACTGGTTATCTCTAAATTCATAATTTTGTCGTACAACCATTTGCTTCTTACTACCTCCATTCATGGGTATTATCATTAATTGAAGTTCCTTTCTATTAGATTCTATGATGTATGAAATCTGCACACTCAATTTGCTCATTTTTTCCTCATTTATTTTCAGGAGTTGATGATGCTGATGCAGAATCATCTATATGCGCCATCGTATAACAATAAGTTTTATTAGAGACATCATAACATTCCGTAAAACAAACGGTACCGTAAACGGTGAAACTATGCTTATCATTACTGATAAGATCAAACTATACTTTGGTGATGTCAGCGAAACATATTTAAATGCATTCATAACTTTGTTAAATGACTGCAGAGCATTTCCGAACATGAAGCTTCCATGTGATCCAGAAAGGCAAAATATACGATTCCTTTATATTGTAATTAAATTTTGAGCAACTAACATTATGTTCTTGTTTTTGAGTCGAGAGATATTTCATGAAATATATTTTTTTAGTTGTTCTTTTGACTTTTCTTTGATCTGATCTTAACTTTCTCTGATGGATAACTTCTTAAAATCATTAGCATACCCATCGTATTTATGTTTTTTTTTCTTTTTTCTGAAGCTTGCTATTCAGTTTTGCTCGAAACATTATAAATCAAACAAAATTTATAATCTTTTTAATGAATGGGGCAGTTTATAAAATCTGTACGAATGAAAATATAGTTATATCAACTAATTACTGGTAAAACTGATAAGTATGAGGATTTCTAAAGACGTGTGTCAAATGGCAAAAATTTTCTGTTCAGTGAAAAATCTGTAAAAACTATGATCATGAAGCAACGAGTATGAAAATGATTCTTTTCTACTTACCAATTAATAGGAACATTAAGTTTCCACTTAACATCTCTGCATGGATTTTTCGAAATTCACAACCCATGGAGGAAAGCTGTAATAAGTAAACGCCACAAATAAATTGTTCCAAACACTGGCTAAAACTCCCACATGTGAGTTTGAGTCACTGTGTATGGAACACTTTACTTGTGTCCGTTTGTAAATGTACTATGTGAATGATGTCCATCAGCTAATCGTTTGTTTCTATCTGTGTAGTCGGTTTCTACAAATTGAACGCCAATCCCAACAAGAAAAGTCAACTTTCGTTTCTTCCTATACAATAAAAACGCAGCAGTACAGTCATTTCAGGGTATGTTTGAGCCAGTTCGGCGTCCACAAACCAACCTTTTGTTTCTATCTGCATAGTCGGTTTCTGCATTTTGAATGCATAACCTCGACAAGAAAAAATTAAACTTTCCTCTCTACCAACAATAACAAGGCAGGAGTACAGTCATTCAGGTTATCTTTGATTCAGTCCGGCGTTCATAAACCAATCCTTTATTTCTTCCTGCATGTTGAACGCAAGACACTGACAAGAAAATTTAACTTTTCTCTCTTTCTACAATAACAAGGCAGAAGTAGCAATGCAGGGTTCTTTGACGCAGTCCAGCATCCATAAACCAAATTATTTTCACAGTAGGTTTCTGCATATTGAACGCAAAACCCTAGCAAGAAAATGTTACTTTTCTCTCTTCCTACAAAAATAAGGCAGAAGTTCAGTCATTCAGGGTATCCCTGAGCCAGTCTGGATATCATTGAGCTTCTTCATGTTTTGTTTCAATTAGAATAAAAATCAGAAATTCCACAGATGAATTGTGCTGACTTGGTCATAAAATAAGAGTTCCGCTCTTTAGGCCTTTAAAATACTTTGCTTAAAAAAAATCTAAGTGGCACAAAGGTATCCTGATTGGCTCAGAGGTACCCTTAATGACTGTAAATGTATTTTCGTTAACTTGGTTTCATTTACCTAGCTTTAATAGGACAAAAAAAATGGATATTTAGCTGGATAAAAACTCGTTGGCTGCGAATTTCTCTTTACCTGCATGTCTAACATCGGTCAGCTCACTAGTATATAAAACAGAATAATCTGACGAAAGATGCTACTTGCTACTGCGCAACTCCAAGAGTTTATTTCTGAAAGTAAGATGACTGCTGATTTTCCTTTCAATAGTTTCCAACGAACAATGGACATTATAAATCATTTGTAGTGAAATTTGTAGGTTTGACCCACAGGGAGACTTGATCCATGAGGATTTTTTCCATGAAAAGGATATTTCGAGAAAATTTTAGTCATTTTATCGGTTGACTAGTCACACAACAGTATTTTGCAGGGAAATATTTATTTCCCTGCCTGATTTAGGCCTAATAATTTGATTTTATTGATCTAAGCTGTTAAAGATTTAAGGTAAACAAGAGAAAGCTACTCAGCGAGCTTTGACCCAAGCTAACTAGGAAGATTTGACCCAAAGAATAATTTGATGTTTTTTCAATGAATTTTTGTTTATGAAGAGCTAAAATATTGTGATTTAGACCTTAGTGATTTGCTTTTATTTAAGCAATAACTCTAATATTGTAAACATGAAGGGGGAATTTTTTTTACTTAAAGAATAGCTAAAATATTTTGGTGTAATAAATTGTTTTTATTTGACAAACAAAACTAAAATACTAATGATCTTTAAGCCCAATGATTTGTTTCTTAGTAAAATAACTGAAATATTGTTTAGATCTTAACTGATAAAGTTTTGAATTAGACTTTTGCTTTTCTGCTGATGCAATAAGATTAATTTAAAAAAAAATCTAACACTTCACCTAAGGAGTGAACATTTGTTCATTCACTTCAAGTATCACTTATTAAAGCGAAAAACACTATCAAACCTGCGTTTTTGATTTCAATATCTATGAGTCTTCTTACGTTCATACAGGGGTTCATATCTCCCTAGGTGTTGGGTTTATTTATGGTCGAGCACTGAATTTCTAAGGCCTTCTACAGGAGCTTATGCTAGCATTAAAAATAGCTTGCTTTTTTGATTAAAAATGTTGTTGTCTCTGAAACAGCTAATTGGGGGGAGGGAGAAATTGAGGTTTTTGTGGAATGGCTCAAAGGAGCAAGTAAAGTATTTCTTAGTTCTGTTTCGCATTGGTTATGTCTTTTGTTACATCCTTTACACGACATTTAAAAACAAAATAGTTAAACATAATTTCACATGGGTTAGAGTGAATTTGTATTCTTATTGTAGGTTTAAAATTTTCTCTTTTAGCCATGATGAAGTTGTATTTTGGAGAAATACCGTTAGCTATTTATGAGTAAAATGCACTGACGTTTGTCTGTTTAGTTTTTAAGTTTTGAAATGCAATTTTACTTATACAATCGTAAATTATTAATTAAAACTGAAAATATATATTAATTAAGAAGTTTAAGACCTTTTTGAGGCAACAAGGTATAATTTATTGTAATTTTTGCAATGAACTCGACCAATTTACAAAAACATAGTAACAGGAAAACCAATTCAAAATCACACAATTACAGGACAAAAATGATAAAACGATTTGCAGGAAGCTTTTTTGAGCTTTTCAGTTCATCTGCACTGTCACTGAATAATGAACAAAAGCTTGAGAATGATGTCGCACAAAATTCATGTGATAAATATTGGCAGTGATTTAAGTTACAGGACCTAGTAATCCAGTGATTTAAGAATCATTTTCTTGCATAATATAGGCAACTTTATCACATTGTTATTGATTCACCGGCGTTAGGAGTAACATACTGGTCCTATTTCAACTCCAAACTCTTGATTTCTTGAGCCAATGTCTCTGAAAGCCATATCCACTACAGGCAGACGTTGTGGTTTGTCGGTCTTGTACGTCAAAATAGTTTCTGCCCATTTGTCATCTCGATGCTGAAATGAAAGCAAGCATTAAAGAAACTTTAGAATTTTACATTTCATTTTTGTTCGACAATGTTTAAAATGCGTATGAACAAACGGTGGAAAGCTGAATCATCTACAGTGCAATTCTCGAAAAAATGTCCCGTGAGTAACGCTAAGTTTTGTATTTTTTCCAGCTAACCAAAGCCTTCAAAAGTAATGCTATTGGGGAATAATACATGCTTTAATATACTATCAAAGCATAACAGTAAATCACGTAATTTAATTAATAGTTACTTGAATAAAAAATTTTACATTTCATTTCTGAAGGCCAATGTTGAGAACGCATCATCTACAGAGCGATTCTCGAAGAAATGTCCCGTGCGTAACGCTAAGTGTTTTATATTTTCCAGCTAACAAAAGTCTTCAAAAAAAAAAAAAATGCTGTTGGATAATAATACATGCTTTAATATACTATCAAAGCATAACAGTAAATCCCATACTTAATTAATAGTTACTTGAATAAAATAAAAAACTTAGCGCTATGCACGGGACATTTTTTCGAGAATCGCCCTACAATAAAAATTTCAGAGCATACCTGGCATTCGTCTTGAGTTGAAGTGTAAGCAAACATAGGATTGCCATCTGCAACCAACTCTAGGTCATTGTATGCCATTAATTTCACGGCTTTTTTGAAGTTCGGTCGTTTCACATCTTTATAAACGACGGTGTTTCTACAATGAACTGTTATGTTTTGCTCGGCTTTCTTACTTAAGAGTTGCAAGAAACTTAACTGGACGCGATCAGCCTTGTAGTTGAACTGCAAAGAAAGCAATTTCAGATTAAACCATTTGATTATTAACCTCTTAACTGCGTAGCCCGAGCTGAGCTCGGGGTGAGGTTTATGTGCCTTTAACTGTGTAGCCCGAGCCCCTTCAGTAGGGGCAGTGGACTTTCCTGCAGTACTCGAAGCAACTAACCGCGGGTGTCTTAAGATAAATTCCGAAAAAGGAGCAACCGCGAGTAGGTGGAGAGTCAGTTGTCGATCTAATTTATTTCCGCTCACTGGACAGGTGCACGTGTTCGAGAGCTATGAGTAAGTTCGTCCTAACGCTGCTTGAAATGGATGTGTACTCAGAAATTGTGTATTTTTAGATTGAAATTAGGTACTAAAAATGAATATTCTCGCAAAATGCTGAAAATGAAGTTTTCATTATAATTAATTATCAAATACAAAAAGATCTGAATTAGAAATCTTAGTCTGAAATAAATATAAAAGTATAACTAGCGTGCCAGAATAAAATCTTTATTAATCTGTTCAAATATAAATAACCTGTCAATTATACTTTTTCAAAAATATCATAAATTTATTCTCTCATATAAAATGAAAGTTCATGGCACTTGCGTCTCTAGGAATACTAAGTGACACTATTGTCCGATGGAATATGAACTTAATCTAATAATGTGGGTTATGTCATGTATCTTATTTTTTTTATTATTAATTCTTTTCGATTTTTTGCGTTAAATCCGGAATTGAGAGGAAAATTTTCTTGTCACACAACACAGTTCCGTAAAATTAAATTTTTAATATTTGCAAAAAAAGATCATGTTTACAAGCGGTTTAAAATAATGAAATAAAAGCACCATTTTGGTTTTAAAAAAATGCAAAGTCCCCCCCCCCCCCCCAAAAAAAATGCTGACATCTGTTTTGGATTTACAAGCCCGTTTTTCAAAGCAAAAAGGTACGAGCTTAATGGTATAAAATGCATACTTTTCCATTAATTAAATTATTTTTTATGAAGTATGTAATACCATCACGAAACTCTTATGCTTTATCAACTCTTGAAGAGGAAGTATGAAAGGATTTTAGAGCAAATTCAATGTGTTCAGAGTACTCCCCTAAGCATTCGAGGTAATCTACAATACTTATCACTTAAAATTAATCCTAAACTTGGACTGATATTTGCAATTCAAGTCTTCTGAAATATATTTATTTACGAACTGTTACGACAAACCCCTCTCAAGATAAAATTCTAACTTGTTATACGGATATCTGTTTTGCGCTTTTCTTTTCTCTACAGAATGCCTTTCCGTCAAGCTCTTAATAAATTTCCTAGTATGAAATAAATAAATATCTGAACCAAAAAGTAAATAGGGGAAAAATGAACAACTTTGGAAACAGCACAAGTTTACCAAAAACTCCAGTCACATGTTTCGAGAAAAGGGGGGGGGGGGGGGCAATTAAGACCTTTTTCATAGCAAAAAATTTTTTAACTTAGGTATGGACTTTAACTTTATTGGATGTTCTGATTACCTTATAACATCCAAAGCTCACATCTTCTTATATTACAAGTTTCTCATTGCAATCCTCCTCTTCACTGCAATACCCTTCTATCTGCACCTTTTTTTTTTTTTTTTTGCAAATTAGTGCTGTTTTAAACGATGTTAAACTTATTAATCACCTAGTGCTTCAAGTTTTTATTTAAAAATAGAAAAATATTACGTATTGCACCTTTTATGCAAATGTTTTCAAAGGAAAATATTAATTATTTTAAAATGAAATTGCGAAACGCTTCTCATACACCTGGTAAAGCTCGAACTGAAAAAACTGCAGAGAAACATGATGCATTATTATATATGCAGGGTGTCTCAGTTAAATGTTTCAGAGCTCCTAGGAGGGGTGGGATGCATCCTGACGACTTGAAATTATATCGCATTGCGGGATCGGAAATTCTTTCTCTACCCGAGAAATTCGACATATGCCAGAAATATTGCGCGACTTTTGTTGGCAAAAAAAGAGCACTAAATTTAGATTTAAAATAAATATCTAGTACGTTTTTCTCAAATTTTGAGTTGTGTCACTTTCCTTGCAAGAGTGCGAAAGATAAAAATATAATTAGAGAGAACATTAGCAGCTGGTGCACAAAAAAGTTGGAGATACATGACGGGGGGGGGGGGGGGGGGGGGGGTAAGTAGGCGGTGCCTGTACAGGTGACTTTTTCTAAAATTTAATTTTAACGTCATTATTGATTAACAGACCTTTTCTCAAAATGTCCGGGGCACGACCTCAAATATTGGGATTGATGGTCATATGGTACTTCTTTCAATTCGATGCTACATTTTTTAATTTTTATAAAATAATAGGAACCTTTTCTTTTAAAAGAAAAGGGGCAGTTGTCCCCCATACTAGTCGATTATAAATATATGTAAACAGAGAGAGAATCTAGTTGGACGTTTTTATTTTATTACAAAGAGTCAGCTGAATCTAAACTTGTGTGGCGTTTTAGTTAGTGTAAACTAAAAGTAGTGCAAAAAAATCGTGGCCTAAAGTGAATCAATTAAATGTATCAATCTGCAGTGATGTAGTTTAGGAGAACGAAGGGGAAGGGATGCTGCCCCCCCGAAATATTTGAATTTCTATGGTAAAAATAATGCAAATTGTTACGTGAAATCGTTCAAAACCACCTTTACTTGTGCTGTTGTTTTTTGTGGTCCCAAACCCCAAGTTGAGGCTAGTAGTTTTCCTTCTAATCAATATGTTCTTCCTGTTTTTCCTTTTTTTAAAAAAATAAGATTTAAAAAGTAGCAGTTATCACATCGCGTCACTTTACTATTATAGAGTGACAAGGTAGAAAATACAACACGTGTGTGTGAGCTGTTTGCACCCCAAAAAGATTCAGAAAGGCTTAGAATGCGATGCGAATAAAAGACTTCAGACACTCCCAAGAGAGATAGATGAATACGGAAACAGGTTCGCTGTCGTATCAGTGCATTCCATTAACCCTCCTTTCTTTGCCACAAACACAATTGTGGAATGTGTAGTTTTATAATAGCAAGATTCACTAACAGCTGGTGAATTTGAATAGAAAATCTTAAGTCAAAAAAATGTCAAAAAAATTTAAAAAAATAATAAAAAATAAATAAATAAAATAATAATAAATTTAATCAATGATAAAAAAAAATCATTAAATAATACAGTAAAATCTCATTGCAGCGAATACTTATGCAAAGAAATTTCCATTTCAACGAAATAAATATTCAATCCCATTTTTATTTCTAGTATACATTCAACACAAGATGACTGGTTTTAGAAGAAATTGATCAGAGAATATTTTTACTTTTCATTCTGAAGCTGAAAAATTAAAATATAATTCTGCTATAGGAAAAAAATGTTTAAAATCAGTGAAACATAGTAAAAGACTCTAGGTTTCACGAACAGACATTATGTTTATGAGACCTAAGGAATAGTATTTCTTCCTCGTCAAAAGTATCATCACTTCACCAGTAAAAACTCAACCTGTCTATTCACCTCAAAACATCTTTAATGTAAAGTACATTTCAAGTAAAGTTTATTGCGTTTTTTTTTCTGCTTTTTTTTTCAATGTGTTTCAAATCAATATGTGCTGAAAAATTCTTTTTCTTTTTTTTTCCTTTAACACATTTAGTTCTCTTCCGGTAATACTTTCCATAAAATTAAAAATAAAAAAAAAATCTGTTCGGAGTATCCGAAGATTCGGACATGCAAGGTTCTACTGCATATAGTAAACAATCTAGAATGTAAAATAAGAAATAACAACGTCAAAAAGCACGATTGCAGACTACTGCAGACACGTGTTTCGGCGTTACAAGGAACGCCTTTTTCAACGCAAAAGAAATGAGCTTATGGAGGAAAAGACATCCGAAAGCTCATTTTTTTTTGCATTGAAAAAGGCGTTTCCTTGTAACGCCGAAGCAGGTGTCTGGAGTAATCTGTAATTTGTGCTTTTTTGACGTTGTGTCACTTCTTATTTTACTTTTTGACACAAAGGTATTTATTTAACTAATCTTGGATGTATTCAAAACGAAGCAATATTCCTACAATTCACGATATATTTTCAATAAATATGAACAAGAAAATTAAATGATGCTTTGATTATACACATAAATTGGATCGATATTAGGAGAAGAATACTTCTTATACGCTCTTTTCGTTATTACCCTCCACCTTTTATTCTCATCCAAGCAATTTAGTTTTTATCATGATCAAATTTTCACCGTCACTTGAAACGTTTAGCCATGAATATGGAAAATTAAGAAACAAGAACAAATTTTAATAGTTTGAAAGAAGAAAGGATAAAATTACAAAAATGTATGCTTTCCCCTCTTACTTATATATACACGTATATTATATATGCATTAGTTTAAACATATACTAACACAACCCAGATCTTTTTCGAGTACTAATTCTAATCACAGAAACTAGATTCTAATGCTCGTTCAAGCACGAATTCCCACGTTGATTCTTCTACAATAGTTCAGGTTTTCTTTTGAAAGGGGATTAATTCTTTGCTCTTGCTTTTCATGGGTGCAATGTCTGACTGATAAGGTGTATACTGGCTGCGCATGCGCACTTCACGGTAGCTACATTGTTGTATCTACAACGAGAAGGCCTTCATTCTTTGTTGAACATTCGATGCATTTAGAACATTTTTTTCTTAGCGAATACTTATATGCTTCATAATGTCAGACGCAGATTATTCGAGCAACGACAGCTCTGATTATAGTATTTAATTCTAATGACCAAGAATCTTCTGATGAAGAAAACAGCGCAGATGACAGTTTAGCCAAATACACCCCCCCCCCCCATCTCCGCCGAAAGAATACGTGCTCCCACGACCCGACAACGATACTTGAGTCGCTAGTCACCATCTTTATTTGGGGGCCCTCCCCTCCTCTGCTTATATTGTTTATAAGTTTAGAACAGCGATTCTCTCTTGGTGGTTGGGTGGACCAGTACCAGTCCGGAGGAAAAATTTGCCGGTCCTCAGGGGTTTTTGCTCGTCCTCGATTTAAAATCTATATAAATAAAACATTCAATATATACGTATGTGTGTGTATGGCGCTCTATATAAATCCACAGTTTACGTCGGATCTCGAGCAATTTGGCAGGGAGGTACTTGAGCACCCAAGAAAGAACGTAAGGGGGTTTTCGAACGCGAAAAAAAGAAACCGGTTTAAATTCTAATAATAAGATCCAAAAATGGCGTTTTTCTAATATGAGGGCAAAAAAATGCTCACAAAAATTAGAATAAAATATCCACGGAAACCACTGATTTTTCTGCATCATTTGTTCCAATGTCCCAAGGTGATTAGAACGTGAGTTACAACTGTTTTTAACTAATTTCAATCTTAAAATGTAGGTAAGCCTTCAATTTGAAATTCGTTGCTGCTTACAGTCATTGTTGAAAAATGATTTTATAAAAATTAGTAGCGTGACGAAAATCATTGAGAAGAGAGATCTGTTGCCGTTTTTTTTTTCTCGAATACGAACAAAAAAATTCTACCTTTTGTTTTGAGGCTTTTTCAATAATTGGGGGATTTAAAAATTTTCTATTTTGGTAACTTTTTCTCGCTTCGTCAGGAAATTTTGCAGATTTTTAATATTATTTAGCCTGATCGTTTGACATAACTTTTATTTTCGAGGTAGACCGATTGAAGCCCAGGTACGCAGCTATGAAATAAACAAATTAAAAATTCTTTATTCAAAAACAAATAAAGAAAAAAAATGTAACGGTTTTTGCATGAATTTGGTGATTAATTTTCAAAATTCTCCGATTTTTCTCAAATGCTCACTTACTTATGGATAGTTGTTACAACAATTAGCTATCTACAACCTTTGCTATAAAATGTTTTGCAACAAATCTCCAATATGTAGTAAAAAAAAAACTCGACTGCCCACTAACTTTTTCCACAACAATCCGCTAGTCAAAAATTTCCCTTTTTTTTGGAGAAAAAAAAAACAAAAAATAAAAAGAAAATGAGAAAAAAGGGGGAGAGGGAGGGATTCTCCGGTCAGATTAAATTTTTAGCAGATTTTTCAGGTTCTGCGAGTCATTTTCTTTTTTTTTTCATTTAAAAAATAATAATAAATAAGGCGAGAAAAAAAACTGACCGGTCCGGGAGTTCTTTTAAAAAGATGTTGCCGGCCCGCGGGTCAAAAAAGGTTGAAAGAAAAATCAATTTAGTGCTTAGGTATTATAGCAGTCACTGGCGTAATCAGAATTACCATCTGGGAACTGGGCCGTAGCCTACGGCTCCTGCTTTTGAAATGCTCCCAAGTGACTAAGATTTTGATTTAGTCAATGGCTAAATCCAGTGGCGCACATGGCAACCTCGCAGTGCGGGGGGGGGGGCGCAAGAAGTATGAGAGCGTACGCTCAGAAAAATAAGCACTATGTTGAAATTGAAATCTTGCGGGGGGAGGAGCATCAAAGTCTATCTACGCCCCTCTCCCCATGTTTTAGTCGGATCCTGCATTTGATTTTGATTTCAGTTACAGTTGAGGTAAACCTAACCTGACAGCGTCGTGATGTTATCACTAGGATCTGCTCAGCCTTCAAAATGCTGCCAAGTTAGGTTTGGCCGATCTACAGTTACATTTTGTAAGCAAACTCTTCTTCAATTGTAAGTTTGTAGACGTCGGTTCCGAATGACAATATAACATATACGAAGCATACAAGTTTATCGTTTAAAAAAATACAATTGCTATTGAATTTTTTGCCGGCTTGAAATTATTAATATAGAACAGGATAAATTATAAATGTTTCAGTCTGAATTTCATTGCTTGAAAACTTTGGTTTTAAGTTGGTTGGAACCAATGAAACACTAGCACACCCAAGTAAATGGGTGTGACTCAAGAAATACGTGATGAAAATTAATGCCCCAGCTTTTGACTACCATATTAAAATTTATGCAGCAAAACTAAAAACCGTTAGTTTGTAAAAAAAAATAACATTGCTTATCATAGTATAATCATGTAGCAAATGCTAAGCTTCGCAGTTTTAATAAGCAATCTAATTATCCATAGAATATAAAGAACTTCATGTTAAAGTTTGTGGTAAGGGAAAGTTATTTCAACTTCCATCAATTTTTGTTTCTTTTTTAAAATCTTATTTTTTTAATTTTTAAATTAATTTGATTTAATTGCGCAGTTTTAAAAGTTGAACCGCAAATTTCAATAACTAAACTAGTTGACTAGCATTTACAAAATATATAACGTCTGTTTGAACATAAGTAAATATTTCGGAATTTCGTAACAAAATGCTTAGAGGTCCTTTTGAAGCTAGGAGAATTTCAAAATGGTTTTCAGAACAAACCTAAGAAAAGAGAAAGCCAAAATGAATACATTCCAGCTGTCATCGTCAACCTACCCCTTGCACCTCAGGGACAGCGTTCCCTCCCACTCTTTAGAAACCATCGCGAGGTGGATCCCCATAATGGCTAGATTGATCAAGCAGAAGCTCCTTTGTAAAACGAAAGGAGTAGCAACCCAGGAGGTCCCGGAACCAAATGCATTGCTGGGAAGTGAACATTTCTCTTCAAAATGTTTACGCAGAAAATGACCTTTTTTTGGCGAAGAAGTTCTCACAGTAAAGAGGTTAAACTCTTTGCATCGACAAAGAATATTTTTCATTTAACCTACCGTAAATCCGCCGTCTGTGCTACTAAACCATATTTCTTGACCTTTTCCAACGAAGTGATTCTTCTTCTGAATCTGGAAGAGGAAAATGTTACCATTTATAAAATTACAAAATGTAATGACTTCATAGATATTTGTACTAGAGATGAGTTCGGGCTCATTTTTGAGAGCCCGGGCCCGCCCGAGCCCGAGTGATATTGTCTCGGACAAAAATCCGAGCCCGCCCGAGCCCGAAGGAAACTTTCTTGTATCAAAAACCGAGCCTTCTACAGTCTGACATGATCTCTCTGCGAGTGAAAAATGTTACGTCAAATGTTCTTCATTAAAAGAGAGAAGTTTCTAAATTTTCTTAAAATGTTCCTCTTCAAATGTATTACTGCATGACATATTGCAAAAGTAATCGCAAAAAAACCCTATAAATAAGCGTTAATGTATTTATTTATTTATTATTATTTTTTTTTCTTTTTTGAGGGGGAGGGTAAATTTGACATTGATTGAACTGATTTAAATGTTCCTTTCATTTTCACACAGTAGGAAAATGTTTATTTGCTTTGAATTTGTATGGAGATTGGCGATTGAATATCTGTGCTTGAGCCCGAGCCCGCTCGAGCCCGAAACCTATTTTCGGTTCTAGAGTCCGAGCCCGCTTCGGGCCCGGGGCTCGGGCTGAGCCCGTCTCACCTCTAATTTGTACATATTTGACGGTGGGATTTATATTGTGTACGTTTTCAAAACTTATAGGTAATTTTCTCCTTTTTGATAAAATTTAATTCCTTGCCCTCTTATCCTACAAGAAAGTTTTTCCTTTGACTATTTAATGCTATCCATTAATATTAAAGAAATGAAAAGGTAGATGAAATGTCATTCTATTCTTTTCCAAACAAACATTTCTCAACTTCATAACATACATAATGAAAGTGCAATAGAAATACATTCATTTATATTATAACATGGTGAGAGGGTCTACTATGTAGCGTAGATCGAGCTTAGCTGCCCCCTCCCCCCCCCAAAAAAAAAAATTAACTATCACATCTAGAGGTTTAAATTCATTCTTCCTAAGATAAATCAATTTTTTAACTTATTAGTAAAAAAAAACCCTTACACACACAAAGCATATTTAAATAAAATCACTTTTCTTTACTATGAGAGTAATATTTTAGTCGGCGGTCAGTGCAAAAGATATACATGGTTTGGAATTCATAGGTGCATTATGTCGTAATTTTCCCGTTAATTCTTCCTTAACAGATGATAGAATCAGTATTTAACAATTAAAAAAGTATATATCTGCACCGAAAAAGGCATTCCAATCTTGAAAGCTAATTGGGAATTTATAGATTTCTTTTTCAGCTTATAAGAAATGAAAAATGAAAGAAACCGGATAGTACTTTTTTCGAAAAATCGTAATATTAATGGAAAAGTTGCGCAGTACCAAAATGTTATCTCGAAATCTTTCGAACAAAACAGCAACTGCTTCGAAATTTGCAAAGAAATAGTTTCTAAACACTTCAATAGAACTTATTTGCTATAAATCTATGATTTGCTTAAATACGCGACATTTTATAGTCTACAAAACACTACGCTTTTCCGAGAGAATTATTGGGTATTTTAACTCTTTTCCAAAGGGAGAAAACATAAATAAATTTATTAAAACTCAACATGAGGCGATAGGTCTGTTTAAGAACATAGCTCTTACGTTACGACTATTTGACAACGTTTCTAATTAATATCGCTCATTATTATAGCATTTGAGTGAAATTTTATAGAGTTTAGTACTTAACTGGCTTGAAATAAGAAAAAAAGATATTTACGTCCGAATTTGAAGCAAATCAGTTCATAAAATTTCTGTACTTAAAAGCAGCTTAGTTTTAATGGATCCTACAGTTGACTTAAAAAGAATCTTAGAAGAACTTTGTCATAAAAAATTACATGAAGAAGGAAAGGGCGCACTTTTTACTCTCCAGTAACCCCTCCAAAAAAAAAAAAAGAATCCGTATCCCCCCTCCCCCCAGGACTTACCTGTTTTGGTTTGGCTGAAACGCAAGTGGCTCTTTTTTCCATGTCGCAATATACTTGAATGGCGTCTTTTGGATCCCCTTGATTTGGATCAACCCAATAAAGACCTACAGACATGATGAAATATAATCAAATCTTGGTTGAAATTAATGAAATAAATTATTATTAAGTTGTTTTAAATAATGTACTCATGTCAAAGAAAAAAGTAAGAAATTTTCTCTTAAACAATCTTTGGCCGCATTGTTTGGATACTTAACTAATTGTTAAGATTCATCAAAATGTTGCAGAAAATGAGTTGTGTGCCAAAATCTTTATTCCTATTGTAGGAAGGATCATAGCCTGAGTGAGTTTGTGAAAAGAGGGAGGCAGGGAGAAAAGTGATGTGTGACACTTTCCTTATGACAAAAGGGGAGGGGGAAAAGTGTGACATAATTAATTTTCGTAGAGATAAAAAAGAAACCCACAACAATATGTGAATGCAGTATATAATGAGAAGGGAAGGAAAGGGATTAAGATGAAGTAAGATACTTAGCGACAAAAGAGGGAAAGGGGCCCAGTATGCTGAAAAAAGTGACATCTTTTATGGACAGCCCCTAACTGATATTGGAAGCAGTATTACTACCACAATTTTATGAAATGTGTACTAGTTCTTAAACATTTCTAATGATCACACACAAGAGCAGTATGCATCACAACTAATCATGCACATTCTTGAAATAAATACGACTTGTCGTACATATAGCATAAGTCCAGATGCATAGAACCTGAGGACGCTGCAACGGGCTCACTTAAGCGGTCATGACTTCTGCGGTTTGCGGGGAACCACATCTTAACAACCTTTTATAATGAAACTTTATCATAAATTACTAATTTAAGTAATGAAAATTTTACAACATAGCACAGTGCAATACATTTACTCAGCATCGTTGTAAAAATATGACTTCAAAGTGGTGAAGTAATTTCATGAAACAAGATTGATTTCATTTAAAAATCGCTCGTTTAGTGAGACCATTGCACTAAAGGATATTTTCAGACTATAACATTGCTGTTTTGTGATCTTCTTGTCTTGCAATAATTAGTAAAGTTCAAATATTTCACTGAGTCTATGCGTTTTTAATGTTTATTTATTAATCTATAAATAAATATACTTACATTTAACTAAATGAATATTTTTGATTAAGCCCGAAAGTAATATAAATATCTGTTTTATATGTAATATGAGACAGAGCAGCATACATATTTCTTTTATGTGTAACAGATCATATACCTCCAGTAATATAACCTCCAGTAATATAACCTCGATTATCCCGTAGTTTTGGGACTGACCGCTTTCAAAAAAAAAAAAAAAAAATCGGGTAATCAAGACAATATAAATTTTTCAGTTTGAGTGTAATTATGCATGCTAGTTTAAAAACACACTATAAGCAGTAAAACGATAGCAAAATTTAACATGAACAAATTAGTTCACATGTATGCAGATTAAAACACATTTGTTTTTAAATTCACTTTACATGCAAGTAGTAATTTCGTATGCAAATATATATATATATATATATATATATATATATATATATATATATATATATATATATATATATATATATATATATATATATATATATATATATATATATATAACAGAGATAAACAGGATAATCCAAGTTTGACTTCTTTTGCTTTTTTAACGCACTCCTTTTGTTATAAGTTTTAAAAGTATTTAAAAATGTGTCACCACATGCAATAAACAGTTGAAATGCATGGTAGGGTCAAAGTGACGTGTATTATGAGTAATATATATATATATATATATATATATATATTTTTTTTTATATATATATATATACATACATATATATTTATATATATATATATATATACATACATACATATATATATATATATATATATACATACATATATATATATATATATATATATATATATATATATATATATATATATATACATACATATATATATATATATATATATATATATATATATATATATATATATATATATTTTAATTTCAATTGCATGTGCAAAAAATATTCTTATTTCATTTTCCAATATTTTCTAACTTTTCAAGAGGAACAGTGGTTCTGTAAAAGATATTTAAATCGTAGGTAGTACTTCTTATTACTGATGAAATGGGTGTCATTTATTTCATGTAATATGATTTACACTGGTTTTACTGAACTGTAATGCAAGCAGATCTTCCTTCTAAAATCCAATGGGAGTTGATGTTGTTTTAATTCATTTATTAAAAACTTCAATGAAATTTCCAAACCAAATTCATAATAGTTTCGACCCTTAAATCTTTAATAAGTGTAAAAGCTTCGTGACTTTTCAATATAAGGTGAGTCTCTCAATTGTTTTTATAATCGGTATTTGATACTATGAAAACACCATTTGACCTAATATCGGTACTGTATTAAAATATCATTTTATCAAAGAATTTGATTTTAATCTTAATAAAACCTTAATTATAATTTTTTTCCATTTTTGAAAATTCATAAATAACTGTGTCGTTTCATTAAAAGAGCATCTTCAGTTATTTATCAGTTATACTAGATTCATCAACAAAAATAACAGCACTTTATTTGCATAACGCACCATTTACTACAGATGGATGAAAATCAATATCATATTAATACTGAAATTGTACTGTAGGATTGTTATTTAGATAAAGTACATACAGAAAATCATTGGAATGCAATCTTCAGAAAGTCGGCTTTATTTAAGAAAAGTTAACAGTCTGTTTTGGGAAAATTGCTGTAGCGAGTCTAGTGCATTTGACATTGTGGATTATGATTTGAGGTAATTTTTATGCTCTGTTGATCGTAGTGTTACGATAGAAACAGTGTACCTAAGAGATATGCGAGACTGTTTAAATAAGTTCTTGCTACATTCGATTTTTCATGTGTTTATTGGAAGATTTATTTTGTAGTGGACCACTGTTTCAAAGTATTTCTAAGGACCGTTCCACAAAAACGTATAAAATTTTAATTTAAATTCTAAAAACTTCCAATAAAAATAGGCCACAAACACTTACTGAAACAGTCGAGCGTATCTCTCAGATACTAATAGCAAATATGTAGACTGCTAGTGACACTAGAAGTAGATCGAGAAAAGAATGACGAATAGCTAAAATCAGATGTTTGTAGAGAACTATTTGAACGTAAAACTTTTAAGCGGAATCACTTCTTAAGTCCTGGTTTCCTTAAACGAATCGCCAATCTTCGACGTCGTTCCTCGCCGTGACGCTGAAATCAAAGTCAAGTGAATTCCGGCGTGGTCATTCACGACGTCAATTTAGCTCGGGCGCGCATGCGCAGAAGAATCAAGTTCTTGCCTCGGCGAGGAGCGACGTCGACGCGGAGGAAACCAAGGCTTTAGTATATTTCTCAGATGCGAGTGCACGCTGAAAGGTTATTAAGTTGGATTATCCCTTATCAAAACGTGATATTATGTTAAAGAAAAGTACCAACCGCTGTCCAACTCAGGATGAGAGACTGCTAGGTCACGGCAGGTAGTTGCTGGTGTCTGCTTCTCTCCTGTCGGTTTCCTGAATTTTTCATACTCTTGCATTAGTTTATCGTAAAATTCAAATACTAGTCTTTTCTTTTCTTCGATCGGAGTATCATCAGAGAAGAGTTTATCTGGTTCATCCCCAAGTAGTGGATCAGGCCCCTAAAAAGTTATTAATTGTACATTATGAATCTATTCAATATTTAGGTTTCACATGCTTGCCAAGATTATATTTTCTGATTTAAAGGAGCATAAAATATTGAAATAATGGTCAGATACTTAGTTGTAAGAAATGTTCCTTATGTTGTATAACTTGCATACTTGAAAAACTATAATCAAGCTGTGTATAAACTAATTTTGAGAAATTAGTTTATACAGTGCTGTCAGGTTGTTAAAGATGAGTTTAAATTATATTAGTGAAATAAATGTCTGCAAAATATTACTACGTTACATAATTTCATGTTGTAGTAAGTTTCTGACCAAGGAGAGGCTGTGTGTTGAAAATTAATTAATCAATTTGAGGGTATTTTTTTAATTTGAAAATATCACGTAAAAAAGAACTCATGAAGATTGGTACACATGGGTCAGTTAAGTTACAAAACTTATTCAGATCAGAAATCCCATTGATGCAATGAAAGCAATGAATTTGAGGATTGAACCGTCATTTATAACTCGTGAAATAAGTTTAACAAAGCATCTCTCACTTGCCATTCCCACACAAGTAATAAAGCAAGAAAGATCACCAACTAGGTTAATTGATAGTTTTGAAAACTGGCGGAAGTGCAGTAAAGTAAGGCGTCGTAGATTTTCCCTCAAAGCGTAGCGATAAAATCATAACAAATGTTTCTTATTAATAGTTTTAGGTTTTCTGAGTTTCTTTTGATACAAGCTTTCCGTTTTCAGAAATTCTGAGCACATTTTTGAATCCTAAAGAACGACATCTTCATTATTTTTATTTATTTATTTTGCAATTTATAATTTAATACTGATTTTTACATTATGCCGGTGAATATATTTCTTCTTTCATTTAAGGTCTTTGTAGTAGTTCCTTAGCTCTTCTCAATGACACGTGAACCAACATCTAAGCTGACCACATTTTTCACACTACAATAACTTCAGAGGCGTCCTTGACACGAGGCGATTTGGTTGAAACAACTTTCAAACGGGTAGTTATTAGGATGCAACCTGGTAGAAAAGTGAAGGAATCGCCCTGCATCCTTCACACGGCTGTCAACTCACCAGGCACATGTGTCGCAATCATTCTCATCCCGATGAGTTGAATCGAGTTTTTAGTTGATTCAACTCATTGGAACATTGCCAGCGTTCGCTCTATTCACGAGTAAAGTATTTGATTTAACTCGGTTTAGTTTTAACAGCGTTGTGGAACAACTATTCGAATTGGCTTTTTAGAAGAAAAGTTGATTCAGCTAAGTTACCCTCGTGTGAACACAACGGAAAACGCCAGTCAACTAGTTAACAGGCAACTTTTTCAAAAAGTTAATTCAACTAAACACCTCGTCTGTCGGTCGCCTAAATCAAAACACTTGTGCATATGCGTCTACACCACTCTGATGCTCTAAGAGACAAAACAAATACGATAGGACAATATGTATAGACAGGCTCTATCTGTTTAGATTTCAACCGTTATTAACGCGCTATTAGTCTTGTTAATAGCACTTAAAATCTCACGGTGATTTACTGCACAAAAAGTTTGATCGACTATCACTGCACGTAAAGAGTGGACGAACGTTTTTCCGTGTAAACGATTGAATCGACATTTTCACGTCATAAGAGTCAAATCTACGCATGCAAACAAAGTGGAATGGCTTGCAGTGTTCAGAAGACGAAAAATTTTTCCCCTCCTAATATTAAACTTACCAGTCCCAGGAAGTTATGAAAAGATTATGTTACTTGTACTTATCTAATAATTTAACAATTGTACAGTAATGCTACGCATAGTTTCTACAAGCTATCGACACGTACTGGGTTGAAACGTATTGATTAAAAACTTCAACACCTCAAAGTGTTTTAATTGATTATTAAAATTTATGGTGATTGATTTAAACGTTTATATATATATATATATATATATATATATATATATATATATTATCTATGTACAGTGTAGAATTCGTTCGATACCGAAACTGTTAAATTGCGTACTAACGGAAGATTGTATTCTATTTACTTTTACTTGTCCTTGGTTAAACAAAGCAGCAAGAGCAGCTGCTTCATATCCAAACGGCTCTCCTGGAGGCCCAGGTTGACCAGGAGGACCTGGTGGCCCTACAGGTCCCGCTTTGCCAGAATCACCAGAAAGACCTCTTGGCCCTGGTGGTCCACTTAAACCGGGATTTCCAGGACCTCCATCCCTGCCTTGAGGACCTTTGGGTCCTGGTGGACCCTAGAGAAAGAAAAAATACGGTATTAATGATTTATTAACCTTATTTTATAACTATTGAAGCAACACAAATGCGAGTAAATGTTTGGAATAAGTATTTAAAATTACCATACATTTTTGCATTATTTCGGTATTGTGTCGCATTTATTCAATAAAACTAAGCAAAAGTGAGTATATAAAGTAAAATTCTGCTGTTTTAAAATGGACTACCAGTGAAGTTAATTTGTATTTGACGAAAGGGTTTAACTATACGGAGAATTTAGGAAGAGCACATTTGAGTACACAATTTATAAAAGCATAAAGAAGCTTGCTATCATTATTCTTAAAGAGAAATTTATTTCTTTGAAATAAATTTGGAATAAATGTTTTTTTTTTTTTGGTGTTTCTAATACGTAAAAACTATTAATATTAGATCGTATTACGATTAGTAGAAACCACAGTTTTGAGGAATCCGATCACGTTCGAAGCACTTTAATAGAAAATCTATGTATAGAAAGATTTAATTACACTTTCAGATGTAGTTTTAGCAAAACACAATAATTAACTGCATTTAAAAAATAGTTTCATAAGATAGTGTTAAAATATAAATTATTTGTCTAATTTTCTTGAAATATTTTCAAAAACTTAAAAAATGCTGAAAACTATTTTAAAAATCTTTTTACAAATAATTACCCTCCAAAATAGCTTGTTGACTCTTGTGTTTAGAGCATATAACAATCATTTTAAGAATGTATTGAAAAAATAAAATAATAATAATATAGAGCTCTTTCGAAGGTTTTTTTTTTTTTTTTTTTTTTGAAATATTTTCTACATTCACATTTTAACAACAGGCCATAAATAAAATGTTGCATAAAAATAATTGCATGATATATATTACATTATTTTGGTACTTTCCTATTTAACAGCGTAGAGACTAAGTTCGCAAGTTTTATAAAAATCGGAATTATTTGAGTTAACCTTTTTTTAAAGGGAGATAGTTCGACATAAAAACTCATTTCCAGATAAATTAATTTTAAGTTTAAACTTTTAAATTTTTGCCATAGATTATGCTGATGCAAACGTCAATATATCTGCTTTTAATGAAAGTAGAGACAAAAGTTGACTAGTTTTGTAAAGCAAAGGAAAAGATAAATTCACTAACTTTTTTTTTTTTTTTTTAATGTGGTATTTTGTCAAAATCAGCAATTTTAACGCGATTTAAATGCCATATTCAAAAATTCAGTTAAATATTTGTCAGTCATTTAAGTGCACTTTTAAGTCAAGAAAAAACTTGCCTCCATTCCTGGAGGCCCAGGAGGTCCATCCATTCCTTTTTCTCCAGGTGAGCCCTGAAATGAAATGATTACTTTGTATACCTTTTTACGTAAACATGAACAGTATCATAAATAGTGTACGTACGAGTACATACTATTTAAAATAAAGAGTATGAGATCCAAATAAACTGCATATTGAACACATAATGCACAACACAACAGAAAGGTCTTTTTTTTAACGGAACACATATGAGTAGCATGTTGCATTAAAAAAAAAAAAAAAAAAAAAAAAAAAAAAAAAAAAACAAGGAATATCTTAATTTAAGTGTTGTACTAATTGTTAAAATGTTATTTTATTGAGGTTTTTTATCTTTTCCAAAATGTCCCAAATACCACATGTGTTTTATAAAAGTCCGGGTTTTCTCCTTTGCTGGCACTTTTTTTTTTAAATAATATTTATTTAGTTTTCTTCAAGATATTGATGCAGAAAATAAAAATTCTGTGAAATAACTCTTGCAATTTTCAAGTTTACGATTTGTTTTACACTCTAAAATTATTTGCATATTTCTTAGGATAGCTCTTATTTCAATGAATTTACTTCAGCGTGTCATTTAATGCTGCATAAAGACACTAACACTGACCTTTCAACCAACGCAGTTGATGCCTTACTTTTAAAACAAGGATTTATTTTCTTTTTTAGTGTGTTTTAAAATTCACAAATGTTTTTTTTTTTAATATTTTTTTACTTTTTTTACAAATATATTCATATGCTACGTGGAGTTCATTTTATGTGGTATCAATATGAGGAGTAAGTTATGTTATAACGATAATGGTTAAAATTATCAGTGTATTTCGCAAGAATAAATTAACCTTAAAACTTTGCAATACTTCCTCAGAATATATTAACTGTTAATGATTTCAACTACTTAGTCGAACTTTTACCATGCAATGAAAACGAATGTCAATTAACTCCCAGTGTAACTCAACAGCGGATCATAAAGCTAAACATGTTAAACGGCTTTTTTTTTTTTTTTTTTCATAAAAATGCTAACCTTGACCATTTTTTTTTAATTCAGAGTATCCACATTGACGTCGGTTAGCATATTCCTATTTTATCACTGATGATTAGCTAATTAGCCACGGCAATTTATTTTGCTGTATATGGAAGAAAAAATGGTTTAGATAATGCTAAAGGTCGTGTGAGGGTATTTGTACACTGTATTTTAGAATTCCATCAAAAAACGGAAAATGTACTGGCAGCAGAGTTGCCGACAATTTTCCGTTTTTTACAGAAGTGGTGTTTTCCGTTTTTATCACGGACGCTTTCCGTTTTTTCATACTGACATTTTCCGTTTTTATCACGAACACTTTCCGTTTTAAAACTGCTATTTTCTGTTCTCAATCGGAATATTTTCCGTTTCATGAACTGATGTTTTCAGTTTTTAATATAGATATTTTCCATTTCATGAACTGATGTTTTCAGTTTATAATATAAATATTTGCCGTTTTATACGTATATTTTCAGCTTAAAAAACTATTATTTTGAAATTATAGCTGGGCAATTAAAGCATAATGAATTAACATTTGCAGATTTTAAATACCCATACATTTTTTCTTTTTTTGAAAAACAGCAAAAAAAAAAAAAAAGAAAAAAGAAAAAAGAAAAGAAAAGAAGTTTTATTAGAGCATTTACACGAATTTCTTCATTAACTTCCAAAAATTTGTGAAACTTCCTAAAAGTGAGGAAACACATTTTTACTATGCAGAAACTATCTTTCTCTTTTGAAGCTATGGAGGGAAGATATAACAGCCATCTGGGAATGTATTTGCTTTGCATTTTATTATATTGAAATCTTTTATCAACAAACAATTGCAAAACATATGAAATAAACGCAAATCATACCAACTGTTTTTTTTTCTTTTTTAAATCAGTCTTCACAAAAATACCCTCCTCCCCCCCCCCCCCCCGACAAAAAAAAACAGTTCCTGTAGTTAACTGTGCGATGTTTTATTTATCAATAACTCATAAAATTTAACTTCATCAAAATTATTGAAACTTATCGATTGTGCATAGTTAACATTGTTTTCAATAAGACAAAACATTTATTACAAGTACAAAATCATTTATTGATTTTGTGCTACACAATTTTTAACATTATTTGCTTGCACCAATGTCAAATTAATAGTTTGCTTTGCTGTCATCATCAATACCATTCTCTACCAATTTCTGCACTCATATATAGAGATGAAATCACAGGTACAACTGGGCCATCTTTCGACGATTCCAATTTTTCACAATTAATGTCACAAACCTAAATTACAAGAATAAGAGTATCAATGCATTATATCAAAAATATTTAACACATGGACTTTTCATTGAGTAAATTACCAAGTGTCATGTCATAAACATGCAGATGAAAACATCACAATTACTTACGGTAGGATATTTGACTACAATTTTTCTTGACAACGAGGTAATATGCTGACGGTAAGCTAAAAAAGTAGTCAACAGCACTGTGTCGAAATTTGGAGAGAAATTAGACATCTTACTTTAGAAACAGTTAATTTGTAAAAACCCGTGCATATATATATATATATATATATATATATATATATATATATATATATATATATATATATATATATATATATAAATATATATATATATATATATATATATATATATATATATATATATATATATATATATTTTTTTTTTTTTTTTTTTTTTTTTTTTCAATAATTTTTTTAATTAATACTTTCAATTTTACAAGTGGCAGTGTGGAGTAGTAGATATGTTAGAATTGAACGTGCCAGCCAATAGCTCAAAAACAATTCTCGATCTCTTCTAATTCTCGGCTAGCTATAGTTGGGACGAACCTAACCTGGCAGTCAAGTAATACTGAGCTTCGGATGTGCTTAGCTTTCACAATGCTTCCAAATTAGGTTTGCCCCAACTATAGTAAGTGTAACATTTTATTTGCTAACTCAATTTTTGTACCGAACCTCATTACTTGACTCTCAAGAAACAAAACAAAACTTATCCATGAAAAAATAATATTTTAGCAGGTTATAAGAATTGTTTCGAGCATATTAATCAATAACTTCAAAAGAACTGTCATGAAAGGAATCATGAATTTGTGAATCACAATAAATATAATGGAGTTGTACCTGGATGTTTTTTACTATACTCTCTCCCCCCCCCCACAAAAAAATTCACTATTTTTTTATGTTTATAATTTGTCTTTGTACTGTGCTTTCAATCTCCTTTTGCATTTATGTGGAAGGATGCAATAATGCACAATTCCACAAAATCGTATAAAATAGCAGCTGGTGCGGAAATAATTTTAACTACGAGAAGACAACTTTTTCAATGTATATGTTATAATTGAACTCAGATCAACGAGAGGCAAGGTTAGCCCTTCTTAGTTTGATCACCTTAACCCCTCCCCACATAAAACTGTAAAAATTATATTATTCCGTTTCTGACTGATCAGATTGGCATGGCCTCTCATCGGTGCACTGATAAATTGAGTCAAATTTTAACTCGCATATTATACACCTGAAAAACTTTTCATGGGAACTTTTCTTTTTCATAAAAAAATTATTTTTAAAACAGTAAAATATTGTTAGGCTTTATTTTTCAGGGCCAGTCGGTTTTTGAAACTTAAATTATATCCTTCCGCAAGCGGAAAGACTTCTGTTTAACATCACTCTTTAAATTATCATTGAATTCAGTTTACAGACATTCTGCATTTTAGAACAAATTGTGAAGTGTGTTGGGTTAGGATAGGCTGCCTGCTTTATTAGTTTTATTTGCTAAAGCAGCTAAATCGTTAAAACTAGATGACACTGCAATAATTAAAAATTACTTTTGTTAGACTTAAAGCAGAAAATTTTCATGTTTGTAAATTTTTTTGTTATAATTCATAGTCATCTAGTAGCTGATAAGCAGTCAGCCATTTGTGCTGAGTAGGGCAATGTGGGGCAAAGTGGAATAGTTAAGATGACTGAGCTTTTTCAAAATGAAAGAATTAGAAATTTATTTTGAAAATTATAGTACATAAAGAAAGAACATTCTATTTTATAATGAAACTAACATTGAAACTGTATTTTTTAATTTTGGCAGTAAATTTGCAATTTCAAAAAGAAGTGGAAATTTTCAACTTTTTTTTTTTTCATGGAGCAAAATGAAAAATGAAATATTTTTTATTCAATTATAGAACATATTTTTGATCAATTGAATCTGTAAATAAAAGGTTTAATGAGTAAATGAAAAGATACTGAAACAATAAACTGAACCGCCCAGCCCTAATGCATATGTAACACAACATGTTTTATACTTACAATTTGCAGCGAACTTCCCTTTTCTGTTCAAGGAGTTCTGTTCACTCAGTTGCACATTTGAATCCGCGTTCCATCAATAATTCTCCGGCTCACTTTGAAAGGTTCCAGCGCTGAGAGGGTGAAAAGTGGACAGCATCTGGAATGTTAAATAAAGTGCTTAGAATAATATGAATCAAAGTTCTCAAAATTAATGCTTTTTTTAATGATTGATACATTTCTTTTATATTCATTTCCTTAAAAAATTATGTATTATATTCATTAATATGGCTAACATTTAAAAGTTTTAAAGAGATGGGGAGGGGGGAGAGAATTCATATTTAAAATTGTTTTCTTGAAAACCCAAAAACTAGATGCTTCAACTTGTTAATTGAAATCCAATCAGTTGCAAGAAGCAAGTTTATACAGACATAGTTGTTATTCATAGAAATTAAAATAAATTAATAATAAAATAAAACAGTAGTATTTTAAGTAATAAGCAATATCTTTACATTAAGCTTACATGTAGGCAGAAAATATTCTTCATTAACAATAGAACAATCAAGACTCAATGGTGTCCCATCTAACAATTACTTAGTTATTCGAAACAATTTTGTAAAATATCCTCTTAGCAAACAAAAGTTTTTAATATTATTAGAAGTTTTTTAATTTTAAAATCTTGTCACGATGTTTTAAAGTTTAAACAAAGGTCTGCGGGAAATTGAATGTTCAAACTAGATAAAAACTTTATTTTAAGCAGCAATCATCGTTACAGAATTCAAAAAGTATTTATTTGTAGTAAAAATGTAAACACTCACCAGCAATCAATCCCAGATGAGAAGATACCAAAAATTCCTCTTCGGCGAGAGCGATTTCTGACCGCTACGGCATCCGCCATTGCTGCAAGATTAACAAACCGTATCCTACGAACAAACGCTCGAAACGTTACAGTTAATGCCGTATTTGATCGAAACTATTTGATGTTGATGGAGAAGAGGAAAACGTTCGAAAAATGTTCAGTATTTCAGTCATGGAGTTTATCAGTATACATTTCCATGCACGAAATAAACAACGTGCTTCGCCGCCATCACTCATTTGTTGCATCAGTACTAAAAAAAATCTTCTACGCTGGAGATATTCCGTTTTTTCACGGATAAAGGCTCCCTCTAACGATCGCATACGGACATGTTCTGTTAGTGCGCTAAAGTAAAAGAAAATTTCCAGTAATTTCATGAAAAGTTCCATTTTCAATCCAGAACGGAACTTTTCAATTTATAAGGGGAAATTGTACAGTAAATTTACGGAAAAGCATTAGTAAAATAAATGAAGCAATTTTACAGTGTATACTACAGGCCCGTCGTTTCCGATTTATCCAGGGTAGAGGCAAAGTATAAATTCAATGCTAATTATACCAAAAAAAAAGGCCACCCACATTTTGTCTAAGAAGGAGGGAAATGTCAACTCCCCACCTGAGTCCCCCCTATACTTTAGATCACATGCCATGATGGTGGAGACAAAGAGAAACGTTCATACGAGAGAGGATGAAGTAGAACTTTTGACTCTCAAAGATTATGTTTAAAAAAGCCTGCCAGAAATTTGCTCCAGAATTTATCCAAAGTGTCGAAGAATGATATGGTATCCAATATAAGTTGTTTGTTAACTTACTGGTGCGCCTGGAATTCCTTGCAAACCAATTAGACCACGATGACCTTTCATTCCTTTTTCACCGAGATCGCCTCGTTCACCTTTCATTCCTGGACTACCGACTGCTCCAGGAGGTCCCCTAACGCCTTGAGGACCAGGAACTCCGCGAGGTCCTGTTTCGCCTCGTTCTCCTCTTTCGCCAGTTGGTCCGGCTGGACCTAAAGGTCCTGGAGGCCCCTGGTGGACAATTATAAAGTATGTTAATAAATTCGTTCAAAATCCATGAAATGGTTTAGGGAGTACCAGTTTTCTACTTTTTTGAAGAAAAAAGTCTACTTTATAGGCATTAGAAGCAAACCAATGGCACCTTAAACATGTGTACCAATCGTTATTATTTTCTTTAGTTTTATACTTTTTGTAAAATAGAAAGCATAAAAATGACTTATGGTACCGAAATGACATGTCAACTATTTTTTATTAAATCAGGTTTTCAACGGAACTTGTTCCTTACTTCTTACTGTTGAGATCCAGACAAAACGGCGTATGCAAATATTGCTCAGAAACTAATGAATAACAAATGTTTCTTCCATTTATCTGGTTTACAATTTAAAAAGAATAATTAGTTTGTTTTATTATCAGATACGGATAAGTTTAAATACACATTCTAGGAAAATAAAATACATGCTAGATAATTTTCAGAACTTGATGCGTTTCAGAGCCGTTTCTTTTCATCGTATGTTAATGACTTTCCCGAAATCATTTAAATCAGCTTTCACACAAAGAAATACCACAGAATTTTAACATTTCATAGTTATTTAAAAATATATTTTAAATCTTTAATCGTATAAAAGTTTCGAAACATATTTATTGTTATCTTTCTGCCATTAGTTGTTTTAGTACTAATTTAAAACGAGATTCACGTGATTCACATAGAAAAAATGGAGGAAAAATAATTTCGATAATTGGCGATTTATCTTTTTTTTTTTTTACCATTAAAATAGAAAATCAATAATTTGAAAAGAGAGAAAATGAATTTTTTTTTTCTTTTTTTTTCAAGCATGACTAGTAACTTCAGTTAATTTTCTTAATATGAATTAGGAAAACTTTTGATTAAGCATGAAAAAGTGTGCTTCTACTCTTATATATTTGAGATATAGGAATTTTATATTTTGTGTTTATTTTTATACTTGGATTCCTTGGATTCCTGGAGGTCCTGGGAGACCATGTGGTCCTGGTGGTCCTTTATCACCAGTCCTTCCAGCAATCCCTGGTTGTCCTTCTTTGCCAGGATGTCCCTAAAATATAAAAAAAAGTAGTAAAAGCAATTATAAATGTATTTCGTAATAAAAAGGAAAAAATTAAGGAGTTCAGCTTGTTAGATTTTTTTATGTAAGTAACATTCATATAGCTAGCTAAATTAATTAATTGTACCACGTGTGTTACAACACAGGTGGTACAATTTAATGGTAACAAACACGTGGTACAATTACACAACACACACGTTATATAGTGCGTGTTTGTGGTAACATACACATGGTAGTACTTTGATAGATAGCATTGATGCATAAATACTAGAATATATGCTAGGAATTCGAATAGTGCCCAACTTGTCCATATAGTTAATAGTCATTTTTATAAACTTTTTCAAGAGTCGTTCTTAAACACATCTGCGTACCTTATTTGTGTTGATTTTTCCACACCGATGGTTATATATTAAGAAAATCTCAATTACTTTAGCAGAATATATATACTAAAATTAAAAACAAAATAAACACAAAATTTCGTTAGTAATGGAAAACAATATTTTTTACCCGCTTTTGTTTTTTAAAACTTTCATGGTGAATAATCGGGAAGAATAAGATTAAGTGTATAGATTATACATGCAGTTTTTACTGTGATATGCCTGCATAGAAATTACTACGGAAATAAAGTAAGTCAATTTTCCATGATTTTAGAGGTTGCTTTATTTATTTATTTATTTATTTATTAGGTATATTTTTTATTGCTTAAAGTCTTGACACAGAATTTCATGTAGTGCGAATTACACTTAATATTCTTCCGAATAGAATAAATGCACAATATACATTTTCAGAGGTTTCTACGCATTATTTGAAACTTAAAACTAAAATTCCGTAGCTTTTCCTTTTTACTTTAACATGAAAACCTAAACAAAGAAAATTCACAAAATAAATTCTTATCAGCATAATTTTATTGTCATGTAACGTGCTTACTTTGCACAGTATAGAACGAAAACATGCATGCATTTAATAGTTTACTCGCAACATAATTATACGTCTGCATCACACTATTCAAAATTGAATATTTAGTACAACAAGAATGAAAAGCACAACAAATAAATAAATAAATAAATAAAACAAATTTTAATAAAAAATAATCTTTCATCTAAACTTACTGGAGGGCCAGATTCACCCGGGGATCCAGGAGGTCCCGGAGGTCCTTGCATACCCTGCGGTCCTGGAGGACCATCTGCACCACTCTTGCCCTCCATACCACGTTCACCCTGTAACAACAAATAAAAAACAAAAACTCAGTGTCATTTGATACTTGTTTCTTTAATTTAATTAAAGCTTAATTTCAATGCTTCGGACATCAAACTCTTTTTGATTAAAATTCAGAAGCTTTATTTTTAGTAGAGAATATATTTTAAATGCGTTCTGATGTCGTGTGGTGGTCTGTTGCGATTACGGAAATCCTGATAAGATTGTTATGAGAGTACATACATAACTAAAGAGTGTCAACATTAGTGCCAGTATTTAGATAGTGCACTCATATCTTCCACAATTGTATCCGATTCTCACCACTAATAAAGCTGCTTGTGCTGTTTCACTTCATTGCACCAATACTTCTTATAATTATATGTTGCTTTATGTTCCACTGTAAATTATTATTAGTTTGCTGTGGACATGAGTTTGTTATGTTTTTAGTGTCTTATACGAGAATATCACCTTGCGTTGAATGAATATATGAGGGTTTCAGAAATATATCCTGCTGTAGCTAGATATAAATACAGTTGAGTCCCGAAAACTCTGCCTAATATGGACAGTTTAGAGAATTAGTTTAGTTTTTAAAAATGCTGAGTTATCGGGAGTACGCAAGCAATAAGTGTTCCACTTGGGGATTCTCTTTCAGCCAGAATGTGGCCGAGTTTTCTAGATTTGGCCCGGCTATCGAGGGCCAAATTTAGCAATATTAGTTACTTGTATAAGGCAATTAATCACTAATACAGTTTTTAGAATGATTCTAGAAATTTTCCACTGTAATTTTTGTAGCTGACGTACATGTGTTGTGATGCAGAACCATTATCACTATACGGTAGACAAGGCGTGATATGTTTTGGAAGTAATTTGTGCACAATATAAAAAATCCTTGGCAAACGACAAATGATCATAGTTTTGAAATTATTTATTTGATCATCGGAAATTTCCTTACCGCTGAGCCACGAGGTCCAGTTGGACCTGGTCTGCCTTGTATGCCAGGTATTCCTGGTAAACCACGGTCACCAGCTGGACCGGCAGGTCCTGGTGGTCCTGGTAAGCCCTAAAAAGAGAACGAAGAGTTTAAACGTGACACTCATCCTGAAGGAAATAATATAATTTATGAATTGTAAATTGTTCTAATTTTCGACGAAGGAGATTTTAAACACTGCGCATCTTTTTAATTAACTAAGAGAATGATTCAGTTTCACAATATTAAATGTCAATAAATGTGTTACTAAACAACAACAACAAAAAAAAAAGAATTAAGGATATATAAAAACAGAATAAAAAACTGTCGTGCAGATAATTGTGATTAACTATAAACAAAATTTATTTTTAAGACATTTGATTTAAATGAATTTTAGCAATGAATAATTTAAAACAAATGTGTCGATGTTTTATACAGGGGTGATTGTGGTCCAGTATTTTACCGAATTTCCGGTATTTTCGGACGTAATTCCGGTATTTTCATGTCTGAAAATACCGGAATTATGTTCTTTTTTTCGCTATGCTTTTGTCTCCCTACCTCCGCAATTTATTTTAAATGATATAATACTCATCAAATATACCTGCAAGAGCCTTAAGATGGACAACTATTCCTTAAGACGGACAAATGTCAAGATAATTTGTATAACACCAGCTCAAAAGTAACTTTGTAATCCATTAAAAATTTAATTAATTGTGCACACAATATTTCGACTCAGAACTATTTAAAACTATGGCAAAGGTGCACTTAAGTAATAGGGGCCAAAGATTACCCCCCCCCCCCCGTTCTCGCTTTGAAAATTTCAGGTATTTTTTGATGAACTCACAATCACCCCTGTTTATAACGCATTTTTAACCTTAAATTCAAAATAATGACCAATAAATTCAAAATAAAACGGAACGAGAACTGTCGTGCAAATGATTTTGATTAACTATGTATTATCAAAATTTAGTTTTAGATATTGGATTAAAGTTAATTTTAGCAATGAATAATCTAGAAAAAATATGTTAATGTTTTATAACGCATATAAAACTTTTTTAGTCTAAAATTCAAAATAGTGACCAATTCAAGAACTTATTACTATTAAATTATATAAACAATTAAATTATGTTTAATGGAAGGAACAAAGAATTGTTAACCAACATTTAAATTAGTTTTTGTATACTTTTAAAATCGAAAACACTAAAAGTTGTTATTGTAAATTAAGAGAGGACCAGCCCCTCAAGGTGAAAGATTATTTTTATGGCAGTATAAAAAGTTGTATTAGCAAAATTATTTGAAATATTTCCAAAAACACTTGTTTCACTTACCTTTTAGATTTGTTTCATTAATTCAACACAATCTTCTCCAATTATTTTCGTGCACATGTTTAAATATAATAGCTTCGATAGAAATATCCAAATTTTGCTTACCTTAGAAAATTTCATGAAAAATATCGTCTTCATTGTTGATTTACAGCCTATGGCATCAATACTTTTGTAAAGTTGAAAAACTTACTTCTTTGATTTTAATGGAGCAACATTAAATAATCTCGAAGCGCACAGTACTTACTGGAGCTCCCTCAGATCCTGCTTCGCCTTTTGGTCCTGGAAAACCAGGTTGTCCCGGATTTCCGGCTGGTCCTGGAGCACCAGTTTTGCCGCTGTCCCCTGGAGCACCCTTTAAAATTAAGAAAAAGCATAAATTTAGCGACTTGTAATAAATGATGAGAATCAATGGCAAAAATAATTCAATCTGGTTAGTATCATTTTAAAAAACGGTGTTAATATATGAAATTTATAAGTATTGCAGTACCGGTATTCTAAGCTATTTAAAATACTGCTTACAGTTTACCATTAATAGTAAATAAAATCATACTTACCTTTATTCCTGCTATTCCTGGTGGTCCCGAAGGTCCTGGATTTCCTGGCGATCCCTAAAATTTCGCAATATTTCGTCATTATTATTTTGAAATTTTAGTGAAGACATTATGTACTTCAATATGTGCGTATAGTTCTAACGTATTTACAGATTTTGGCACACGATTATTTAAAAATAAGATAAAATATCTTTAACACAAAAAAACATAATAAAATTAAAATTTAAAAATTAAAGAAAGAATCAAATAAATAAAATCGGCACTGAAAAAAAAAGTTTAATTTTATTTTCAGTTCAGTTATTTTCAGTGAAATGAAAGAAACCAATCTTATACTTTCATTCGTTGACTCATTTACTTTTTCATTGTAATTTTCGCAATGCAGGTTTTCAGTTATTATTTTTGTAAAACGTAATTCTTCACTGAAAGAGTGCTTTGTGATTTTCAAAGTTCACAGAATTACATCTTACAAAATTTGAATGACATTCGAAAAAATACATTGATATGTGTTGGAAAATGATTTTATATTCATTGTAAAATAGTTATATTCTTCAGTCTTAGCAACAACATGGACCGCCTTTTCGGTAACTAAAGCTTCAGGTCATTTATTAATGGCATTCGAAACCCTGAACGGATCTATGTAAAGTTACCTTCAGTAACCTCTCAGGAAGAAATGTGTGTTTTTAGAAGAATACAAGTTCAGATGTATTATAACTTTAGTAATTTGATCTGTTTTGGGTTGAGTTAATTCTGTTTTACTAAACTGTGAGTGAAAGGTGAATAATATGAATACTTAAGTAAAGCAAAATTGCAAGTGTTAGAACAAATATCGTTTCCATTTACCGGATGACCAGGTTCTCCTGGACGGCCTGGGGGCCCTGGAAACCCAGCATCACCCTAAAACAGAAAAACTAAAGTAAATATGAAGCTACACACATATATAAATTAAAACATGAAAGTTCTAAAGGTAAAGGATCAAATACCGATTCTTCAACTTTATTATTTTCTATTACCTTTATATGTGTGTAAATGAATTATTTTTACTGAAACTTAGTAGAAATAGGTTTAATTATTAATTATCCCTTGATGAAATACAATAATCTTCTCAATACATTTGTGACTTGAAATGACAACAAAAGCGATGAAATTCTCATGTTTTGTTCTTACGCAAAAGTATTACATGCGCATCACATGCACTGAAAGAGTGCGAACTTTATTACGTATGCAAAGAACTTGAACGACGAGATTTTCATTGCACATGTCTTTTAGCTTAGATTTTACTCTCCACATTCCTATTTGCAGCATTGTCGCTGCAAAATTTAAGATCGTTGAAAAAACTGATTGATTTTAATCGTTTATTGAAATAAAAAAACAAATATTCACCTTCTTTCCTTCTTCACCTCTAGGTCCTTTTGTTCCTCGAAGTCCAATCGGTCCCTAAAATATTTTTCAAATATTATAGCTCAAATCGTTAAAATTTTAGCAATTGGATGTTTTATGAGTACATTGATTTTCTACACAATAAGATATATTTTTCAATTTGAAGTTGTTATTTAGCATTCAAAATTATTACTGTAGTTATTTGTTTTGCAAAACCGTCACAAATAGTACATGTTAAATTGAAATATTTTTAAATGTTTGCCATTTTTACGTTTTTAGCACCTTTCTATTTTGACGCTTTTAGCGTAAAAATAGAAAGATAACATTTTCTCTTCAGAGTACCTTTTTCTGTAAGTCAAACTTTGATTTATAATTTATCGGCATAAGATAATTACAAAACTACTCGTTTAACTTAAGATCAAAAGTGTTTAAGGCCCCATCTAAAGAGATTATTCCCATGTATTCCGTGAAAATAAGAATAATAATTTTATCTTCCTATCTTAGGCATATAACTTAAAGTTATGTGACGTTTTACGTCACCTGTGATGCGTTATTTTACAGCCATGCAAATGTTGATTTTGATGATGAGCAGTTTTATTTGGTACCAAAGCTAAATCAATTTCTTTAATCAACGTCAGCAGCTGTTTCTTTAACAGTATCTAAGAACATATTATGCTTTATAACATAAAAAAAGAGTTCTTTCACGGGCTTTCCATCAGGTTTGACTAGGGAACAAAGCAAACTAGACAGTGGACATGTGACGTACCTAGCATGGGTAACAAACGGGGCGGTAGTTTATGGTGTCACTCCCCATATGAACGCAAAAAAAAAAAAAAAAAAAAAAAAAAACTGTTCTATGTAATTACGACAACATAAAATTCATACAATTTTCAGAAACAACTACATTTGTGTTATAATGAAGTTTTAAGTTGGCTAACGGATAATACATTTAACAAAATGAGAAAACACAAGGATTTATTATTATTATTTTTTTTTGTGGTGATATGTGATGTACTTCTTTTTAGCTCTTACTAGAAAAACTAAATTCAAAATCTATTGAGATTTCATTATTTTTATTTTTTAGAAACTTTTTTCACCCCCCCCCCCCCAGGATGTCAGACGGTGCAAATGTTGCTCCCTTCTTCCGTGGTGATGCTTCTCTGTTTGATAGATTCAATATAATTTAAAATGTTAGGAAAATAACATTTTAAATTATATTGAATAAATTTAATTTCAGAACTGAGGTACCAGTATTTTTCCTAATCTCCAAAATCCAATTTGGTATTAGCTCGCTTTCAGAGGGTGTCCCCCAGGGCAAGACCCCCCCCCCCCCTTCCCCTCGTGGTGGTGCAACTGGCTTGATAAAAAAAAAATGTATATTTGAAATATTATTAGAAATTTTTCTGAATTGAAATACTTATATTTATCAAAAACTTATAATTCCACTTTGGGTGTCACCCTCCAGACGGGTAACCCCCCCCCCCCCCTTCGTTGCAACGCCACTGCTGTGGACCTACTATATTAATTACAAAATTCACTGAAGAAAAGACCGGAAGTAAAGAAACAATTTTCTAGAAGGTTCGCCACTATTTCACGTTTCTTGACTTTCTATGGAATTTAAATAAAGTTCGACAATAGTGTGTGTCTGCACCATTTTGTTCTTATCCAAGCCAAATACGAGATTGCGGTCGCCAAATGGGACATTTCATTGTTTGCATCTTGTCTATCTTTCCCGTGAACTCAGTATAGTGGATAGAGCCGTCTTTCATCATTTTTCTGGCGTTGTATTAGTGTATTATTTCAAATTATATGTTAAAAAAAACCTTGGGTACTCATATGCATAGATACATGTTTTTATATCTACGCAAACGCAAATGTTTTAAAAGTGAATTATGATAACGTAATAGCACAACTAGTAAAATCGGACTCATATGTTAAAATCGCTTGACGGTTACTGAAAACTGAAAAGCCATCAACAAGCTGCAGCAACTGATGAATGTCAGTCCGCGGCGACGCAATGACATCTTGTAAATCTCACAAAGTAACCAGTCATAAATTAACTGTAGCAGTGACGTCGTAGTGAAATCATTTGAGACATGTCGGAAATGTGTCTTCGCGTAACTTCTGAGAGACGTCACAATTATGTCACTTTTTGACTGTGACCACTATGATTTACAATGACGCTTCTGTTACTTTGTCGTGACGTGTTTTGTTACTACCATAAAAAGGACCATTTATCCGATACGTTATTCATTTTTAATTGTTTCCCTTCTCCCGCTCTCCACCAAATAAAAACATCTCTATAATCAACAGTAATTTCATTAAAAAATATCAATGGAAAATGTATATTTATTACATACCGTTGGACCAGTTTCTCCTGGAGATCCCGGGTTACCAACGTTGCCTTGTTCTCCCTAAAGTTGCATAAAATATAAATAAATCATAAAATAATAGAAGAGAATAATAAAAACAAGCAAAGTATTACCAGTTCTCTAGATAATGCTTTTATAAAATGTGCATTTTGCAAGGGTTTTTTTTTTTCAATCCCGATAACAAAAGGTAAAGAATAGTCAAAAATCGAAACGGTTACCGTGGATATATTACCCAGTGCATTATTAAATATTGAAAAAAAAAACACTATACCAAAAATGAGTATTGATCCATTCTTAGGTCTAAAACTCGTTTAAAAACGAATGATTGCTTGAAAATATATGGTATTGTAAAAAAGAACTGTAATAGCAGTTGAAGTCATATCGTCTGCATTTATGGTGGCTAGTAAGCTACTTTCAAAATATATTGCTGTTTCCAAATTCCTTTGCAGATGAAGTGTTATGAGTAGAAGGTATGAAGATAATAGTAGGAGTTACTTGTATAAAACTACTTAATTGCTTTTTTTTTTAATTTTACTGGTAGTAATGTAAGTAATACTATAGGTTAAGTTCCAACACTTAAGTTTAGTTGTAGGTTCAATGACATAGGCGTTTGGTGCTTTTGGTTGAAGTCAACTAATCGCACTTTTTCTCCCCTTGTGTAAATAAATAAAAAAATATCGTTTTCTGCTTCATTTTGCAGAGAATAAGCCTAGCATTATTTTAATCTTAAAGAAATAAAACAGTTTCGCATTAACAATGCACAGAAACTTCAGTAATAAGCAGGGCCTGATTACTGAATAGGCCATCTAGGCCGTAGCTTAGGGCTCCCGATATTTAGAGGTCCCCAAATGGTTGAAATGACTTTAGTCGATGGCTAAAACTGTTCGAGCCAAAGTCTAAAGTTATAAAATTTGAATATAAGGGGACTCAAAAAAGTATTTGGCTTAGGGCCGCTTGATATCTTAATCCGGCCCTGCTAATAAGTTTTTTTTTTTTTGTAAGTGACAATTACACACACACATCAAACTATGCATATCGACAAAATTTACTTAAACTTTCCTAAATTGTAAATCTGTAGTATTCATTTTTAAGCTGGCAGCAGTAAAAAATAATATTTCGAACCTTCCTGGTGACTTACCTTAGGTCCCGGTAGTCCTCTTCCTCCTTTAGGACCAGGTGCTCCCGACAGCCCCTAATGAAAAAGAACACACATTTTTTAATTAAAAAGTTAATAAATCAACAAATAAACTGAAATAAAACTTATTAACTTAAATACTGAAGAAATCAAGTTGCATTTATAGATTTGTGTGGTTAAAACACATGTTCAGTCAATTTGCGAGGAGCATTCAATTGGGATAATGTGCGCAACAGAACCGAAATCAGTATTAAGTAGAGAATTGCATATTGCTTTTTAAGAAAATTTAATGAAATCTGGTTAACAGTTACGAAAAAAAAAAAAAGGTCTATTTTTAGTCTAGTTTGTCCCAAATTTAGGTGAAGATGTGAAAGATGTTTTTGGGCTTAACTAAAGGGTTATTCTTAACATCTTTTTCTCAAGGTGTAAGATATTTTCGTGATAACAATGCCTTTTTTTTGTAAATGAATTTTGAGATCCTTGCTGTCTCACTCTCACACACACGCAAAAAAAAAAAAAAAAAAAAAAAAAAAAAATGATAACACACACAATTAAAAAAATAACACCCAAATCACAGGCTTTCCATGATCCATGACCTCCTGCTTAGAAGACGAAGCTTCTGCCACTGAAAAAATTCTGAATAAAACGCCCGTTGTTGGGGCAAATCATATTTTTACCAGAGTGTAACAGCTGTATAAAGCTTTGAATAATCATTCCTAAACTTCTATGCTGTTTATAAATGCGTTATACTTGTAGTTTCAGTAATAAAAGTCTAAAAAGTACTTTTTAAAAAGGTTATAGTTTTATTTCAGTGAAATAAGTTCATTTAACTCAATTGTATTAATTTTGTTTTGTTTGTAAGTTTTACAATTGAAATGTGATTGAAACAGGGAAAATCATACGTTTGGTGTTCGAAAATGCGTAGTTAAAATAAAATAAATAAAATAAAATATAAAAGTAAAAAATAGAGAATTGTACAGAAACCGATCTTCTGCTTTCTATTGAAAACATTACACTTCACACAGATTTTCTACGCCAAAGAATCGCCAACTACGCCAGTTTCACTTAAATCTCCATTTTAGCGGTGACGTTTTGAATTCGTATGCTTTGTACTTCCGAAGCAATTCCTGCTACGAGCTAAATGCATTCTGAAAGAACATTGTCTTTCTGATTCATTAATTTCATAGAAATTTAGCAAATGTGCATCATTTGAGATGTTTTCAAGGTTTGATAAGTTAATTCAGCAGTTGTTACTACAAAGGACAACGGGGTAGGTTTTTGCGGGGCTTCGTTGAACTAATTCTAAAAATCTATTGAACTATTTCGATTTCGTTTTTGAACTAAAACATCTAAATAATTAGATTTTAATGTATTGAAATTGATTTTTAAACATTGACATTATTCGGTTTCAATAAAACATGAGTTATCAAGTTATCAAGTTTGCGCTGAAGTGTGATCGCACATAATGCGAGTTTGATAATTAGTTAATAAATAAATTTCAAATATTTATAACTTTGAAAGATTAAGTTCAAATGGTTTTGAATGGCCGGGTTTCATGAACTAAAAACGTTGCTTACATTGCAACTGGATAAGTTTTCAAAATCAAAACATTTCCTGTTAATATTGATTATCGTTACGTATAAAATAAATAAATAAACCATACATAAAAATTATTATTTTAATAAGAATATTTTAATTAAAAAAATTAATTTGTTTCCTGGTAGGCTTGTTCATTGTCAAGTTCTGAAATTTATTATAATGTGATTATTTGCATTACATTTAAACAGTCATGAGATATACTGACTATTAAAACGATTTTTAAAAAAAGCATGGAATAACAAAGTATATATGAAATAGTGTCATAATATTAGGTAAAGCATTTAAAAATATTTGATATATTTTTTTAATTGTAATTAAAGTACTTCAGCATAGTGTTATATTTTTTTAATTTTCCGTCAAGATGAGAAAAATCACTTTTTATTCTGAACTTCTACATGTTCAAGTCTTCTGCATCAGACAACTCTGATTCTCGATTCCTTGGGCTGTCATTTCTACATTGTTGTATGGTTATCTTAAAGCTTCACGCCAAAGAGTAGGGAATTGTAGGAGAAGATAGTCAAATATAATAAATGTTTAAAAAAAATATTTTTATAATATCAATTTAATGTTTTTAATTGCTATATGTGCGTGTTAAAAAACTCTTGGTTTGTTTCATTTAAAATAGTTCCCAAGTTGGAACACGTATTTCACTCCTTTGTTTCATTGCAATTCATTTTTCTTTAATTTACAATCTCTAGTATCAAGCAAAACACCTTTGGTCTGGATTGTTGAATCCTATTTTTTTTAATAGTTATCACGTTTTACATCACGTTTCTTTTTAAAATCGATTATTTCTTCTACCACGTTTCTCTTTAAAATTTGTTGTAAGTAACGTACTGAGTGAAGAACGTGGTTGTATAGCGTACTCTTCATAAAAAATAACCATTTTTGGGAAACTTTTTCATTAAAAATGTTTTAGGTATAGGCACTGCTGATATTACACAAATTGATCACAATCACATCATACGAGTCGGGGAGGGGAGAAAAATTAGTTGGATTGTGGCATGGTATCGTATCCCGGAATTACAGTGACACTTCTCAAAAATTTGAAAACACAAAAGGATAGTAATTGATTTAAAATCTAAGCTTAATGCTCCTTTTTGCCATAAAACTCGCAAAGTTAGTTATATAGCTGATACGTGGTGGCATAAGAGCGATATAATCAATGGCGACGCATCATTAAAATTTCATAATTAAAAACAAAAAATTTCGAAGTGTACACTACAAAATCCACCCATTTAAAATAGCATCATAAATATTTTGTGGGTACATTAGTATTTGCGGATAAACCAGCTAAATGTCATGTTGCGTAAAACCTTGATTTAATCCAATGCTGTTTTTTTAATTAATGTTACTTCTGTTGTGGAGGCGTAATATGTGTTTGTCCCATCAGTAATACTATTAGTTGTGAGGATTTGGTGTTGCAGTTACTGTCGGAACCGATGAGCAAAATATAACTAGTGATTATTTTTTATTCCATTGGACGTATGTGCCCCATTTATAATCGGATGGACTACGAGTAAAACATTATTTCAAAACAACAGCTAAAATAGCAAATTTCAGTCTCACATCCCCCCCCCCCTCCTTCCTTTTTTCTCTCTTCTTGAACTTTGTATTTATCAGTCATCACGACACTAAATGCTGTTTGGACTTCGTTAACTCGCAATCGTAATAAGAAATAGTTGCGAAATATTTTAGAAAATGTGTAATTGACGGAGTTTAACATTTTAAAGTAAAGTTATTAATTTATTTTGATATATTTTGAAAAGAGACTTGCCAACTTATTTTGCCCCTTTCACGCGGCAACACCACAACTCGTAATTTACTGCAAATTTATAAGAAACAAATAGGCACAATGCTGAAACACATTCCATAGACACGCAGCTATCGGTAGCCTTCTTCATTTTTTGTAAAATTTTGAAAATTATCTGGATCCACTTATCGTGTTTTACTGTTTCTGAATTTCTTCAACTTGGAACATCTGCTCATATGACTGTTAGTTTTGCGTAACGTGACAGGTTGCTTCATGTCACTTTCAGTAGCAAAATTCATGCTTCTATTAGCTTAATTCTATAGATTATGATGAACAACTTTAAATTGATTTACAATAAAGCTATTTAGTAAATTCTCCGTATATACTCACGACTGGTCCTGGGAATCCTTGCTGTCCTGGGGGTCCTGGAGCTCCTCTGTCCCCTGGAACTCCGGGTGATCCCAGCTGTCCATCTGGACCTGGCGGTCCTGTTTCACCCTAATTGAAGTAAAAGGTAATTTATTCTATGCAACTTTGTAGTGTGAAGTACAAATATTAGCTACAAAGGTTGAAATTGTTAGCTGAAAAATGTGTTGAAATATTCGACTAACAAGTTGAGAAAGATAGCATTGTCGTAATATCCACGAATAAAGTAGTAAAGTTTATTTGAACACTTGTTTGGTTTCGGAAATCTATTAACTGATAATCACATGAAAAAATTATGGCTTGCCATTTGTCAATATTAATGTTGTATCTAGAGCAATATTTGTTTATTACAAAAACCATATAAATCTAGTCGCGACGTCTAGAGAAACTGTTTTTATAAAGATAGAATATTGTACTTTAAATTTGATAATAAAACCCTTTGTCATATCTGTCAAAAAATTACATTTTCTTTAGTTTCAACCCCTACGTTATAATTTTCAAAGCTTCGTTGAGCTTAATTTTGTATTTGGGAGATAAATGGCACTAAGTCACAAAAACAAAAAGATCCAGAAAGCAAGTTTAAAAATTTTCTTTCGTAATGATCGGCGTAACTGGAATATCAAAACGAAAAAAATCCCCCCCCCCCCCGTCGAAAATATCACAATATAGTGTAAATGCGACATAGAAAGAAGCATCCCTAAAACAACATTTCCCCTTGACTCTTAGGGATTTCGAACTATATAACTTCTCCTGTTTGTAATGATTTCCTTTTTAAGATCTAAAATTTTTAATGTAGTTTGCGTAGTTTAACTAGTGCGATGAAGCCAAAATATTAGAACGCATCTTTAACCGGAGGATATGACATTGCAATTGTCTCAGAAAAGCATGTTTTGCAATGGCTTCCACACAATAATAACTTCAGGGGGGGGGGGGGGGATTTTTAATAACTTTCTGTGTTGATTAGTAGAATAACTTCATTATTTTTATTTATTTATTTTTGTCCAGAAGGGAGTTTATGACTCAAAATGTAACTCCATGTCCTCCATACGTACTCGAAACCCAAATTGTATGTCTAAATTAAAGTAAAAAGATGCGATATGAAACTTAGGATTAATATGAATCAGGTAATTGTGTATCAATTGAACTTACTTGACTGAAGAAATATAAATATTTCTATCCGATACATCAATCGTTTCACAAAATATTTAGCAATTTTTATCCAATTAATGAATTCGATGTTTGAAACACAAACTTTGATGGTTACTAACGTAACTGCAAGCATAAAAATCATGCAACATGAAACATTTTTTACAAGCAAAAGTCAGCCAACAGTTGACAGGTAACAGTGACAGTTGCCAACTGACAGACTTTAGCTTAGTAGGACAATTTCGAGCAATCATTTTACTTGCGTAAGCCGCTTAAACATGGATTGCATTTTGATGATCTAGGAAAAAAATCCACGATTTTCCCAGCGAAATGGAATGTACGTACTACCGATGCGTGCTTATACAAGCAACAATTATTTTCATATTTAACTTTTTGATTTTAAGATAACACAAAGCTGGATTCCAACAACAGATGCCACCCTTATGCTACTTGCTATCTAGTTTGCATGATCCATGCAACGTGACAATGTTTGAGGCATGATAATGAGACATCAATGTCTGTGCTTCTGCGATAGAGTGCGTGTTTTTAAAGCTGAAACTTAAAAATAAAATATTTGCTTTTCTAAGTCAACGGAATATTTTACCATCTGCAGAAAACATTTCACATACGTTCAAATTACTTTTTAACTGTGAGGTTTTAGCTTAAATTTTTAAGCACAAACAAGGGCTTGTTCATAATTCAAATGTACTTGTACTGTATAATGTCGAGGCTGAATTTCGCATGTTTATCGCACTTTCAGTTCCGTGCGAAACTAATTTGAACTAAGAATATCTTTTCAATGTAATTAATAGCGCTTGATAGTAATTATTACTATGAAGATAGAAATTTATGCTCTGGCTATTTGTGACATGAATTGGAAAATAAAATCCTTTGTTATAGCTATTTAAAAAAATAATTTTCCTTTTGTTCGCAAAACGTAGAGGTTCGAGTTCATTTTTCCATCTAAGAAGTAAATGACGCTAAGTCACAAAAACAAAATTTGCCAGAACGAAAGTTTAGAATTTTTCTTTCGTGATGATCTGTGTTTCTGGATTGACATTTTGGGATTATAAAATGCAAAATTTTTTTATCAAAATGTAAGCATTCTTCAAATTTGAATAGAGTAAAAAATTTAGTAATATGTGGCTTAAATTTCAATTTCGAAAAGAAAAAAAAGGTGGATATAGTGTTTTTACCTACCAGATACACATTTAAATATAACGAATAACTAACCATCCATGTTTTAAAACAATAACGTGAAAACTAAATTTTCAGCTGAACTTTGTTTTCATATTTTGTACTTTAGAAAGACACTTAGATGTTAATGGATTTTATATTTTTAGTTTTTCACATAATAAAATAACTGAGCATTGAGCTTTAGCGGTGCAGTTTCGAGCACATGACTTAAACTCAAAAAAGAATTGTACTTGTTTCTTCGCAGTTGAATTGTTTACAGGTAAAATTTTACACAGTCCTATCAGAAGAATTTTATTCTATATTTAGCTTTAAACGTCACAGGTCATCTTTTCTCTTATTTCTAATTTTGTGCAAAATAAAATTTAAAATAATGTAGGGTAAGGTGGTGTAAAATGAAGTGTACAAAACCAGGCATTGCCAATTTTATTGGGATGCTGATGACTACATGTTACACTCAAATTTTAAAAAAATGTACCTAGTCTCTGATAGTGTATTGGAAATCTTTCAACCTATCAAAGTTAAAGGTAGCTAAATTTATGGTCATTTTACCACACTGGACCGTACATAAGTTTTTATCAGATTAGTGCATTGTTTCAAGTGCAGTTAAATGAATGCATGGGATGTTTAGAAAGGAGAAAATGTCGACTTTAGAGTTTAGAAATGGGAAACAAAATCATTTTTATACTTATTTTCAATGCAACATAAAGAACTGCAAACGGAAATGCATTTTTGTTGCACATTTGCTGATTAAATAAGGTGTAAAAGTTAAGTAGAATTGAATAGTTTCCATAATAATTTATTCTAAAATCCTTTATATTTTTGGTCAAAATTTTATAAAACATAACTTTACAGAATTTTTATGTCGTTTTCTTCTTATATTAATAATTTTCTCTCGTGAATTTATGTTTGACTTCAACACACATTTTTATTTATAACTTTTCTGCTTTTCTCGGTTACATTTTGATGATTCATTCTTAATTTATGACACATTGTAACTGAATGTAGCACACACAAATCATATTAAACCAAGCAGAATTTTACTTGAAAAACTTGCGTTTTTAAGGAAGAAAAAAATGAAGAAATTTAATTAAAATAAATCAATCATCTTCAAAAGAGTTTCTCATTATACGATTACAGAAATAAACTTTCAGAACTCATCTAACTTCTAGAGTTACTTTTCGTTTCTTAAAGTCTTCCTAAGAACAGTAAATGAATTAAAAGTCACTCACTTCAATGTCAGTAGGTTTCTGGTTAGTTGATCTAAAAAACATAATTAATAATAATACTGTATATAACATACTGACGTACTTTCTCTCCCGCTTCTCCTGGTGGACCTACAGCTCCAACTAAGCCTTGCGGCCCTTGATCCCCTGGTCGTCCTTGTGGTCCCTCAGCACCTGGAGAGCCCGCGTCTCCTCGGTCGCCTTTAGCTCCTCGAGGACCTGGTTCACCACGAGAGCCTGGAAGACCCTACAAATAATAATTATTATTTTAGGCCAATTTAAATTTGAGAAGTATTTTAATATTTAAAGAAAAATTAATAAATGTATCAATTTAAAATAATTAAAATACTTTGACACTTACGAGTAATCCACTTGGACCACTATGTCCTCTCGCTCCTTTTTCTCCTGGTGGCCCCTATATAATTAGCAGAGGAAATTAGAGATAGAATTTGGTTTGGGAACAATGCTAAATTGAAATACACATTCCTACCCGAACTCCGTCTTGTCCAGCTGGTCCAGTTTCACCTCTTGGTCCAGGCATACCTTGGGAGCCTGGTAAACCTCTGTCTCCAGGAAAACCTCTTTCACCCCTTTCTCCTGGAGGTCCTGGTGGTCCAGCAGCCCCTGGAAGACCTGGTTCACCATCCTTGCCTCTTTGACCAGGACTTCCATCATTTCCGGGAAGACCCTAATAGATATTATCAGTATTTTAGATATTTATCAAAAATACAGCGTTCCCAAGAAAGAACCAATACTAGCAGGTGAATTGAACGCATATTTGCTCTGAAACAATGGAAACTAAGAAAATTTTTCTGATATGAAATGTCTAAAGTAGGAAGTAGGTGCCTCTCTCTAGTTGCTAGCTAGTTAAGCTCAGAAAAGAAAATGCCGTTTTCATTGTGGTTAGTTCAAACAAAATCACCGATAGCCATGCAAAGAAATGAAGATCCACCAAGTGTGACATTTTGGTGGATCTTTGACAGATCTGAAGAAAATTTCTTTCGACGACAAACTTTTTAAAATCCTTTCAGATAGAATCATGCTTCTAGAAATACACATTAAAATGTTAGTGATTTCGCAATAAATCGATTTAACATATTTGGTCAAACAGCTCATTTGTTCTTTGTCCAGCAGTTTGCTCTTTAAAATGCTGGAAGTAACTCACAAAGGGAGGGCACGACCTAGTAAAAACAGATTCGAATGAAACTGAGCGTCGTAGTAGACATGTGTGTATACCACCTGCAAAATATTTCCGTCAAAAGTCTAGAAACCGCGGAAAAATACGTGCTCAAAGTCACTCGGAACTTTATTAATAACATGTTAAATCTCAACCGATTGTGCCGATGTGTATGTCGAAACGTTGTACAAGACTCGTAGTCTCACGTGTGAGAGATCAAAAGTATCAAGTTGATTCTTTTTCCACATTGCTCATAGTTATTTCATAAATTATAAAAATATAAGAGCGTGACATACGTTCACACTGTAAATCAAAACTTATGTAAAACTAAAATGTCTGAAACCAGATCCCTGTTCGTTTTAATGATTTCATGCAGATGATCTATGCCACAAAATACGATTATTGTGTTTAATTACATAAAAGATTATGCCCGGCCAATATCTTGGAATTTTCAAAATTCGTTTCAGTCACTCATTTTAAGGGCGGAGGGGGGGGGGATTTTTAGGCGTGTTTATCTTTTTCTCTTTAGCGGTCTTGTTCTTGGGATATTTTCATGTTTTTTCTCTTCTTTTTTTGGGGGGGAGGGGGAGGTTGAGCCATTGGTCTTGAAGGGGGTGACTCCTGTTGTAGCTACATCTATTTATTAAAAGTTTTTTGCCGGAAGGAAACTATTTTAAATCGTAAAATTGATATTTATAGAACTTAATAATCTTCGAACGCAGAATTAGTACTTAAATTTCATTAAAGTTGAAAAGTTTAAATAACGACAAAATTGATCTGAAATTACCGAACAGATGCCTATGAAATACTAATGTAACTTATCATGAACATAAAAAATCTACTTATGCCGATCAAACATACTTGAAATCCTGTTGAACCTTGAGGTCCTGGTGGTCCTCTTTCTCCACTCTCTCCTGGTGGTCCAGGCGGTCCCAGTGGGCCAGGAGTACCTTCTTTGCCGGAATCTCCTCGTGGTCCAGGTGGACCAGTTGGACCCGGCAGTCCATCCTGACCAGCTTCACCCTGAAGGAAAGGTTTTCATTTGATTTTGTTAGAAATGTGTCGTGCTTGTTTCTAAAAATAACAGGGTTTGTTGCAAAAGAATTTCGCTTATATGGTGATAGCTGATATTTTTGAAGGTAGACTACTTTTTGGCACGATTAGAATGTTATATTTCGACGTGCAACGGAAGCGTTGGTTGGATTGCCGGCGTCATTTTGTCGAAAGTCATTTTCTCCAATAAATTTGAACTTCTGAGCATTAATTCTCCATCCGAGTTCCTCCATGCCATTAATGGGATTTTTTAACCGTTATACCATGGGACTTTGTTAAAAATAAGACCAACCGTGATGGTTAACATTTGATTACATCTGCCGTATACTCGTTGCAATATAATAGTAATTGATGTGTTGGTAAAATAAGATTAAAGCGGACGACTCGATGAAAAATTAAATTTAAATTATTGTTTCACCTTATTTACGAACTGTTGGAAATGATTTCATGGTGTCGTACGTAGCTTGTTGCTTTAACAATTTCTATTGCATGCTCAAAATTTACTGTAAGTTTATCCATACTAAAAGTTCATAAAATAAATATTGTGCCTTTTAAAAGGATATCTTTTAACCTGCATACATTCGAACACTCACCCCTTTTAATATTTTATTTATGCTTCGTTTATTAGCATGTTCAAAAATACTGTGTCACAGAATATGGAACTGAGGTGCATAACTTCTCTAAAAGAGTTAAAGAAATTCTATTTGGATATATAATTTAAACACCAATATATTTCACAGCTATATTCTATAATCTACTTTATCGTATACTTTTTTGTACGTTACGTCATTTCATGAAAAAATAATTGCACCAGGAAAGATCGAGTATTTCATCGTATTATCTGCTTAAAAATATTTGCATGAAGGTTTTTGTAATATTGAAACTATATGGATTGATTCTAACTGCTTAATTTCGTGGTATTTAATGTGTCCTAATGACAGCCGTTTGAAACTATCTGATTCAAAAACTGATCTGATACCCAGAGCGCAATAATGAAAGTGAAAATTATCATTTATTGTACCTACAAAATTTACTTCGTTATAGTGGTTTTGAAAAGAACTTTCTATGAACAGCAGCAATCAACGAAAATGAATATTAGTTTAGATTATTAATACACTTAGTTCTAGTTTATTGCAGAGTAGTTATATCTAGTATAACAAAATACAAGCAAAAGCATTCATCAAATTAAAAAAAAAAGAAACATAGTATTTATATCTGCTACCTACTTGATCTCCTTTAGCTCCTGGTAATCCCATTAAGCCTGGGAGTCCTTGTATTCCCTAAAATTTAAAAGATCATGAAATCATCCGTGAAAAATTTTAGAATTTTGCTTAGTTAAAGTGTTAATGAATTTTACTTGCGGTCCTGGTTCTCCTGGTTTGCCGTCAGCTCCTGGTTGCCCCTAAAAAAAGAGTATAATAATAATAATTTGCTGCAGTCTAGATGGTATTAAAATCTAACATCTTGTATCGTCGTTCTTTTCTATTGATAAAGTCTAAATTACACCATTTTAATTTCATAATTAAAACATTTCAATTCACTCCTTAACCTAAGCAAATTTCATGGAATCTTAACAGAATCATGAATGAGTCTATGACCCTAGATTATTTACTTTCCTTTGTCCATTCTTGAAGGAATTTACTTTACATATATTCAAATTGAATTTTGCAGAGATACATTTAATTTTTACAGTTGTCATAATAATTTTCATAATACATATTTTACATGAATTAGACAGCTATACTAAGGTCGGACTGCACTGTAAGTGACATAAAACGAGTGCAAAATGGTTGTATATATATGTTATAAAGTTAATTTAACATTGCTTTGGAAATACAACCGTTTCAGAAACGTATTTTCTTTCCCCAAAACATCAACTTATCAGAAACATACCCTTTCGCCAGCAATCCCATCTTTGCCTGGAAGTCCTGGTCTGCCAGCGAGTCCCTAGAATTAAATATTTATTATTGTACATGAACATTTACTACAAGTAGAAAGTACTGATTTACAAATAATGATAAGCCTTATGGTTTGTAGAAGGTAGTGACTTACAAATAATCATAACCCGTAACATTTTTTACAGTACTGTATCAATAGGTATAGAAAAAAATTATGTATGTTTGTAGTAAAAAAAGGATTCAAAATGTATCTATTGCGAAAAAAAGGGACAGTATCTTCCTTTACTACCATTAATAATCAAAACACATTAAAACAGTGTCTTGAATATGTAAGGAATTTTATTATAGACAAAAAACAACTTTTATAGACATTCGTCAGTAAAAACTAAGTAAATCAGAATGTATTTTGTATTAAAATGGAATAAACTGTTTTGACAGCTATAAACTTTGATTCTCATCTGAATTCTCTAAAATAAAGTTTAGAAACTGTAATATTAAGGTTAAATCAAACACAATCAAACACATAGCGAAAAAAAGTGGTTTAGTACAATATATTTTCATAGTGTAGCAATTACTAGTGTAATGTTACTTACTCTCAAGCCTTGAAGTCCTGGAGGCCCTGGTCTTCCGGATTCTCCCTATCGAAAACAATAGAGACTTTAATTAACATATTTCTGTTCAGCTTACTCTAATTAATACGCATTGAGAAGTGGAAATAAACAGTAAAACAGAAATAAAACTTAAGATCATTGCTTTCCCACTTGAAAAGAAAAAAAAATGATTTTCCTCCGTTTACAACGGTATTAAAAATATATTTATATCGTCTTTAAGTTAGGAATACACAATATTGTTTGGGTCGTTGCCGAGAAATGAGCACGAAATTTATAGGAAGGATTATATTTAAAGGAAAGTTATTAAATGGTTATTGAATAAGTTTTAGGGAATGCCAAATGCATTTCATGTTCAGCAATTTTTTTAAATATTTTTGTTTATGGAACAACATTTTCTGAACTTTATAAGTTTCGAAAATGGAATGATTGATTTAAATGAATAGAAATGAAGACCGTAGTGTGGATAACGAATGTAAAGCGCTCAACTGAAAGATTGTCCAAAATGAAGAGCAAATAATGCAGTTGAAAAGACGTTTTTGGTTGTTTCTAATGGTGCTGCGCATTACCTCCTCGCTATTTACAGACCTAGTGCGCTCCCAGCAATTTTTGCATGTGGCACAATTAGCAGCGATTGCCATTATCACTTGAGAATTTTGACTCCCAGTTTCCACAAAATAGAAACACATAATTTCTGACGATGCAAAATTGCACTAGGAATTAAATTTAGATGAGTGTCTAAATCAAACTGACACTGTGAGTTGAGAAGTGCATTCTTTGATAAACTGCTTATTGAATGTCATGCTTACCCCATAGAAATGTTAAATTCATCTCAGGAAAAATAACAAAACAACCACTATCTTTGCAGTCTGTTATATCAAGTTAAATAAATGTTTTCCAAACATTACATATTTTATTTCTCAATTTTTTTTTTTTTTTTTTTGTGATAACACCATAACTTTCTCCATACTTTTTCAAACTTCTTGAGTGAGGCATTTTAAAGATTTTTTTTCCTCCGCTTTCGACAAAAAATAAAGAGACTACTGCGGCAGTTAGAAGCAAAGGGATGTAAGTGACGAAGTTAAAAATGTGCAGATAACTAGTACAAATGATAAGCGAACCTTTCATCTGTTTTGAGGCAAGAAATAGTACTAGTAATGTCACGTCTTTCCCTGCACTTGTAACTAGCGTATCGTATAGTAGTGGCGAATGGCGAAATGTTCAATTAGAAGTGGGGCGAAATTAAAGAGGAAAAGCAGTTAATCCATTTTTTAATAGATTTTCAATTAACAAAGGGCAGGGGCACATGATATAGATGATGAGAAAATGAATAGCTAGTTTTGTTTCATGAATTTTTAAAACTAATGATTTTCTCTATATTTATTTGCTTTAATGAGCGGCGTCACAGTAGCCCTCGTAGGTGCTATACAGCGTGATTTAGAAAACAAATCAAGGAAACCTTACCTTGGATCTGGACTTCAAACGAGTTTTACTCAAAACTTTAAAGCGTCCACGTACAACCCATTGCTTCTTCACTGCCTCAATTCACATTTTAGTTGTTTTGTCACAAAAACCAATTTTTTGTGGAGTTTTTTAATTACTCATTACGTCAATGCATAACATGCCGAAATGAAAGAAACTCAATGAATCAGTTGGTTAGAGCGTCGTGCTAATAATGCGGAAGTTGCGAGTTAAAATCCCGATGGGCTGAAAAATGGCGTTTTAATGGCTTAGTTTTTTCAGCAGAATTGTGATCTGAATTCCATGCGTATATTATCTATTACTCTACGATTCGGAGTTACAGTTCCTTTGCTGTAAATATCTGGAAACGAGACATTAATTTTAACATGGTAAATTGTGGCATAACATCTTAACAAAGTAAAATCATTGATTTTAATTTATTTTGCTTTTTATTACGCATTGCTTTAGTGTTATAAGATCGATTCTCCATAAGGACAGAAAATGTAGTATTTGACTAATTTTCCTCAGCTAAATTCTGAACCAAATTTCCATAAATATATAATCTTAACTCATTGGAAGCTGGATTCTAAAACAGTTATATTGTTGCATTGAAATCAGAAAAAAAAAAAAAAACCCCACCCGTTTATTTTAACATGGGAAATTGTAGAATGATATTATATTATTTCACAGGTGTTCTTGTGGGTACACCGTTACTTCTTTAATACTTCATCAAATTTGAAAAGTAAAACATTATTTTAAAGACTTTTTCACTGCTATTAGTGGAAAATAAACAAGTCACACTTTTGTTCTTATTCCAAAAATTTTTAACGGGTTTTGAATTGGTTTGTTGAACGCGAATGACTCGCAAGAACCATCTAGTTATTCAAATATTTTATATGTATAAGATGTCCTCTTTACCTCTAGTCGCTATCATTTTTCAAAATTCAGATGTATTCAAGCCATTCAGTGAAAACAAAAAACGACTTATTCCTGAGGGAAATAATGACCGCTGTATTCTTACAGATATTTACCAAATCCTGCTGAATTCTGAGTCTTTGTGTTTAAACTCGGCCTTGTTCTATATATATATATATATATATATATATATATATAAATTGAAAAAAAAAACTCCCTGTAGTAATCTTTTACAAGCGTTGTGTTCTGTCTAAATGCTGTTACGTGTTGTCCATATACTTTGCCGAAAGAATATAGTTTACAGAAAGCATTGTCGATTACAGAATGTTCGGATTGACTCTAGATTTTTGAGGGTCAACATTTATAAAATTTCAATTGTCAATAATCCTTTTATTGTTATATTTTGACGTAGAAAATTATAACACCAACTAAAAACAGTATTATTACATTTTCCTTACAGAATAACGAAACTGACGAATATATAAGATTGTACCTGAGATCCTTTAGGTCCTTGTGGGCCTTGGGGACCTTTGTCTCCTTGTGCTCCTTTCATGCCTGCTGGTCCATCTGGTCCGGGCAGTCCGCGAGCGCCAGCAACTCCCTTCAAACACATAAAAAAAATTATTTCTTAAGTGACTTCAACTTTTAAAGCAATTAATCGGAAATATGTTTAGTAACCTTCTCATACAAGTTCATATTCAAGTTGCAACTGGCTACCGCGAGATGTCTCTGCGCGTTATCGAATGTGCCCTACTTCTTATTTATTACTCATTTAGTCAAAATTGTGAGCAAGGGAGAGATGACTTCATAATTTATGATTGCCTTCCCCCCTCGAGGTCACCAGACCTAACACCATGTAATTTATTCCTGCCGGGAAATATAAAGGATATTGTGTTAGATCCCTTACCTGGTAATACCAATGAACTGAAAAATTGTATCACTGTAGCAATTGTTTGTGTGGCTGCGTACATCCTAACGTGCAACGACAGGAGTTTGAATACAGCCTATACAGGTTTAATATCGTTCAGGCGTCAAGAAGAGGGCTCATACAACATTTTTAGAAAGTTTTAAGCTTTTTTTTTTTTTTTTACTTCGATTTTGTGCCATTTTTACTCTTAGAAATATAAACGCTTGAAACCCCACCAATATTTTCGAAGCACCTTGTACGCAAGTTTGATCACAGTAAGCATGTTAATGATAAAGTGAAAAAAAAATAGAAAATGCAACTTACCCTTTCTCCAGGAGGGCCATGCGGTCCAGATGGGCCTGGTGAACCAGATTTTCCCTGAAATTAAAATTCAAAAAAACTGTCAGACGTAATTGACGGCAAGACGATTAAATTAAAAAAAAGTTTCAACATTGACAATCTATTGGATATAGTTATATGTATGAACTGTATAACTTTAATTTCCAATCGTATGAAAACAGCAAATAAATAGGAAGAATAATGTAGTATAGTCAAATCGATGACATACCCTCTTTCCTGGTTGTCCTGGTGTTCCTGGAAGACCCCTAGGACCAGGACCCCCTTGTTCTCCTTTTCGACCAGTTTCTCCTTTCAATCCAGATTCGCCAGGGATGCCCTAAAAGAAAAAAAAAATGCTTAAAAATATTTTAAAATGTGGTATTTGAATGTTATAACCGGAAATAAATGAAATGTAGAGAACTGCTAGTTCTCATTCTCATTTTTATACCTTCTTTTCAAGCAGCAAAATTTAAAATATTGGGAAATTTAAGGCGGAATTCCATCGAAAAATCATTTTTTCAGCAAATAAACTAAATTATTTTAACAGATGTAAAGTTTTTTTTTTATAATGTCAATTAAATTGAATGCACTCTTACTAACTAGTTTGATCCCACCACAAAACTTTCGATAAACAAGCGAAGTCTTCAGAATTTAGATTAATATAAATTGTCCTATGAAGCTGCGTTTAAAATAAATTGAAGTAAAATTATGATACACATTTCTAGTTTTGTCATATTTCAACAAATTTTTTCAATGCATGCTTCAAATTTGTTGTATGTTCTTCTCGTATTTAACTGGAAACAGACAAAATAAATTATCCTCATAATAAGTTTCAAGTTTTTGACGAGCTTTCCTTTTTTCCTTTTTTCTTTTTCTTTTATACAGTATATTCTCCGCAGTTAAAAGATTCATTAGAATTTGTAGCACTTTCAAATTAAAACTGTACAAGCACAAAATCGATGCTGCCTTTTAGTACTTTATTAAAGTCTGACACACTTTTTTAGAGTGGAACTATAATTGCATTACAAATTCAGGTGGGAAAATTCCTTTTTAATTTTTAATTTGAGTCTACTTTTTTAAAAGTAGTTTCCACTCCATAATAGTAGCCTTTCCTAGTTTTTGGAACAGCAAAAGAAATAATTTAACAAGCTGATGTCTTAAATTTGCACTATTTAAGACATAAGCTTGTTCTTATTATTTCTGATGTCACGATGAAATTTTCTTTTATCGTCTAAATTTCTAAAACAATTTTAACTCTTATATATTTAAATAGACAAATGTATCATTAAATTAATAAAAATAACTCAAATTATGCAGTTAGACTGTAGGAAGCATGAATACCGGTGATCCTTTGGGTCCAGGTAGTCCAGGACTTCCTGATAGTCCAGGGGGGCCTCTAGCTCCCGGAAATCCAGGTGGTCCAGCAAGACCACTCTCTCCCTAAATATAAGTTTTATTGTGAGTTACATTGGGCATATAGAGTGGAAGATTCAAACGAATAATGATATGTTTATTACTTACGGTTGATCCTTTTTCTCCAGGCGAACCATCTTTTCCAGAAGGGCCCTAAAAAGTATATTTTATTTTTAGATTTACTAATTAGAAACAATTTTAGATCAATAAAGATGATTTTTATGTTTCTTCAAGTTTGTGCTTGCGTTGATTTTTCTGAATATGTTCTTATTCTTTGGAACATTAATAAGTTATAAATAAGCTTTGATAAGTAGTAGATATGTATATACAATCCGACGTCAAAATTAAAATGTATTTCTACATTCAAATGCTTATTTTATTTTGAAATCATACCCTTGGGGGGAGGGGGGGATTTACTATCCGGCCTCTAGCAAGTTAAGCGCCGTTGGCAGGCGGATTAAGCAATTCCATTTGCTGAAATAGGGGTGAGGAAAAACTGTTGAAAGTCAAAAGGCTTGATGGTAGCCCAACTTTGCGTTAACAGTTTCTCTTGAAAGAAATGGACTAGCTCAAGGCCGTAGCTCAACTTATCAGAGGCGGACAGTACTTATAAGTTCAAATGAGTAAGCGCTAATAATAGTTTTGTTTATATATCTGCAATTTTAAGAAGATTTCTAAATAAGAAATTTAAATATGTTACTAAAATGTATAGCTACTTGTTACCAGGTGTGATATTTGTCCTTTGAAAAAGAAATCCATCTTAAGAGCAGTATGAAATTCGCTTACTCGTAACTTTCAGCCAATATTACGAGTAAGGAATTTAAAAAATCTTTAATTTGATAGCATTTTCATATTTAATAGGAACCACAGTATTATTAATAGACAAAGTGGAGTTTGATTTTGAAGCCAATTAAATTAGACTGATATGTCTTTTTTCAAAATTTCATCTTTAAGCTTCATAATTTGCTGCTATTAGGTTGAATGTTTCAAATAAATTGTGCATTTCAAAACCAAATGTAATGGAATCAGATTTTTGTTTGAAACAGGGTAGTTTTTAAAGAGGAGTTTTCTGTGGTGTGGATTTTTGATCATTGAAAATATTTAGTTAGTTTTACCGTAGTTTAAGCGAATACTTGTCCTCCAATGTTGTAAATATTCTGTATCACACAGCTCAAACTTTGAGTTTATGCGGTTGTTTTATGAAAAGAAAATACAGTTTTATAATTGATGTCCCACTTGCTCAAAAAAGTTAGGCTCCTTTCTTGAAAAAAAATAAATAGCAGTTAAAAATGAACTTGAAAAGTACGTTTTTCTGAAAATAATATTGGGAAAGTTTATAATTTTAGGGTTTGTGTTGAGAAAGTTCATAACTACGATTGTTTTCTTTTTTCTTCTTCTTTCTTTTTTCTTTTTTTGGATATTGAACAAATTAAAAATGTAAAAATAAATTAACTTACAAAGAAAAGAAAATAAGTAACCTAAAACTTCAAAAACGTTCAAATATGCCAAAACACTGAAAAACAGACTTTAACATTAAAGCTTCAAAAACTTCAATGTTAACGCTAATATGTGGTTAATGATTCAATGGAACATTGCAGACAATAAAACAAAACGACAAAAAGTCTTACCATTGGTCCTGGTTCACCAGAAACTCCTGGTTTTCCAGATTCTCCTCTCGGGCCTTGTAATCCTTGACTTCCTTTAGGGCCTACAGGTCCAGCATCACCCTGTATTTAAAGCAAATGAAACTCTTGTCACTTGAATAGTTTATTTGCGTGAATTTTTTGCGTAGAGTTTTTATCTAACGCATTATCTTCTTAACATTGAATTGTAAGTTTGGATATTAATTTAGAATGATTCTGTGTTTGTATTTCGAGCCCTTTTACCCGATCACTTTCGGGTACTGCAATGAGAAATCACTAGAAACGTAAGCCTCGCTTTCTTACACTTGAGCAATTTTTACACTCATGTGCTTTCGCTTTCATCTTCTACAAACAAACGGGAGATGAGCAAAAGGAATGTGCTGTTTCACTGTTAAAAATTTTCTTGAAATGTTTTTGTAAGAAGTACTAGCATCTATGCTGTCCGTATTTTTTACCATAAAACTCTGTTTTAATTTATCATTTTGCGGTAGAAAAAACAGAGCACTGTGGTTAGTAGCGCTGAGTAAAAAACGACGACATGCAAGCAGCGGGGTCCGAACCTGAGACCATTTTATTCGCAGACCGGTTCTCTAATCCCTAGTCATTTGGGATTCGACGAGAGAGCGGGATGGAGAATTATGATTCGCTCCACAAGTCACATGGTGTACTGACTGACACTGCAATCGCTTACTTTTTCCGGCAAAATATACTGTAAAGTTTTCTGTACTGTAAACACTCTATTTTACAGTAATATTTATCGTAAAGTTTTCCTGAATTTTTAGCAGTGTGTACATAAGTTGAGTTACACAAGTTTGCCTTACGCATGCCACAGCGCACATGTTTTCATCATCCTTTCCTCAATTTGAAGGCGAAAGGAAAATCACATGTGTAGACACAGCTTTAGGTTATCCCGTTGCGAAACTCTTTAACAACGAATTTATTATATCTTGAGAGCTGATGATTAAGGATTTAAACCCTACTTTTGAAAGCCGCTTGATTACGTCACTGCCGGCGGTATATATGAGGCGTAGTATGCGACAAGAGCGAATCTGCCAAAACTTTGGTTCAAGGGACATTAAGTTAAGGAAAAAATTAGGTTAAGGGAAAAATTAGGTTATCCCGTTGCGAAACTCTTCAACAATGAATGTCTTGAGAGCTAATCTCTTGAGAGCTAATGATTCCGGAGTGTAATCCTACTTTTGAAAGCCGCTTGATTACGTTACTGTCGGCAGGACATATGACGCGTAGCATGCAACAAGAGCGAATCCACAAAACTGTAGTTAAGGGGAAAATCCCCCAAAGAAAAATTAACCAGCTTCAAAGCGACAAAGGCAAATTACCATGTTATGAAGAAAAAACAAGATGGACGACAAGATTAATACTTTAATTAGAGTGAAAATTGTATTCCCTAGCTCTTCTACAACAAAACTCTAAAAATAATTATAGGACTGATGGATTTACCCTTGTGGCAAGGAACGCGTCATGTGAAATCCTGTTACAACGAACTTCAAGGGATCGCACATTTTGTTCGTTGTAACGGGAATTTCGTTGTAATGGAATTCAAGCATTTTTTGTAAGTTAAATCGGGACTGAAAAGTTATTTCATTGAAACAAATATTTCGTTGTATTGGTATTCGTTGTAACGGAATTTCACTGTATACCGTTCTTCTTCAGCAGGGGATTTCAAAATTTTCTTGTATTCATGTTTTATTGAAAGATTTGGAAGCTCTTTCAGAAGAAAAAGTTCATCTTTCATTTAGTTAGGGGGAACTATTTAAGTATAGTGTAGAAAAGGAACTAATGGAAAAATTATATGTTTTCCTCTATCAAGTAAAATTTCTGTAAATTTGACTTTTAGACACGAATCAAAGCTATTAAACAATGAAACATTCATTTTTTATTATTTTAAAATTGTTAATTACATTGTAAAGAATGGTAAAGTAACGTCAATGGGTGATAGAAGGAAGCATACTTTCCAAAAATGACCTAATTTGAGCATCGCTGGAAAGATGTTTACTGGTCGGTAAATATTTGCTTATACAATTATCAATCAAACTTTAAAGTTTAGATATAAACAACATTTTGTAACCAGGAATCACATGTTGTTGTTTTTTAAACATGTTTTTTGACACATAAATTATTTGCCTTCGTGACCCCGTAATCGGAATGTGAGGCCTGAAAGTCTACTGTGACTTTTGCAAAGTTACACAAAGAAAAGTCGATGCAGACGGTGAAGTCCGTGGTGTATTCAGTTTCTCATCAAGTTCTTAATTTTGGCGCATTTCTAAAATTTTTGGCAGACTTTCAAACTTATATCTGATAACGGGGACACGGGAGCAAATAATTTTTGCGTCAAAAGTTTTTCTCAATATGCTCATTTGATTGGTACCTATTTCAAGAATGTTCATTATCACTAGATTCGCGTGCTTCTCTCGAGAGTAGTATTTCCATTCCTTTGCATGTAGTAAACCATTAGTTTGGGAGAAAATTTCATGTGAGCAATAATTTATTGAACAAATATTATTAAATTTTCTACCTAGTTGCATTTACAGCAGAAATGCGCGATAATAAGGAGGTGACCTTCAAAAAGATATAATGAATATGGAACACGAACCTTTGCTCCAGGTGATCCCGGAAATCCTGGCGGTCCTGGTCTTCCAATTGGTCCCTAAATTAGGTACAAGAAATACATTTATAATAAAAGTAGTAGACGAAGAAAAATTATTTTTAAGCAAAGCACCTGTTCAAAATGAACTTTGAAAAGTAAAATAGATGATGGGTACTCGATACCAAGTACAAACAAGAGTTAAATTTATCGGAAAGTTTAAGAATAATCAAAGAACTTGTCTATCATAACGGAACAATTTTTCCCTGTTTTAATGTTTGGCAAGATGTTTTCAAAAGTTCACTTTAATATTAATAAGAAATTTATATATATAGATAGACCTGAGCATGTATTTTACAGATGTATAAAACATATTCAGTTCAGTACGTTCCACCATACTTATTGTAAATATTAGTTTTCTTTTCTGACATATTTTTACTCTATATCTTAATTCAATTCTGACCTTTTTCTATATATCTCGATTCAATTAAAAGTTTTCTTACATTCTTATTACTTTCTTAATTGCAAAACAACTTAGTCACATTATTGCTTTTTTGCAGGAGAGATAAAATACTTTCGTCTTTTTCAAAATTCAAAGGATGGGGCTTGCGCTCTTTTATACTTGTAAATAGTTATATAGGAATTTCTTTTATAGAATTATGTTGTGATGACTTGATGCTGAATAAGGTTCTACATCTATAGTCGTAATAACCTGAAAATTGCCATTTTCTTTTGGACTTAAAGTAGTCTGGCTCTGAGGTGATATATATTTTCTTTGTATCGAACGGGAAAAAACGGGAATTCTGCCAATTTTGGAAGTTTCAAAGATATTTTTAAATGTGCCTTAATCAGCAAAAATAATCTTCCTCGTAAAAATCTAGAGTTGGACTATATTAAGGAAATTCCACGGAAAACGGAATTTTGTCCCGCACGTGACGTTTCATATATTTCATAAAAAATAATAATTTAAAAGGATGAACGCTTGTGTGATTTCTTAAGCAAAAACTTTCTTCAAAAATTATTTCTTTCTTATGACATATAGGAACCCCGTCACGTGCTTGACAAAATGAATATTTTCAATGAAATGGGCATATACATATTTTTTTTTCAATGGATTAAATAATTATTTTTCAACTAATGAGATATGTTTTCTTTACGTTTTAACCATAACTTTCAAAATCTACAACTCGTTTCGTCATTGCTGTATTAATAGAACAAAAATATTAGCTTATTCATAAGCAAGTTACCAGAGGTTGACTTTGGGTGTCCCGCACGTGATGCATGTAAATAAATTTTATTTTAAATAACAAAATTGTTTAATAAAATATAATTGTGTCCTGAGTATCTTTGTATCAAATGTAAAGATTAAAAAAAAATGCTTACCCCTGTTTTATTAAAATATTAAGAGATATGACAAAATGTTGATGAAATTTAAGCGTATTTTTGTCCCGCGCATGACGGTGGAATGGCCCATTAGTAATGTAAGAGCAGAGAATCATTTTTAGATTCAAACAAGTTCACATGATGAAAATGTTTTAATAGTAATTCAACTTTTTTATGTCTTTTAATCGTCAAAAAAATGCAAAACAAGGTCATTAGAAATGTTTTCCTTAACTGTTATTCTTGTTATTCTTCTTAATATTTTGTGTATTTTCAATCAAAAGGCTTTTTTTTTTTTTTGCCAGGTCTGAAACAGAAGTTTTTGCATAATTCTTTTACAAAGTGAACTCCTTTATACGATTTACGCTTGATACAAATCAATATTTTTTTCTTTGATATTCAATATGAAGTTTTTTTTAGCTTTTTTAATATCAAAAGGGTTCTAAAGTTATCGAAAACTTGTACAATTTGAAGTCATAGCAAACTTTATTTTTTTATTTCAAGGCAACAAAAAACACCCTTCTAATTTTTGAACATAGCAAGATAATAACTTATTTGTACTACAAAAAAAAAAAAAAAAATGCAGATATTAGTTGGTACTCTGTAGATATGATTAATTAAATCTCCCAATTAAAAAAAAACACAAACTCTGACTTTAGATGAGAAGTGGCACCACTCTATTATTTACTAAGTATTTTCTGTTTAAAATGTATTAGCTTAAAAGTGTTCCCAAATTAAGCTTAATTGGTGGAAAAATAAGGAAATTAGGGAGATTTTTCTAAATTCAAACCATAAAGATGAGTTCGAAAAGTGATCAAAAATGGAACATTTGAAAAAAATCTCCAAAGCTTTAATTTGTATTAAAAAAATTCAAAAAGAATAATTTGAGCTCTTCTCATAGACATATATTCGCAAAAAAAAAAAAAAATAATAATAATGGATAAAATCTGAGACATGACACATGGCATTTGACGAATTAATGTGAAATGATCCTATACTGCGGTGCTAAGCGCAAAAGTGGGTATCTGCAGCAGAATTCAATAAGGAGAAATTCCCGTTTAAAGTTGTGTGTCTCCATGTATTTGATTCAGATGAAACTTTTCCAGACTTTTTAAGAAAAATTTCCTATCGACAAATGACCATAAAATATTGTATTTGGGTAAAATATGTGACAAATCCCTAGTGACAATTACTGGATTTTGGAAAAAAGTGCAGATACTACTTTTGTGCTTAGCACGGCAGTATAGTAATTTACATCACTTAAAGATGTAGGTTATAAAAATCTTATGATATGCTTAGAGAATCACTAGCTTTTTTCAAAGCGGTGTATGTTTGTTAATAAAAGTCATTGCAAGTGCATGTAGCAACTAATTCGGACTGGTTGAGAGTTGTAAACCCATCCCTATTTACTGCGCTCTTAGAGAGAGTCATAGCTATACACTCTAATAAATATTTTTGATGAGAGAAAGAGTTGTAAGAAGAAACTGCATTAAATTGGCTTGTTATGTACTTAATCATTATTAAATAGTGTAAAAAACAGCTCTTCCTGGTGATAAAAAATATTGTATGAGAAAGCAGAGTGCAAACAGTGTCCGAGGCAATAGATATCCTTTAAATTTAATTTTGTTTGTTGTCACTGAAATAAATGAATCAGTTACCAAAACAATTAACTCCACAAGAAGAGAAATTAAGAAAACGAACGAAAAAGATGAGATTTGTCCATGAGGATTGCATGGCACTTTCTATCGTTGCATAGCTACTAGTGAGCTGTTAAATTTTTTTTACAACTACACGCGTCAGTGCAGCATTTTCGGTGATTTAATTTTTAAAGAGTGGATATAATTTTGCATGTGAAAGGTTCATAGGTTTCTTCTCTTCTACCATTGAAAATGTTTATAAATGCATTTTTGCCGACACAACAAGTTTTGTACTGTATGTAACTTTCATATTGCAAATACTAAATACATTCAGAAATTTATTCCGTATGAATCTTTATTAGAAACTTACCGGTGGTCCTGGAGGTCCTGGTAAGCCGTCGATTCCTCTTATTCCCTAAAAAAAAGAACGTTTAATGCGTTTAAATGAGTTGAAAAATTTCATATTGTTGCAAAAATGGTGCTTATTATTTACCGGTGGTCCTGTGGGTCCTTCTCTTCCTCTTTCACCTCTAGGTCCAGGTGCGCCCTAAAATATAGGTTTATTAGATATACAAGTACAATTCATTCTGAATGCATTTCAAAAATATTTCATAATGTTGCAAAATTCTTTTTCAATCATATTGAACCCGATTAACCAAAAACGTAGTTCAAGAACTCCGCAAATCATTTAAAATACAGCCCTCTATTTTAAGTTTAATTTTACAAAAAAAAAAAAAAAATGCGTTTAGAAACCCTTCATATGCACCCTCCCCCCCCCCCTCCTAAAAAAAAAAAGAATCTAAAACATCCGCTATATTTTTAATGCTATTTTTACTGGAGATACATGCAATACGTAGGTCAACTTAACAGAAATTTGCAGTATAATTCACCCAGTATGAAATATTTTTTAAAGGAGCTTGATCCCCATACTAAAATGAGCATCAACTTTGTAAGTTTCTGTTTAATCATAGATTTTTCATTATCCTTCAAATTTACGTTTATGTGCCAATTTTCGTGTAATTTGGTTCTGCCATCATTTTACAACTAGACCGAAAACAATCAGTTTCCTATTGATAAAATATTTTTGATATTTTTAATTTTAATATCGAAACTACCGCGATTACGGCATGTAAAAATATATTACATGCCTTAACCGTGGTATTATTTTACCGTTGTATTATTTGCCGTAACCGTGTATCATTTTATAGGCTACGGTTTATGTAAACTTATGCATAAATTTAAAAGTAACAACATTTTTACGTGGGTGAATATAATAATTAATTTTCTTTACCAATACTACACAGGGTGTCTAGTAGTTAGTAACATAAGGAACTTTCAATGCACCTAGCACTAGTTTTTGATGTAATCATAACTACATGCGAGGGACCATAGTTAAACCATTGTATTCCAATTTATTTCAAAAAAATACGTACAAATCATGAATGAAATTTAATGTTAATATCACAACTATAAAAGTATCACTGCTGTAAAACTTGAATGCTATTAGAATTAGTTTTCCGCATTAATTAGAACTGCAAAATTTATATCCAACTTTTAAAGAATCCCTTAACTATACGTCGAAACAATCTTTTTATTTTGCGTTTACTTTGGTTTCTATTTTATGACATTAAAATATTTCAATGAGAATATTGAACATTCATAGTTCTGTCGAGCATTTGAGTAAGTACAATAATACACTTTATAATACTGTACATACTCACTTCAGCATGATGGTGGGATTTTGTTTAGCTTATTAAACATAAGAAAAAAATGCAGAGGCAAATTAAAACAGATGAGTCATTCCACGGTGACTGACGTTGCAATTTGACTATATTTTCACCTTTCAAATTCAGTACTGTCTAAAAATTAAATTTCATTTTTTCTGAAATTGGTCTAAAATATCATGATATGATACATCAATGCCCACACAATTGTTTTCAGACTTTGTATTTTTTTTTCTTTTTTTTTTTTTGTGCGTGTGAAATAAAAAAAAAATGTGTCTGATGTTACACGAGTGTAACATTAATCACATTTTTTATTCCCTTTTATTTCGTATTCAAAAAAATCCTCAAGTCTAAAAACAAATGTGTAACCTATGTAAATATAGTCAAATTGTAACAGCAATAACCGAGAAATCACCCAAATGATAAATGTTAAATTACAAATAAGTAGCAATTTTATGGAACGTTTTCACCTATGTAAAGTGGAAATATGTACAGCTAAATTTATTTACGGAGGACATAAAGTTTGAAAAATAGAACTGGATTTTGAACTAGGACAAGTAGCGTTTTAGTCAATAACTAATTCACTTAATATAGATGTATGTGTATAAGTATATACTAATACATGATATGAGTTGGTATACATATGTTGGAGTATACACATTTGCTCTGGCGTGGTTATAAAGTTATTTATGAATTCACTCACTAGGGGACCTGTCGTACCCATCTTTCCAGCAGGTCCTTGCATTCCCTGAAAAATAACATTGAGAAAGAAATGAGCTTTTTTACAGAACTTTTTAACACGTACACGTGAGCATGATTATTTTAAAGAAGAAACGATTACATTTTAAAATAAATTCAACATATATATCAAATCATAGTAAAACTAGATATTATTGCTCAGTAAGGCACAATAACGTGTTCAAACGTTAAAGTTAAATAGTTCACATTTACTTCATATTTTTAATAAATAAATAAATAAACAAACTTAGTTAAAGCCGTACAAACGACTCTGTTCAAAAGAATAGTAAAAAAAAAAAAAAAAGAAAGAAAGAAAGAAAGAAATATAAGATTTAAACGAATAACAATTTATAGCAAATGCAACTTGAGATTCAAAGACTGAAAAAAAAAAAAAAAAAAAAGGAAAAAGAAAAAAAAAAAAAGAAATCAGAACTTTTTACAATAGCAACTTGAAGTGAGCGTCATGATATTACAACTGTGTTCTTGGATTAAAATCGGAAATAATTGTTTCAACTACTACTTGAGCTTGCTCATCAGACTTTTTTTTCACATAAGCTGTTTTTAATAATTAGAGCTTGTATAAATTATCATCGATTGTGGTGAGAAGTGGAGGCATATAATAGTCATATCACATCTAGTAAAATTGCAACGGTCCAAAATGGCGCAGCACGCGTTTTTATTTTGGAAAACAAGACAGCTGATAAGTTTGATATTATGTTTCTCAAAAACCTATGTTAAACGGCTAAGAACATGAAGCACACTTAGTCCGGCTCTGTTAAAAATATATTTGACCTTGGATGAGCCCATTTATATTTAGATTGAAAGAGAGGAAATTCTTAGATTAGCACAACGCTAATAAATCGCTATCGGCAAACCGGATCTTCTCTTTATTATTTCAGCAAATTAACTCGTTTAAGAGGTTCAGTCTATCTGAAGTCAACAGAGCCAAGGCCCAACTGTGTTAAATTTGTTAATTTGTGTTTGATATGCCTTGTTTAACATTACTACGTTGCTGCACAAAGGCATTCGCTTGTTTATTTCATGAATCACGTCCGTTATATGTTAGAATCACGAAATAAAAATTTGGAAGCAATGTACATGATCGTAGTGTCATGCTCAAGGTCATTGAAGGGTCAAGGTCATTTTTGGAGAACGCGGTAACACAGCTGAAATACCATATCTGCGTAATAAGGGAGTTTGTTTTTCTTAACCATTGATCACAATGTCCATATGCACTGCAGAGATACTTATTCATAGCATTACTTCATGGCGGAGAGTCGTGTGGAATGGGACAGCGCTGCTCTTAAGCCGAAATAAAATGGGAAAAAATATTTTTAGCTTAGTAAATGTAGCAGCAAGGGTCTAAAGCTGCTACATCTACAGGACAATCTAGAAATATTTTTTCACCTTTTATTTTGGCATAAATGCAGCGCTGTCCATTAGTAATGTTACTTGCTTTCTCATAACTGATCATAAGAAAAAAAAATGGAAAGAAATTTACGGAAAGCAAAACGAAAGTAGTAGGTTTCTCTTGATTTTCGATTACTGTTTAGAAAATACACCCAAACTTGTTTTTGTGCGGTAGATAGGGACCGCATAAAAAAAATCGCATTAAAAAATCGCTCAAATTTTCACTATTAAGCACTTGTTTAAAAGATAGGCTAGTCAATTGAGTGCCAATTTGTGAAATTTTCATAGAACGTACAGAAAAAAGAATATATCGCACAAAGACAGGTTTGGGTGTATAAGAAAAAGAAAAACAACTGCAAAGATTTTACAGCTAAGTACACCACCCTCCATCTCAAAAATAATAATAATATTTTCCAACGTGAAAAAAGTAAAAACCGGCCAAAACAAGTACAATCGAGTCTCAAGAACTCAGCTCTCGATAACCCAGCCAACTCCAGAAAACTCGCCGCACCTAGCGAAACAGAAAAAGCTATGAGCAAAAAACTTGTTGCTCACATCTTGGATAATCAGGGCCTGGTTTGCTAGCTTCCATGCCCAAGGCACATTAAATTTTTCTTGTCCCCTTGGAATGAACCATTAACTTTGTTAATGTTATGATTTATTAAGCATAATAACCTGTTATTATTAAAAATTGCAAGCAATTTTGAATTAATTACATTAACCGAAAGATATTTATGTAATTTATATTACATTGGTTCGAAATGTGATACATTACAAAAACTGAAGTTTTCCAGAAAAGTTGAAAATTCCTGCCCCGTAGAAATTTCATACCCAAGGCACAGGCCCCGGGTGTCCGTGCGATGATCTGGACCTGCCGATAACCCGGAATTTTCACAAAGTTGGCCACTTTTCGGTAAGCATTATGCCGAGTTTTCGGGACTTTACTTTATCGTATTATTTCATTCACTGGAAAAGCACTGAATTCAACGAAGTTTTAAATGAATTCTGAAAGATTTTTTTTCTTCGTTGAAATGTATAAGAGAAACAAAAAGTACCTTTTCTCCTTGAAGTCCTTGTTCTCCTTTTGCGCCATCTAAGCCAGGAAACCCCTTAAATAAAGAAAATACTGTTAGTTATATTTATTTATGCTATTTTCGTTTCTAAAATAATTATAAGTTATCCATGTTTTTTTTTTTAAATTTAATGTCCCAAATTAACTGCCCATAAAGAAAATGGGATGTTTTTTTTTTTTTTTTTGCATAACGTGCAGGAGTTCTTAAAGGAGTAAGGGGAGGACATGAGCAAACCCCTCCTGGTTTTGATTAATCAATGTATTTATATGTATCTGGGAATCGTTTTTTGTTGATTATTCAGGCCCGGCTCTAGGGTTAGGCTGGCGGGAAATGTCGAAGTTGAAACATTTTTTTTAAGTATGAATATTTGTTTTAGCGTCATAAGATTTACTGCTTCAATGCTGAAAAAAAGAGAAAAAAATGTGTACCAGTTCTTCGATGGATATGTAAAACATAGTTCAGAATTGTACTAGAAATTCAACTTAATTTTAGAGGCAGCAAATTGCGTGATTTAAGTCTTTTGAAAATGTGAATATCTGTTTCAGTGCCGAAAGATGCACTACTTTAGTGCTAAAAGGATAATTTAAAGTGGGAACCAGTGCTTGGATATGCAAAACCTAAGTTTGGAATTTAACTAGAAACTTATTTCAATTTTAAGCACTTTACCATAATTTTTATTTTATGAATGAATTATTATTTTATATTGCTATTAATGGGGGGGGGGGCACTTGCCAACATCGCCTAGGGCGACAGAACTAGAGCCGGCCCTGTGATTGTTTGTATAAAATGGATTTAGTATACTGCCGTGTGTAGGTAAAGGGCAGTAACTAAAAATTTTTCTTTTTCTTTTTTTTTGTCATCTAGTGTACGTTATCTTTATTGTAAAAGCTTGCTTATTTGGTTTCCGCTGGAAAAAAAAAAGTCTTAATTTCAACATTTTTCTATTGTTAGTATCGAATCCATCACACATTTCTTCAAATATCTCGAAAACTCATTTCTGCAGATACTACCGTTTACCTGCACACGGCAGTATAAAGTCGAGTCTTAATGCGTTCCAAGACCCTTCATATAAGTCGTTGCGCAAAAGGATGTCTATACGAATACTTTTCTCCGGAAAATTTAGAATTGACGAGCCTGATAACGTGCGCGATTAAGCGCACCTGCAGTTCGTAACTGTACAAAAATTAGATTTAAAAATTAAAAATGGTTCAAAATTAGTTATTTTTCATAAACTCAAATGAAATTTTATCTATACTCTTGTAGACAATTATTAAGTAGAAAATGCTGTGAAGATGTTAATGAATAAAGGAACCATGAAAATGTCCTAAAAGAGATTTATCATCAACAAAAGGTATTGAAATATTATATTTATTGACTATATTTTAAATACTACATGCATTTAAGTTTAAAAATATTTTGTCGTAGCCGTAGCTATCAAGCAGACAATATAGCTATAAATAATTTTCACTTGTCCAAAAAATTGGGTAAAAACAGAAATTCAAATTAAAGTTCTGCAGCTATTTACTAATTACTATCTTCGAAAAATAAGAAGCAACAAATAATATAAATCCTTGGTATGCTTCATTATTATATCTTCCTCCTCTTTATGAATATTTTTGTCAATTTTAAAGCACTATGTAAACATTTCGATTTTTAAGATTAATGGGTTACGAGCTGATAAAATAAGTTGAAAATTATATTTTCCCTGAAATTTTGTTAATCTGGGATATTAATTATATATACACCTCCACCGTCATAGCACCATTAAAGGGTTTAAAAAAAAAAAAAAGCACTGAATATATCGCTTTCGCTTCTTAGAGTTTCCCTTCAATTCAAACAATCAGATGGCGCCAGCTGTATTCCCGTCAACAGAAATCTCGAGACCATGGTATAGAAACAAAATTTAGCCACAAACTAATGAATGTAGAAACAAATTAATTCGGGAATAATGTTTCCCCCTAGTATATAGAAATAAAAAATACAAAAACTTTTTTTTTTTTGTTTTCTTTTTGTTTTCTTTTTTTTGACCGCATCTTTTATTTATTCTTTTAAAATGGTTTAACTTTCAAAATAAATACGTAGGCATCTGTATCGTATTGTCTTTCCTATTTTCATGACGCATTTTTTTTTTCCTCATCCCCTTCCCCTCATATAAGTTGTTTTATTTTCTTGAACATGAAATTTTTTGGAGAAAAAAAATATTTAAATTTATTCCGCAAGATGTAGATGAGTAAACAATAGATTTTGAGGTACTCCTTACAAAACTTTATAACCGTGGGTGTTTTTCAGCAAAAACCTCAGAGACGGGAGCATGTCAGAGTGTCTGTTGCCAAAACTGTTCAGATGGTTTGATTTATTTTTTATTCATTATGATTTGTTCTTTAACTAGCACAACTCTGTACAATGAATACGTGTGGCAGCAATGAGAGGGAGGGAGGGGTCAAAACATTTTTGCGAGTTTTTGTTCGTTGATGTTAAAAAAAATATATACACTGACCTCAAAAAGTTTAGGTACAACCGGTTTTCTGCGTCTAATTTGCAAACGAATGAATGTAGGAAAAAAAAATTTGGAGGACATGTGCATTAAATGGTTTTTTATTGAATGCGTCATAGAAATTTGTATAAGTGTATTTCAAGAACAATTTATAACAAAAAAAAAAAAAAGCAATCTTTGCGGAAAAGTCCATTCTTGAAGAAAACAGAACATCACAGTGTTATGTAGTAAAATGTCACTACACAAAAATGGGTTCTAATAAAAAATGTGTCCCCCCTAACTTGAATTCATTGACGGCATCAATTTTCGATGCTTTTTATTAATTTGTCAGACACCGGAATAAGAAGCGAAGACCAGACGCAGTTTAAACCTTGTTCCAATCCTTGTGCTCATGTACCCTAATAACGACCTTGGAGGAGGATTTAAAGCATGAACCTGTCCGCCAAGGTAGTCTCAAAGATGTTCTATCGGATTCAGGTCTTCAGATCGAGCTGGCCATGCCATTCGTTCCAAACTGTGATATTCAAGATACTCCTCAACAATCCGAGCTCGGTGAGGTCGTGTATTATAATCCATCAGAATGAAGTCATTACCAATAGCACCAGCATATGGGCCGAAAATATGGATCAAGGATCTCATCCCGATATTTCAGACCAGTCAGACTTCCTCCATGGAACACATGCAGGTCAGTGGGAACACCGAGCGAGATATCTGCCCAAACCATGGTTCCACCAACCTCTATAACTGTGGTTTTTCAGCAGTGTTGGATTGATGGTATCTATTGTGCTTTTCCCTCCAGATCAGTAGACGCTCTGAATCACTCTCCAATGTAAATTTCGACTCGTCTGTGAACAGCACACAAGTCCATTGCTGCTGGGTTCAGGAAACATGTGCTCTTGCCTAGCATAAGCGGATCCTTCGCTGTGGTCCGTTGAGGGGAACACACCCAAGTGGTCGTTTTGCATAGAGACTTGCATTGTGAAGACGATTTTGCACCGTAGTAGCAGAGATTCTTCTTCCTGCTGCTACAAAGTGGTCTGCAACGAGCTGCGGCACAGTGGTGGTTTTTCTTCTTCGAGCCGAAATAACTAGAAAACGGTATTCTGCAGATGTTGTAGTTCGTGGTCGGACTGGAACAGTGTTCTGGACACAACATCTTCGAATTGGTATCGATTCTAAAGTCGCTAAACAACACTACGAGACACATTGAGACGTCTAGCAGCATCAGCCTGCGACAATCCCATTTTTATCCATCTGCCTCCACTTTAACGAATCGGGTAAACGACGTCTCTGAGACATTTTCTAAACTCTATTGACTGTCACCGAGACAGCCAACAACAGTTGAAAATCAACACAACTTGCATAAAAGTAGAAAGCATGATATTTATATATTTTTTCTCACTCGTAAAAATATGCTCTTTTCTATTAAATAAAAGTAGTAGCTGCCTTTTTTCATATATAGTTTTTAAGTTCGTTATTATCATTCATGCAAACAATGCTTTTTATTGTTACAGCCATTTTTTTATGGTGAGCTTCGAAAAACATGTTGCACCTTAACTTTTTGAGGCCATTGTATATATCAATATTTTGCTCCGATGAATTAACTCATATTAGTCGTGTTCTACCTCATTTTCTATTTTCATTAAGCGTAAAGTACAGCATTTGATTTTTATATCATTGTAGTCGCACATTCGGTGCTAATGGTAAATTCAATTAATTCTACTTATGTTCATGTATTTCATGATGTTGGGTGGCTTACAAGTTTTGGGCAGTATTTAAAGAAGTCCGACCATCACGAGAAAAGCCACCGCCAAAATGTCCGCGCCAGTCGACTGCTATAGTAACGAGGCGCGTCTCATTTTTCCAAGGGAAGCTTAATGTTGGAGAAACCCGTACGATTGCACAAAGACGAACAGAAAAGTGGCGAAATGGCGCCAAAACACCTTCCTGATAGATCGCTGGCAAGAAAATGAACGAAGTCCGTTTTTATGGCAGTAGACGGGCTATGACTTGACGGCGGGAGCTTTTCTCGTGAAAGCCAGACAGTAGCTTCTTCCTCAAAAAGTATTTCACTTACACCCCCAAAAAACCTTCGTAGAATTTTTCTTTCACAATTTGCAGTTAGTTTATTTTCCCTGGATTAGTTATTTTCCAAGTCGTGATATTGATAGGCATATGTTACGGCATACCTGATACGAGTTTAAAAAAATTAAGTGTTCGTTTTTCTTGAAAGAAATTAAAACCTGAATAACTGTCGAAGGAAGCTCCATGTGCAAAAATAGCTTCCATTTCAGAAAATATACAACTAACAGCAGAAGTTAATTGACACCAAATATTGAAGAGTAACCATAGTTTTTATGATATTGGAATCCATCTTAAAATAGAGGTTGGGGCTTAGTTAAAAAAAAAAAACATGCATTACAGTTTTTCTGCATTTTTGCTTGATTTACAACCAGGTAAAGAAAAGGGATCCTTTCGTCAGATTAGAAAGGGATCGAACTTGAATTTTACGTTCCGAAACTAAAATGAGATCTTATTAACTGTTCAGTTAGTTCAAGTTTATTAGTCCAGTGTTGTACGTTTCCGTTACCTTCCGTTTTAGAAATTTCTTAGTTAAAATTGCACCAAAAATCAACCCAAAGACAGGGATATTTTGAAATATATATTGTTCCTTTTATTATCAATTTCAGAATACATACTAAAAATTTATTTACTTTGTCTTTGTATAAATACGTCTTATAGATACACTGTATCACCAAAAGTATTGGAACACTTTCAAAAATTCGCATTTTTAAGGATTTCTTGAGGTATGAGAGACCCATTGCCTTGTAACTTTTGTCATATAAAAGATATGCTTCAGCTGTCATTTTCCAAAAAATGTTATATCGCCGATGCATTTAGGGGGATCAGCCACAGTTGAGGAAAACAAAAATGTGTGTGTGTGTTTTTTTTTTAATTTTTTTTTTAATTTTATTTTTATTATCATCATTCACCGTAAATAGCTACGAATAAGCTGTAAATTTCAGAAATTAGTTAGCTTACTATGTACAACTATTTAACGTACTTTCAGAAAAGTGTCACTGATATTTATGAAGATAAGCATTTCCATAAAAACTACTAATTTTATATGAAGGTTTTTGGCTTATAACACGCAAAGTTTTCCATCAAAACGTACCAAACTTTTAGAAACTTTGGCAGCATGCAACTGAAATTTGAAATTAAAATTTTGAAAATTTGATTAAATATGAACGTTTAAAGCAATAAATTTTTCACTGCGCATGCGCGAGAGACATCAATTTATAACTTCCATAACTTAAATCCAAGCTAGGTTCCCCAACTCATAATAAAATTCCAGTTCAATATCTCAAAAATTAAGATAGGTAACTCTTGGATAGACGACAAGTGGTGAGATGGTGAGGGATCGTTGGCAAATAATATGTTCTTATTATGAACTGAAGAATTGCAAACAAATGTTGCAAACTTGCGAACGACCCGTCACGATTGTTGACTATCCATAAATTAGAAAATCGCCCGGCCTATCAAAGTATGACGGGTGAAAATTACTTCTTCATTTGAATAAAGTAAATGCCTGTTTGGTGATATTTTTTGACAGTTGATATTTTAACCCTAAGTCCAGTGCATTAACCCTAAGCTCCAGTAGATAGCGTTCATTGTTGACCACTTTTTCGTTTCTTCATTCTCTTAAAATGAGTCTTACCAGTAACACAGTTAAGTTGCCAGATCCAGTTCAGCCTTGTCAAAATAAATCATTTCCCTGCATGTCAAACATAACTAAAAAATATTATCAAATTATCATGCCGTGTTTTCATTAGTTGGTGAAGTCAGGAAGGTTACTCGACCAGTGAATTCACTATTATATATACGAGGATTATGGAAATTCGAATCATTAGATCACGCGCGCTGATAACTTTCTGAATTTTTGAGACATTGAACTGGAACTTTATTATGAGTTGGGGAACCTATTTGGGTTTCAAATTATGAAAGTTATAGATTGCTATCTTTCGCGCATGCACAACGAAAAATTAAGTGCTTTAAATGTTCATATATTATCCAGTTTTCAACATTTTAATTTCAAATTTTAGTATTATACTTCTCTTGCATGCTGTCAACTTTTCTGAATGTTTGGCAAGTTTTGATGGAAAACTTTGCGTGTTATGGGCCAAAAACCGTCAAATAAAATTCGTAGTTTTGAAAGAAATGCTTATATATATATTCAAGAATGTCTGTGATACTTTCTCGAAAGTATGTAAAATAATTTTACTTAGTAAACTAACTAATGTCTGAAATTTACAGTATATTCCCAGCTATTTACGATGAGTAATGATCAAAAAACGTTGCATTTAATAAATTTGTTGCTGATGCCCTAAATGCATGGGCAAAATAATATTTCATTAGAAAATAACAGCGGGAGCATACTTTTTATATGACAAAAGCTACGGAACGATTGATCTCTTAATTCTTGAGAAATCCATAAAAATGCGAATTTTCAAAAGTGTCCCAATACTTTTGGTGATATAGTGTAAATATGTCTTACAGAGATTTTATGATGTATGTATAGGTAAAAATAAAATGATTACTGAAACATTTTTTCCGCTCTTCTTTAGAAATCGTCGGATCTGAGTTGCAATAATTTAGTGTTATGTTACGTTACTGAGCTTTCATTTTTTCGGTTTCTGAAGTATTTGATATGATGGTTCAATTCTTGATTAAAATTAAGAGTGAAATTAAAACGTTTACAATAAAATGAAAATCCTTTTCTGCAGTCTTACATTTTCTCACATTTCTTACTGCAATATGTTTCTGCAGCATTTTCAAAAGGGAAAACTGATATTTTAGAATTAATGCAGGTTAAACTCAAAAAGTGTGTTGTATAATGTTACATTGTACGTTCTTCCTTTTTCTGGAACGTATTTTAATACTTACCCTGTGACCTTTAATACCAGGCAATCCAGGCATTCCAGGAAGACCTCTAGGCCCCTAAAAATATACAGTTGAAATTAATATTTATCTGCTTTATAAGTATTATATTTATTTGAAATATTTCTTTTTATTATTTACGGCTACAATTTGTAGCGTTGGCGGGGATTGAGACTTAGTTTTTTTACAAACGGCTAATCCCCTTACCCAACTGAATAATTAAATAAGGAAAATTATTTATTTATTTAGTTGGAAAAAAAGAAGTATGAAGTGCATATTTCATAATTTTTTCTTCTTGAGTTGTGGTTTCTTGCAAAACGGTTCTGTTTTGAATAAGGCATTGGTAGGTAGCTGCATTTCGTTGCATTTTTTTTTTTTTTTTTGAGTCCTTGTGATGTTTCTTAAAATACTTACAAGACAAAATAGCTGTCTCATGGAAACTGGATTAAATTCAATATTTAAGACAACTATCACGGATAACCACCAAACCGGATATTTACCACACGGATAACCAGGAGCTCAATGCAACTTAAAAGTCACTATGATACTATTTCACAAAAAAATAGTTTTAATTCATACACTTGATGACATTTTACTTCGCGTTTCATGATTGCAAATACTGGTATACCGAATACCGGTATTTCGAGCTATTTTGCAAATTGGAAATGCCGGTATTTGCTAAAGCAAAATACCGATATTATCGGTATTAAATGAAAATAATGAACAGTTTTAACTAAAGAGTTTTCAATTTAACTTAATAGATATCTACTTTCATTTTAAATGTGCATTTCGTTTTCCATGTTGCAGTACAAAAATTCATCTATTGATGTAAAAAATTGGCTTCAAATGGAATATCAAGAAAAAAAAAGTAGGGGAAAGACTCCAAAACTATATTTTTATTACTATATGGTGAGATGAATCGCATTTTCGTGCGTTTATGTGCATCATGTTTTCCTTTTTTTCATTTCCTTGATGGCTTACTTGCCTTGTTGTAAAATATAATTTCAAGTTTAATTACGAATTTATTTGTGCTATGTATAATTTATTCCAAATATCAATTGCAGTAGTACTTTTATATATTTTTAAAATTACTTGTCTCAACTATACTGCCGTGCTAAGCGCATAAGTCGAATCTGCAGTTCAGTTCAAAATGAGAAATTACAGTTTAAAACTTTCATATTAAAATCATTGTAAAAAGTTTATCCCAATGTATTTCATTCAGATGCATTTTTTTCCGAATTTTTTAAAAAAAATATTTCTCATTGACAAATGAATAGAAAATGATACATATATGTGAAATACGTGACGAAAAACAACCTGGTAATCATAACTGAGTTCTGATAAAAAGTGCAGATACGACTTATGTGCTTAGCACAGCAGTACACTGAATTTTCACAAAAACTATTTCTTGTTAGCATAACAAATGGTAGTTTGTTGTCACCGGAATTCTCCTGTCTCATTATTTAGCTTTATACTTGTTAAGAAAACGTTTATAAATTATATAGTGGCTTGAAAACTTGCATAGAGGTAAGGTATTTTCAACTGAAATGTATTTTCAGGTATCTACATCATTATTATTGTAAAGACTTTTGAAAAGAAAACGAATAAAAAAAGCTAACAAGATCTAATTTAGTTTAGTTCATCGTTAATTTTAAACCAAAGGGTTTGTAAAAAATCATACATAAACTTATGATGATCGAGAGGAAATCATTAAAAGGTTATGCTAACATTGGAAAAGTATCGTCTCTCAAAGAGATATTAGAACTAGGTATAAATAATAAATTCAAAAAAATAAATGAACAAATAAGTAATAATGCACACAATACAAAAGAAACACGTACACAAACAAAAGACATTTATCCAAAATACAATAAAAGAGAACAAGTTGAAAATGAAGGATTTCGAGGCAGTTAGAGGAGGTGCATCACGCATTGTTAATACTGCCACCGATCTGCATGAATTCAGAAAGAGTATTTTCAACTGCAGGAAATTTGTACACTAAAATGAGTTCTTGGCTTAGAGACATTTCAATAGATGCGTTATATTTCTTCCTACTATTGATTTTTTTACTGACATTTGCTTCTTCATTTTATATTTGTTCATAGTTCCTTTACTTTAAATATAATTTTTGCTCAAAATAATGAAATATGGCAACAAAACAATTTGTTTTCGATATATTTTGAGAAATTTTTAATACTGGTGTTCCGGTATTACGTTTTAAAAATATCGAATACCGGTATTGCATTTTTGGTCCGGTATTGCACTCCCTATATCACGCTTTATTCATTCCTAATTCATAAATATTATTCGCACACAAATGCGTGAAAAGTGTATGTTACCTTTTAATTCTCGTGCAGTAGGATTTATTTATTTTAGCTAAAAACGTTTCTCATGTGCTTAAACTGAGATTTCATTGCAAGAAAAAATGACTGGTTTTAGATAAGAAAATAACTTTAAACTGCCCATTGCGTTTGAACTTGGCTGCTTGTGCAATCTCGCTGTTCATACCTATTACAATTTGATGCAATACGTTTTCGCTTCCAGTTCATTTCGCATATTTCAACTCGACAAATGGTCAACCTATGAAAGTTAGTGTTAATGATTCAGAACTAATTATGTACCTAACAATAGCGGTCAACTTTACAGGTTTTACTATACTTGGATATTGTAAAAGACCTCGCATACTTACTGGAGGGCCCGGAGGTCCTGCTGGACCAGGTCTGCCGTCTTCACCAGGTTCACCCTGTCATGAGATCAAATGAAAAATATAGATTACTAACTAAACAGTTGCCAGTCAACTAACAATTTATCTTAGTTTTCTGACAGTAAAATGTGATTTCATAGAAATACGATTTGTAAGGAAATTTACGATCTTGCAAAGAAGCAACAGGAAATGTTACCTATCGATTACAAGTATAAGTTTAATTCAGTTACCACGTAATTTATTTAGAATTAATTGACCAAGGAAAAAAAACGCATCATTGTTTCCCATAATTTTTTTTTTTTTTTGCTGTTAATACTTAACTAACGTCTTCTGTACTAACGTAAGATTCAAGAATGAAGAATTTTGCGTGAAATAACTATTTAATTTTTATAGAACGAGCTGATGTGTGCATCACATGACTTCCTTTTACTCCAATTTAATGTCATTTCCCCATTACTGGCAATTTTAATGTGATTCAATAGTTTACTCTCTCAATTTGGCCACTGTTTGTGATATTTAAACAGATTCAAAAAAAAAAAAAAAAAATGCCCAATTTGTCGCCAAGTTGTCGATAAAACTTGGCGACCAAAAGACTGGCGATGTATCGCCATGTCTCCGCCAAATTATAGCACCACCTGAGTTTACAACGAAATTAACAATGATTCCCCCCCCCCCCAAAAAAAAATAAGAGGGCAAAAGACCCCTTTAGAAACACCCGAATGCAACCAAAAAGGGAGGTGCACAACTAGACCCCACTAGGAGACTACGTACCAAATTTCAACTTTCTAGGACTTGCCTTTCTTGAGTTATGCGACATGCATTACGTACATACAGACGTCATGAGAAAATTCGTTGTAATTAACTCGGGAATCTTCATTATGGATATTCCGCGTGTCTATACGTTCTTAGGTATTTATCCGCGTGGAGTCGAATCTAAAAAAAAACTCAATATTCATTCGGGGGTGAGTAAAATCGAAACTAATGCCGAGTTTTGAGTGAAAATTTTTTCGCGAATACAATACTTAATTTTTTGTAAAAGGAAGTAAAAAACAATAGTCCATTTAAATTAGACATTGAAATTGCAAAGAGTAAGATTATTCTAATATTTAAATTTTTCGTTTAGGTCAGTTATTATTAACTAAATCCAAAAGTTTGCTCATTCTAAAAACCTCGTATTTGATCGCAGCGTAACATAATAAAAATTATACACGTTTCGGGCTTTTTTAACATAAAACTCCTAAACTGCATTTTTTGTTGATTACTGTGACTACCATTGTTAAAGAACATACAATGTACAGCAGTTTAAGAAAAATTCTTATGCTGTATTAATATAACAAGTTTATATTGTATCAAGTTTTCTGATTATTTGTCAAACTTTTCAAAATATTAGTCACTGGTTTAATATATCTTTTAGCGGTTTGTGCTTGAAACTTGAGTTTTGAATATTCAATATCCATTTTGTCCGTTCCTATTCTTCCAGTTTTTTGAGAGTTAGAAATCAGTGTCAGATGGGGGGACAAAGTCTTATTATATTTTTAGCGGGTAATTGCGTAAATTTCAAAGCACAATTGATATTTAAAATGAAAAAAAAAAAAAAAAGAGATTGAACGAAGAATGAAATTAAAAAAATAACATTTGTCAACGCAGAAAAAATAATTTTCAATTTATGTTTTTTGGGGTTCTACTGATGACTTAAGCTTCACTCGTCTACTTTTGTGGTAGTACATGAAAGTTCAGTGCAATATGCTTTAGCATAGAGATAAGAAAGAGCAAAAACAAAAGAGGGCAGAACGAAGATCTGGATCGAAACAATTTTGGAGTCTTATTAGTTAACAATATCAAGCTCCTTTGAGGGGACGAAAAAATCTCATAAGAGTTGCACTCTCCTCCATTTTTAGAGTATCATATGGGTATAGCTAGATAGTTTTTCTACGCGAAAATTACTTCTAAGAAGCAAATTGCAAAATTTTCAGTGTACCAATCACGACTGAAGTACTATCAAACATCAATGAGCATTTGTTTGGTTTAACAAAAAAAAAAAAAAAAAAAAATTAAAAGAAACCGTTAGTACACAGTCATTTTTGAATTTTGGGTATTTCCCCAGGCATTTGACCTTAACTTTACGACACTGCCTGTACTTCTTTTTTCGCTGTTTTTCCCTAACTATTTATCCTTACGATTTTGTAAAAAGCACTTTGGTTATTCATTCCAGATGGTTAAGGAGTTTAGATGGTTAAAGAGTTTTTCAAAATATATATATATTTTTTCTTCACATTCATTATATCATAACGAAATTTCAATTACGTTGAAAGCAAGACCTAAGAAAAACAAAAAGAAACTTACATCTTTTCCTGGTAGTCCTGGTAATCCTCTTTCTCCTGGAAGCCCTGGAGCACCCTAGGGGGAAAGTCATTTTTAATGCCACTGACTTGATTAATCACAGATGCAGTGATGCTTACAGTTAATAGGAATTGAATTAAAACAAACTGTCGGCAAAGACATTTCCTTGTTGAGATGTTTGGAGTTCTTATTGCCAAAAGAATGCTTTTTAACAGTTCAATTAATATACCTGGTTAGAATTCAAGATTGAAATGGGAAATACACCCTACGGGTTCATTTTGAAGGTCTTTTTATTCAAAGCTATAAAAAAAATATTAAATTAGCTTTTTTGATCACACTTCTTTTCCTCCCAATGAACACATATATTTCTACAATTTACCATTACATCGACTTTCTCTAATTTGTTTTTTGTTCAAGGTTTTTTTTTTTTTTTTTGTATTTATGGGTATTTAAATTCATCAAAAATTTTGCTCGAAATTACATTAAGGCTTTCTGTTAAAATACTTTTGGCTTCTTCTCCTAAAGCTGCAAAAATTTGTCCTTAGAAATATATAGCATGAAGGAAAACGGATGTTTCATTTTAGAAAATCTTCAACCGTAAGCTTTCTTCTATGCTAATACTTTTTGTTTGCTTGTTTGTTTGTTTGACGGTTTTCATAATTTAATGCATAACCTTCATTACAAAAAAAGAAAAGAAAGAAAGATTAATTTAAACTGCATTTCAATGATGTGTTTTCGATATTTTTGTAGCTTTAAGTTATATTTCACGTTTCTGCACCCGAATTGTGAGTCTAGGTGCAATGCGCATAAATAAGGATTAAAAGGTTACTCATTTGGTTTTATCTGTTCAAGATGACGTAATGACCGAGCTGATATGTGCCGTACATGACTTCCTTTTACACCAATTGAATGATAAAAGTACCTTAGAGTAACCAAGGAAACACTTATAATTCCTCCCTAACTTGTCGCGAATGGAATAAAAAAAGCGTTTAGCGATTAATTTTCCCAATGATGACTCCTGATATTTCAACGTGATTCAATGGTTAACTCTCTAAATATCCCCACTAGCGCCAAATTGAAAATAGATTCGAAAAATATTATTTTTCGCCCATTTTATCATCAGCTTGGCAATATGTCGCCAAGTTGGCCATAAAATTTGGCAACCAACAGCTTGGAGACATACTGCTAAGTTTTCGCCGAATTATAACATCACATGAGTTTGCATTGAAGTTAACACTGATTTTTCCTCAAAAAGGTGTAAAAAACCCTTTTTGGAACATCGAATGCAACCAAAAGGGGAGGTGCACAACAAGACACCACTAGGAGTCTACATACCAAATTTCAACATTCTACGGCATACCGCTTTTGAGTTATCTGAGATACGACATATATACGAGTGCGCACATACATACGCACATACAGACGTCCCGAGAAAACTCGTGGTTATTAACTCGGGGATCTTTAAAATGGATGTTTCGGATGTCCATACGTTCTTAGGTGCATATGCACGTGCCATCGTTCCGAAAAAACAACTCAACATTCATTTCGGGGATGAGCAAAATGGAAATTTATGCTGCTGTTTAAAGGAAAAAATTTTACGAATACAATAGTGCCTTTAGTATGTAAAAGGAAATACATAGGAGTTGAAATACAGTTTTGAGCAGCGTCTAGAGTTCATGAGGGTAAGTAATAAGAGTTTTCTTGGTTGTTTCATGACCGATCTGCATTTGAAAAGCTGCTGTCGACAGCTGTTAAGTTTCGTAAGGAAGTCTTCTAGTTTGTATCAATTACATAGAGCTGACTCGATGGTGCTAATGATTCCATTTTAAATACTTAGCTCGATATCATATCAGTAAAAAAAATATGGTGCAGAATGAAATCTTTTCACTTACACTGCTCGACATTGAAAATGCAACACCAAGAAGGAGTGGTCAGAAAGTGATGAAATTTGGAAAAAAAGACAGCGACAGCAAGGAATTATAAGTGATCTTAATTTCAAAATGATAGGCAGAATACAGAGCGAGAACGGCGTCGGCTCAGTAGGATGTAGGACCACCGCGGACAGCGATACACGAAGAAACACGACTAGGCATAGAGTCAAAGGGTGCGGATGGCGTCCAGAGGGATGGCTCTCCATTCCCTTTCAACTATTTGCTCCAGTTCGTCTTCTAAACGAGGCAGGGACAGAGTCTGCAAACGGCGTCCAATCACATCCACACATGTTCGATTGGTGACAGGTCAGGAGAGTATGGTGGCCAGGGAAGTATCTGTGTGCCTTAGAGAGCATGTTGGCTGATGCGAGCACTGTGTAGTCGGGCGTTATCCTGCTGAAAAACTGCATTAGGTAGCCCTTTAAGGTAAAGGCATGCCACCGGCCGCAGCACATTATACAAGTATCGTTGGGCCATCATAGTGCCCTGAATACGAACTAGAGGTGATATGGAGTTGTACGCAATTGCTCCCCAAACCGTTATGAAGCCGTGATTGCAGACCACGTGCGATCAAACGACGGGAAATGGTTCTGGTTGACAGGGGAACATTTAGGATATCTTGCACCTGCTGCAGAATCGAGGAACAAGTGATTTGTGGGTTTGCTACAGCTTGTCGGTGGATACGTGGATCCATGCGTTCTGACGTCACTCTGGCTGCCCCTGCACCCCTCAATCTTGCCACATTTCGTTGTTCCAACCATCTTCGGCACAACCGATGCACCGTGCTCGCCTCCATGTGGGTATCAGCTGCGATTTGAAGTACGGACCAACCTCCCCTTCTCAGTCCGATCACCATACCCGTCGTAAAATCGTCTATCTGCTGGAAGTGCCTTTGTTAACGGCGGCCTGGCATTCTCTCGTGTTACACGTATCCTCCAAGACAAAAACAAAATTTCTTCGATAATTCTCCAGTCAGAAATAACGACACGAATATTGCCCATTCTGCAAGTTCCTTCCCTTGTATCTTACTTCACGTGCGTCGGAGAGCTGCGCATTTCACATCATTTACATAACTCAGTAATGTACGTCTACTCTAAAATTTGCATAAATTTCTGAACACTCCTTCTCGGTGTCGCATTTTCAATGTCGAACAGTATATTTACTTGAGGTTGGAAGTAAAACATTCAGATCAGTTTTCTCAAATCGGTACCATACACAAAGGCTGTTAGAAAGTACCTAACCTTTTTTTTTACATGAAAACCAGAGGGATTTGAGCCATTCGCGGTTGCATGGGGTGACTTTGAACCTTTGTGAGCGTGCGTAAATATTTTCCTGTCCTTCAATAGCATCAGTAGTTGGCAAACACAGTTTGACTAAGTTCGTGTGAAGGGCTCTCATCGTATTTTTTAATTTCTACAAAAGTAAAGAAACGACTGGAACAGCGCTACTGCATTAAATTTTGCCCAAAACTGGACGACAGCCTAGTGAAAACCATTCGACAGATGCAGAAAGCTTTCTATGATTACGTCTCAGCACATTTCTCGCAACAGAGTTCGACATTTGTCGAAAATCTGACTCCTGTTGCTCAATAAGCTCCTAAACTCTCCTGATACGGTCTTGTGGCTTTTGTCTGTTCCCCAAACTCAAGAAGCAATTAATTTATTGCTGCTCCAGTCGTTTCATCATTTTACTTGAAATTAAAAAATCTTACGAGGTCACAATTAACTTCGGTCAAACTTTGTTTCCTAGCTACTGATGTTATTAACAGACTGGTTAAAATTTTCACATGCGCAGAAAGGTCATAAATCACTCATGCAAGTGCGCTTGATTCATTTCCATCATGAGGTTTTTACACAAAAGAAAAGATAAGACACTTTTATAACAGCCCTCGTCGTAGATCTTTCAAGTTCACCTGAATTTAACGTGTCCTCATGAATCATTTTGTTCTGAATGTGTGTGTGTGTGTATTTATGTATGATGTGACGATGAAACAGAACATTGTAGATTTTTTTTGTTTCATGTTAGAAAACTAACATACCGGTGGTCCTGGTTCTCCTGTTTCACCTCGCGCTCCTTGAAAACCTTGAGGACCCTGTAAAATAAAAGAATATTCAGTAATATTTCAAAGCACAAAAGTCAGAGTAACAACAAGTAAATATTGGTCTAATGTGTTTTCTTCTTTTTGCAGACTCTCTTCAGATTTTCACAACTGTCAGATTGCTTTACTAATTTGCAGAATTACTTCTGCCTTTATGTATAAACCCTTGAGTTAGTTTTCAAGAGATCACAAACGGCGCTCTCTTACAATAACACATTTACTTAATTCAAACGCAGTGTCAGTATATGCTGAAGGGACAAAAGTCGTGGTCTGCATCTTAATATCTTGTTAGGCCTCATTTTGCTCAGAGAAATGCAACAACTCGAAGATGCAAGGACTCAACAAGTAGTTATAAGTTCCCTAACATATTGGGACATGCTGCCTCTAAAGACGTTCATTATTGCCGACGTGTTGCAGGATTTTTGCACGAACTAATTTATCGATTATGTCGCATAAATGATTGATTAAACTCATGTCGGGTCATCTAGCGGGCAAAATATTTGCTGTAACTATCCATAATATTCTACTAGCCAATTGGGATTGCTCGTAACCGGGGGCAGTGCGCATTGCTCTTCCACAATTCCTATTATTGTTGGGTAGTTGGCCTGCTCAGTGTTGTGTGATAAAATTATGATGCGCATTCAAATTTCTGTGTAGTTTTTCGCAAGGCGGCTACAGTTTTTCAGTATCAGAGTATTCACTTTTCATCTGCAAATTATTTACACAAATATTTAAAAAAACGCGATTACAATAAGTGTTCTAAAATATCTGCTGTTAACTACAATCATTAAAAGACGGTTGTTGCGGGTAACAATCATTGTAATTAAGCAATTATTTTAAGTAAGCAACTAACACTATATAGCTTGAATAACCGCAATAGTTACAACACTATTTTAATCAAACAGCAAGAGAGTCCTTTTTATACGGAATAAATGTTCTTTCGTAATTAGTCTGAATTCGGAGTGTGTAAAATTCATTAAAAGAAGAATATGAGCTGACTTCCAGTTTCTTATAATGCTTATTAAGCCCTGCGTATATTACGAAAGTATTCCTGAATACTTTAGGGCTTGTTGCAGACAGTTTACAAAAACACTATCTGTGGCCCATTGAAATTTTCTTTGAGCACATATGGATGTTCGAGTCATTCAAAATACGTAGGAGAATGTGGGGCAAAAAGAAATAGCGGGGTTAAGTGAAATGGTGAAATATTTACTCTGCTTTCAGCGCCACCTATTTGGTAATATTTTAACTATATATTAGCACATCTTTGTTATCTATTCGAGTCAGGGAAAAAAATACCACCGATGATTAATGCATAATACAGGCAATTTTCAGAAATTGATACTCATATTGCATCATTTTGCTGCAAGTCAAAAACTATTTTTGTTAATATAAAATGTTAAAGTTATTGTTATTAACATTTTAAATATTAATTGAGACCTCCTAATATTCTGTGAACCTTTTCTTTTAGTTAATATTAAGTTTATTTGTATTTTTAATATTTTCTACGGTCATTCTAGTAGATGCGAGTATAAGTGGATGGGGAAAAGTGAAATAGCTTATTTTGTTTACTCACTCAATCATTTACTAAATCAATTATGTATTCGTTCATTAATTCATTCATTTACATTCATCCATTTAGTAATCATTTTATTTATTTATCTATTTACTGATATTCTTATTCATTTACTCTTTTACTCGTTCATTTATTTTTCTTCATATATTAATTAACTAACTTATTTTTCAGTTTATTTTTCCAATATCTTGTCATTTATTCATTAAACCTTTTATTTACTGATTTATTTGATCAAAAATATTTTCTATATTTGAATAGAAAATATTTCGTTAGAAAAATATTTTATTTTTCACTTTGCCCCATGGAAAAAAAAGCGAAATTGCTCCACTTTTTTTTTGTAAATTTACTACCCAAGGATAAAAAAATAGTGTTTCAATGCAAGTTTAGTTATAAAATAGAATGTTCTTTTGTATGGAGTGTAATTTTCAAAATAAACTTCCAATTTGTTCATTTAGAAAAATCTCAGCCATCTTAACTATTTCACTTTGCACCACATTCCCCTACTTGTTTTTGAGAAAATTTACGTATTACTGCAGTAATACTTAAGATACATATGCTAGCATTACTGTATTTGGAAGATTTTTAGTTTAACGAATTTTATTTTATCCCAGTAGTTTGATTTATTTCACTTAAGGTTGAGTGTAGTGACCTTCACCGTTTAATTTTAGCAAACAAAATGTACAACGATATTAAAAACATCTTGCACTTAACATTTCCATTTCTTTGGGAAAATATGTTAAAATTTTGAACTTACTGATGGTCCTGGTGGCCCAGGAGATCCTCTTGGTCCAACTGGCCCCTAAAATAAAAATGACATTTTATCATATGATGAGTGCGTACTTCTTTGGTGAATAATTATTTTGAATCGAAATTAGGGGTAAAGTGGATCCCACTTGTGTCACCCCACTTCATTTGAAAAATGTTAAATTGTAATTTTTGTTATTCAGTTACATATGATTTGTTACTGTTGGGGTCATTTTAAAGGCGCATAGGTTCGAGGGCGAAAAAAAAAAAAAAAAAAAAAAAAAACGAAATCGCACTGAATTGATGGCGCCATACGAAAGGGAAAAAAAACCCAATTGGAGTCGCACAGGTTCGAAGGCGAGAAAAAAAATAAATAAAATAAAATAAAACTTCCGAGAAGCTTCACTGGCTTAATCAAGCGAATGGATAGAATAAAAATCAATGGCATACAACCATACCCCTTTAAAATCTGACCGAATAATATACAAAACAGTATCAAAAACTCATTGCTGATCATAAGTCATAAGCCTTCAATAGTTTTCTTGAATCACTTGATGATACTGCGAATGCCTTTTATACGGACGAATGCATCGAAATGGTAGTAAAAATGCTACGACAAGTGAACCCCTGATTATGCGCGGAAAAGGGTGGCACGGTAACCGCGGATAAGCGAATTCATGGATAATACGCAAAATAAGTAAAAAACGTTACCAGTCTATGTAAAAAACTCAACAAGATCAATAACCCTTGCATACATTTAACTTATAGCTAAAATAATAATAGTGTATGTAAAAAATGTAAATAAAAAGTAAAAGAAGAATCGCTCATTTTCGCGAACAGATTACACACATATGCGTGAAAATGTTGCAAACGCATAAGAGAGGGGAAATATTTCTAATAAGACTGGTACGGTCACTTGTTTACGAGCGTGTAGATCTAAAGCAGTAAGTAGTGTAGATCGAAAAATCGGGTTTCAACTACACAGGTTTCGGTGAACATGGAAGGTTTGTTGTCTTTGAAAGGGAGGGGGAAGAAAGAAATAGGAATGTTTAAAAACATTATAGATTTTAGATTTGTTTAGTTAAAATGTATGCCTTTATCTACATTAAATTGATCATCGGTGGGGAGAAAAAATATATTTTTAAAGTTGTGAACGGCAGCGGATAAGCAGCCCGTGGATAATCCGGAATTTACTAGATTATCCTTTTGAGTAGTTTTTAAGACCTCGCAAAGAAGAAGGGGGGAAAAAAAAAAACTCCGATTGATTAAAAACGTTGCTCCATACCATTCATTGGTATCCGTATGACAGGGCTACTCCCTCAGCTGCTACTGAGCTGGCTCATTTTAAAATTTTCAAAGGGGGGTGGGGTCAAAGGGTATATACTCAGTGCAGAAAAATCGCAAAAACCACCCCCACATATATAGAAATACTTTGATTTCTCAAAGCCTGGGGGGGGGGGCAATTTTTCCCGCTTGACCTCCCTTAATGACGGACCTGCAACCGAGCACGCCATTCTCCTCGCCCACGATCAAGATCCCCAAACTGAGATCATATTAAAATACAGGAAATTTACCCCCCCCCCCCCCTCCAAAAAAACAAATGAGCGTCATTGTCTGAGCCACGAGCCCCACCCTCTGTGGACATCCCTAAACCCTGATTGATTCAGAAAAAGTTATCAACCGTCCGACTGTTACTCTACCCCCCCCCCCCCCTACGATACCATTTTATAGCGAATCAACCACGATATTCAAAGGTTGCACTGATATCAGCAACTCCATTTTTTCGTGTAAATTTAATCCTGTAAATGACTTCTAAAAAATGCTTTTCTCCAATTGCTCACTTTAGCCCCACTTGAATCTTCACGAAGCTATCTATACATTTGTGGAACTCTCGATTATCTGCGGAATAGGGTGGCACGGTAACCGCGGAGAACCGAAAATAGCGGATAATCCGAATAATAGGTAAAAAACGATATTTAGTAAAAAACAATAGCTAAAAATGTTAATGACACTCACAAATGCATTTAAGTTTTTCTTAAAACATTGCTACATCGCATCTTCTAAATTGAATAAAAAAATTGTATGTAGATATGTAGAATCTTTTCGCTATCAATAACAGAATCATAAATTTAAAAAAAAAAAAAAAGTGAAAAGTCCCTCGGATAATCCGAACGCCATAATCGGGATTTTCTACATATTTTATTTTAAGCATATATGTAATGTGCCGCCATCTAGTACGTAATAGAAAAGTTACACTGATTTTTTTTTAAAAAAGCATAGTTACCGTTTCTAAGAATTTAAACCACTATAATACAAGAACATTTTTTTTTTGAAGTATCTGTGGTATATTAAAAAAATAAAAAAATGCAAGAAATGTATAATGGTAGAAATCCTATATATTTCTCAAAAATATTTACTTGGTGTACAAAAACTTTATTATGTATTTAAATATTAAATTCAACAAAGTGATGTTACTGTACTTTTCACATTTGCTGCGTAAAACGTTATTAACGCGCAATATTAATTTTTAATAACTGTCTGCAGCATCATATGCAAAGACAGAAAATCACGAATAGTTTTACTTTTCAAAACAAAAGTTTTGTGCAAATATTAAAAAACAACTTATAATTTTCTGTTTGTTTTTGAACTAATGCAAAAAGAGTTAAAAGATTTCAATAATTTGTAAATTTCAAAGTCAATGGAGATGTTTTTCTATTCAGATTTTTATGATCTCACTCTTAAAACAAATCCTGAAGGAGTCATTAACTCTTTATTTTGTGGTTAGATGGCGCCAAAAAATATTTTAGCTGCAAAACCAACCATAACAGTCACGTTGCCATGGTAAAACATTGTTTTTAAGTGCAAGTTTTGAAGGAAATTTTTGAATATGTCTCTTTTTTGCTAGGCTTTACAGATCTAAACACTGCATTCGGTGGCTGCTGACATCAAAACAACTATTTCATACAATTTACTAGAATCGATATTTTTTTCCTTTTTAGTAGATCAAAGAAATTCCTCCATATTCATTTATTTCTCATTCAAATATTTAAAGCTAGTCTGTTTTATTCACATCTGTATTTATAGACGCTCTGACGCAAGAATATTGGTGGCATTTCAATTTCATCGATATTTTACCTTTTTCTTAAGTATTATAGACGTTTAAAGCGCTGCTGGTTTGATGAAATAAATAAATATAGGCTAGATCGGGGTACGTTTATGCATGGGGCACGTTTGCGCAGTGCCCTTTTTTCAAAACGAACTGGAGTGTCAACAGTCATAACAGATTGATGCTACTCCCTAACAAATATTCTCACTAATTTTTGAGAATTAGTCGAGGGTCGGTCCAGCAAGTAGAAGGAATAATCTGTTTTCTACCAAGATCAGTAAATTTTGCGTTGAACGTTTTGACGCTTATTGTGAATAAATAACACTTAGTTAAAATAAATAAATAAATAAAAAATTACAGATTTTTATCCTTTTTTGAAAATTATATTTGTATGAACTGAAATGTTATTAAATTTTTTTGTACGTTAAAAATAAATCCAAACTAGGCGACGGGGCAAGTTTACGCGTTGAACGTGGTAGCATCTTCACGATCGTTCTTGCTGTGTCTTACTTAAATGTGCCCCTGACACTTTTTTCGCACCAAACTGTATTAAACATTTTTAATATTTTCCAGCTATTTAGTTTTGAAAATTACCATTTAATTCTTAATTAAGCTAGACATTCGTACCTTATAGCTTACAATCATATAGTGTCCCTTTAGCTTCAACTTTATACATTATTCAGTCTGTAATAAATTTGCTTTCTTTTAGCGATAGTAAGACATCACATTCAAAACTCTTAACAGAACCACGTTAGATTTCAAAATAAATGTGCATAACTTTCCCCGTGCCCGGAGCAAGTTTACGCAACCGACCGGGATTTAAAAATATTTTTTTCAACGGTTAAAAACACAAGCTGAGCAACAACTAAATATACCACTTTTGACTGCATTACCTGCTTCATAAAACCGCAATGGCTAACGTTTCCTATGTTAAAACATAAAAATTAGAATATTAATTGAAAAAAAAATCGGCGTAAACGTGCCCCGGTCTACCCTTTGTATACAGTTGCGTACCTAGCATGGGTGACACCCGGGCAGTAATTTGTGGTGTCACACCCCCTTCTACAAATGTAAACAAAAAATAATAGCAAAATAAATATATAAATAAATAACAGATTTTAACGTTCTACGAAACATGAAATTCAACAATTTTCAGAAACAATAAATTACATTTGTGTATAACGAAATTTTAAGTGGGTTAATGTACAAAAATCGAATAAAAATATGAACGCTGCCCTAGACGCATATCTGCACAATGCAGGTCTGTCCCGATGTCAAAACAATAAGGGGTGTATGAAATTGATTACCCAATATTTATTTCAAACATAGGGAAAGATAATGGGTTTCAATTTTTTTGTTTAAGAGAAAGTCACTACTAGTTGACAATATGAATCTAATATTGTGTATAATATTCACTTCATGATATGGAGTGTGGGAGAGGGGATCCGGGGTCCCCCCTCCCCCGGGAAAATTTTCAAATTTGTCGTCTTAAAGATGCATTTTATAGCTTCATATTTTTCAAAAACATGCAATTTCACTTTGAGTCTCCGCCCCCTCCCCCCAGAAGGGTGACATCCGGAGAGAAAAAGTCGCCCTTGCCCCCCTTGTAACGACGCCACTGCATACAGATATGATGAAATTTTTCTGAGAGGTGGTTCTACTCACAATATTTAGTCATTTCACACATTTAAAATATGATAGATGTGATCTGCAGTGTAAAGATAAAGATGTGGAAAATTTTCACTTTTATTTATTTATTTATTTATTTTTTTTTTCATTTTTTCATTTTTGTACTTTACGTTTAGTGTACAAGCACGAAAAGACGTTGGAATCAAACATTTCCCAATTGTTAGTGTGGAAACGAGTTTCTTCAAATACAATGAAACCTGTGTAAGTTGACCACCTGCGGTGCACTACTTTAGAGGTCAACTTCAACAGGTGGTCAACTTACAGAGGTTGTTTTATATGATAAGGGCTAATTCCGTGCCTGAAAAAAGCGGTCAACTTAGACAAGTGGTCAACAAGGGTGGTCAACTTCACAGGTTTTACTGTATCTCAAAGCCTCTCATTTCTGCTATCATACTGCGCTTTACCTTCTCTCGGTAATGATAATTTCATTAGAAATTTGTTTTACTATAATATACGTACGAAACGTGTCCACTTTATAATGTCTCCACAAACTAAATAGTCGCTATACATTTGTAATCGGCTGTTTACATACGCGAAGTAAACAAAGAAACATTTGAGCTTAAATGGAATTTTTGAATTACCAAAGCAGGGCACAAGTAAGATAAATTTTCTATTCAAGGAAAACTAGTGTGTCCAAGGAACTGATTTTTAACAGCAGGCTTAAAGTAATAAGCAGCCTATTGACTACTTAAATAAAAGTTCTAAAAACACATGAATATAAATACTTGATACTTACAAAAATCAAGTCGGAGTTGCCCACAAAGAAGGAAGGGGTCATAGCGAAGACTGCGGCATTGAAATTTTTTGGGGGTGGGAGAATTACGGGTATTTTTCTTTCTTTATTTTTTTGTTACTTGAGGTAGGCTCTAATTCTCGAAAAGTCTTGATGGTAAATAGGAGAGGGGGTATTCCCTTGGGGGGGGGGACACTCATGTATATGTTATTAGGAATTTCATGATTTTAGCGAAATATTCTTGATTTTTTTTTTTTTTTTGTAAAGAGAAAAATCGACTGCATAAATGTTCTTCAATACGAACAATTAGCAGCCTCTTGTGTATTACAATCAAGATTAATCGAAGAACGAGTCGTTATTCTTCAAGGTCATTCATGTTCATTATTAATAAAAAGATACTATAACATAATTCTACATCAAGTTTAACTATCTGATAGATGTCTTGCCCATTACAATCTGCTTGTTTCTCAATGATTTGCATTTGTTTTTTATCCACCTATTAAAATAGAAACTTACAGATCATTGAAACCAGTAATTTAAGCAATTTTCTTCAATATTTCACTTAATCAATTTAGTATTACCACTTGAGCTTGCATGAACTGGAAGGCATCCGGCGGTGGTCCCTTTTCACCCCCTAATCCTTGCTGTAGAGCTAATCCTTGGAACCAAGCGCTAAGCTGCAAGAAATTGGTTTTGTTAATGTTGAACATGCTTGCCCCACAATGTGAAAGTATTTTAATATATACTTATATTGATCAAATTACGTTGAAATACTTGATGCATACACATATATACTTATATTGATCAATTTCAGATGCAGAAAATCTGGTTAATTTTTTCACTCTGTATTAAGTTTATAGCAAAGCTGTATGAAAGCTTGTTAACGAAGCTATCCACATAATATAGAATGCATTAAAAATAGGTTCTGTAAAGTTTATTGCATTGCTGCTAGAAGTGCAAGTTGGGAGCTAATTGTTCAGACTAAGTTAAAAAAAAAAAAAAAAATCAGGTGCCTATTTTACTTGTTTTGTTAAACTATTCAAAATAAAATGCAAATTATTACTTTAAATTATCATTTCGGTTTAAACATGCTATTGGGTCAGTTGCACTCTGTATTTGTAAAATACAAACGCTTCTTCTAATGAATCACTTTAGCACAGATTGCTATATTTGCACATCATTACGGTTTCTAATAGGATGACGCCGCAATATAAGGACTCTCAAAGCAACTTTGAATTAATTTATAATGCACAATGGTTGAAATATTTTCGAATAGGACCAACATTGTTCAAAGTTTGTTCATTTAGAATTAAGAATGCTTTTTAGTTGATGCTCTTTTACTAACAGCCATTTTTAGGCTATCATTGTAAGATTGACACGGATCTTTATAGATGATAAAGCAAATATTTTGCTTAGCACCAATCATTTTCCTATTACAAATATTTCTTAAATTAGAAACGTACATCACCAGGTGGCCCAGGAGGTCCCGGTCTGCCAGGTACACCATGTGATCCAGGTTCACCAACTTCTCCTCTTTCTCCGGGATATCCTGGTGTTCCAGGCTCCCCAGAAGTACCCTAGAATAAACATTTAAACATTTATTTTTTTTTGATTTTTCTAACACAAAATGTTTTACACATTACTCCATTTTGCTAACAGTAAATTGTCCAAAGTTTTTTCCCCTTCTGAAGTCCACCCAGGAATTGATTGATGTATTTTTAAGATGTATGGACAATAGGAAATTTCAAATTTCAGATAAAACTTGCATTAGATGAGAAGCGTTATTAGGGCCTGACCGCACTCAAACATTACAATCAATCGAATAACGTTTAGTTCCAAGGTTTACATAACATAATTTGAATAAAATTCCTAATTCTCCTATTCCTTATCAAAGTCAAGTTTCGTTAGATTGCGCTGTAAAAGTAATTTCTGTAAAATGTCATTTAATTTCAAAACAAATAGCCTTACAACTTGACTACCATTATTTTCATCGAAATTTACAGGTTAGAGTACACCCATGAATTGACAGAAAAATAAAGTTTAGATTTTTTGACAGTTTTTGTGAAAAAAATCGGTAAAAACTGAGATTTTGGTACATACAAAAAATGGTCCAGGTCATTAAAAAGCATTATCTTGAACACTTTCAAAAGTATTGTATATATTTCGAAAGTTTAAATATTTGATTATCTTCATATGCTGCTTAAACACGCTTTAATCACCAATTTCTATCGTATCAACAGACAGGGGCGTGCACAGAAATTTTGGGGCCCGTCACAAATGACTTTTACGGGACCCCTTACATTGTTTATCCCTAAGACCCTACATATTTTTCACCCCTCATTTAAAAAATTTCGGGCCCCATTCAGGCTTGGGCTTGAGCCCAACAGGTGTTCCTTGTCCCCTCCCCCTTCTTTGCACGTCCCTGTCAACAGATTAAAAATTAAACTGTTGCCAAGCATTCAATATCACCGTCGAAAGTTGCCAACCGTTCAGCTCTTCAACTTTTTAAAATAAAAATATTCTCACTTGTCTTTGAATATGTGTTGCTGTTATGTTGTTGTTAATGATACCACTTTGGAAATTCATGGGTTCTGAGAAAGCGAGCCGCCACGCAGGGAGGCTTGACCTCAATAGATAGTCACACCAAATCCAGAAGTTTAATATTGTTCTGAAAGGAAGATAATTCTACAGGGACTTTAATCCATGGTAATTGCTAGTGATCAACCATAGGACTGTCAGTACTTGGTACGGTTCTTGCTCTCCTTTTCCTGAGTTTCACAGATTCGAATTTTGAAAAATATGCACTCGAATGTTTTTTTTTTTTTTTTCAATTCAAAATGTTAAGCATTCTAAATGTAATCAAAATAACAGACATCGCTTTTTTTTCCCTGCCCTCTCCTATTTCATCCTTTAAAAGTGTTTATCAAACTGATCACAATAACGATTTTCAATGTTCTCGCTCCATTACAAAATGTCAAGGAATGTTTCACTGTTGAAGAGGAAAAAAACCAATTCTGATATAAAGTTTTAGTTTTGTGTATTTTCCAACTTAATTTCTTCAACCTGGATAGGTCATGTTGCACAATTGAAAATAGGTTTAGTTGAAAATCTTGCAAACAGATTACTCTTTCTATTTCTTAACGAGATAGTCATACAGTCGGACACTTGTAATAACGAGCGCCGATTTAACGAGAATCCGGATTTAAGGGGGAAATCAGAAAAATTTGGTTGATACAATGTTAAATCTGTGAGAGTATGACTCGGTTTTAACAACGAAGAAAACCCCCATTGAAGCGAGTTATATTTTTGTGACTCATAAAATTTCTATTGACTTTCAGCTCAGTCTATCCTTTCTCAGAAAATGCCTCTAACATTCCGAAGTTTACCGAAAGTTTTAGTGATGTATCAGAACAAGTGATGACTGCTCTTTTTTTAAATTCATGGATAATTTAAATTATCCACATTTATTTATATGTGGACATTTCAAATATTATTTGTGGAAATTTGAAGTATTTGAAAATTATAATAATAAGGAAAGCGACGGCGAATGTGAAAAAATTTTTTTCTTTTCTTTTTCTTGCTTAGCAACCCTTAACATGATGATTGTTTTTTTGATATGCAGAAAAACTTTAAAATTTTTTCGAAAGCAACAGCAGACGAACGAAATAATAAGACAGTTTAAAGCAAGTTTTCTTCGGCAATCTACAGGATCTTAAGAATGAATTATTTTTTATATATATTTTTTTTTGCATGAACTCGTTTTCTATGAGCTCTCTCTCTCTCTTTTTAACGAGCAAACATCGCTGTTCCTTTGCTCTCGTTACACTGTATTTTCATCGTATTAAGATAAGTCCATCGTTTTGAAGTTTTCCGAAGAAGCGCTTATTTCCGCGAGCCGTATTTTTCGCGAAAATGAAGAAAGCTGTGTTTTCGCGAGCTGAAAGGTTCGCAAATTTCGTATGAACAGAACCGAAAGTTGATTGAACTAGTAAAATTGAAATATTTCGAGAGGCTGAAATTTTCGCGATTTCTACAGGCCCGCGAAAATTAAAACGTCGCGAAAATAAGTGCTTTTACAGTACTCAGTATATTTAATAACAAAATGCATATAAAAATGCATTACAGAATTATATTTCTAAAACAAAGCGCAACCCCCCCCCCCCCCCTGCTTTTTCAAATGATGGGCCGGTATCGTGGTCCTCGATTATGATGCAAAATGTTTTTACAAAAGTGAAAAATATGAACGTAGTTAACTTTGTGAACATAACTGTTTCAAAATAAAGGGTTGTTCATTGAGATTTTTTGCTCTTGTTAATAGTTGGAATGTATACAAATGTTTCTATCTGTATAAAGATAATTTCATCTAAAGTGAATTTTGATAAGTCTTTGAATGAAGTGATGCTGGGACTCCATTCTTCAACAAATTTCGATGAACTATTAGTTTATAACCAAAAAAAAAAAAAACTTACCCTAGGTCCTGGAATCGGTACGAGAGGGTAATTTGGTTCTACTGCTCCCCTTGGAATTTCAGCTGGTGCATCAGGTTCCTGTTAGAAAACATGAATGTAATGTAGGTACCGTTTATATTTGTTTGTTTTATTTATGTAATCTCGTTATTTGTAAAAATCAATTCTTACTTGGGGTAAAACGGTTTGTTCAGGTGATAAAACTTCATCGTCATCTGTCAAAGAAAAAAAATGTTTGGAATATATATATATATATATATATGCATAATACATTTTGAATGAGGCCGAATATGATTATATTTATTCATTTCTACATTTTATAATCACAAAAAAAAAAAAAAAAAACTGAAGTCATACTAATATATAACAAAGTTGATAAATTATATTAGAATGTAATGAATGGCACTAATTACGGCGACGATTAATACATTAAAAACAAGTTTATTGCTTAATCTTTATTTGCGTTGGTTAACATTTGTCCTTCTTAATATTTCGGAAATGTTATTGATTTAAAATTTAACTTATGGGGGGGGGGTACTGATTTTTAGTAAAAGGATCCGAGACGAATTACGTTCATTAGAATGAAAGTTCTTCATGAATGATGAATTTTAAGGAAGTAAAATTAAGTTAGAGGTATTGCAGCCAAGTTTCACTGCAGTGCCGGATCTACGGGGGAAGGGGATAAATCCGGCTGGAGAGAGGCAAATTCACCTTATTTCTGTTTTTTCTTTCTTTCTTTTTTTTCTTTGTTTGTTCAAATTCCATATGAAAGTTTTGAAGGAAGGTGGTTAAGAGTGGCAGTTTCAAGATTTGACCTGGCTCGAAAAATTTGTTTATCCGGCACTGTTGTACTGCAATATTAAATAAAAAGCTTAACTTCTCAAAGTGTTGCCGATGAGTGATGACTCATTAAAGAAAGATCTTTTATTCAACCTTACTATTTCAGACACAACTTGTAAAGTTTTAATCGGGATAAAAGCATCTTATTTACACCCGAACAATTACTTTTTGTTTATGTAAATGGAATAGTGACAATTTTTTTGGTATTCTGCGGATTTGGTGTATCGTGAAAAAGTAATATTGAATTTTTAATAATTTCCAAAATATTTTTACAAGACGCAACGAGGTTTAGAAGTTAAATCATATTAAATGCCTGATCGAAATTTATTTTAAATTCTATAAAATTAAATGTTAACATTGGTTTAAGCGAACATTCTATGATTGCGCAATGCTAGTACGGGTTCTTGTTCATAATGCTATACACGAAATAGCTGAAAATATTTGAAGAAATCTTATCGGTATATTATTAAAAAAAAAAAAAAAACCTTCCTCAAAAAGCTAAATGAAACCTTTTCTCTGGGAACAAGAATTTGTTTCACCCTTTTAAAATTTTAAAAACAAATACATGAACTCAAGATAAACGCTAAAAGGATTTTTTTAAATTTTAATTTTAAACTTATTAACCTGTATTGAAACGTAATGCATATCAAACAATATCATGTTATATTTAATATTTCATTTTAAGAAATTTATCTCTTCCTCTTCCTTAAAACTTGATACCCCTCCCAGTATTTCGTAGCCTACGAGGATGCAAGGACCATTTGTACTTCGTTTAGTTTAAGCACAAAAGAGGGCGCTAGCTGTTATGCAAACTCCTCGGTTTGTTTTGAGATAACGGGGCTATTTGTTTACTCGCAAACATCCATTTATTTTGTAAGGTATGTTAACTTACGTCAAATATGATATTATATGTGTAACATTTCAAACACTTTTCCCTATTGCTCACATATTTTGATAAATATTTCCGGATATAAAAGTAAAATTGGTAAAAGGACACATGATTTTTTTCTCTAACAAACAGTCAAAAAGTCAAATTTTTTATACCCAGTTGCCAGTGGCGTAGCTAGACCCGACTTTCGGGGGGGGGGGGGGGGGTTACTTCTTATACATATATATATATATATATATATATATATATATATATATATATATATATATATATATATATATATATATATAATCGCTTGGAATTTTTTCCTTTTCTTCTTTTTTTTTCTTTCTCTTCTCTCTTCTTTTTCTCTTTTTTTTTTTTTTTTTTGAGACTAACTTTTCGGGGGGGGGGTTTGTCCCCAAAACCCCCCCCTTAGCTACGCCCCTGCCAGTTGCTCTCCAAAAGTGTACACAATGTACTAAATAAATTTTATATCTTAATTTTTCCGGAAGAAAGCGAAAGATCTAAAGCTGAAGCACTGAAATTATCTTTTTCATTTCCCCAACTGGCCCTTTTTCGATTTAAGGGAACTTCAAATAAACTATTTTCTCACTAAAAATATTGGTGATTACTTTACGTAGCCTGAAAAACATTTTTTGAATGAACATTCAATAAAATCTCTTGCCATAATTGCTTCAAGCTAATTGAAGAAGATTAACCAGGATCTTACTAACTTAACGTCAAATATTAGAAGTAATACCGCTCAGTAGTGTAACGAGGGGGAGGGGCAAAAGGCCCATGCCCAATCCAGAAAATTGTATACATATGGAGAGAATCTAAGTTCAAATTTTAAAATCGATTGAAAAATGGAAGTGCTGATTGATTAATGGACTTTAAAATATTATCTTCATAAGTGTGTGCCTTACTTTTTAATAATGTAATTATTTCATAAAAATTAAAATGGAGCTTTGAATGGGTGGGTAGGGGAGGAGAGAGTCAACTGTAGTCGTCCGTTTCAACTTTTAAGGCCATGTTATGATTTTTTTAGAATCAATAGCCAAATTTAAAAAAAAAAAAAAAAAACAGCTTGAGGGGAGCCCGACCCCCAAAGCTGCATTTTCTTTGACTCTCTAATTTTATGGTGCACTAGCCAGCTACCTATGCATCTAATCCCATTGTAGTGTGGAAAAAAAAGAAAAAAAAGGTGCTTTGCAACCTAATATATACAAATACAGTGCGGCATATCAACTTCCCATAATAGCGACGCTGTGTGCGCTGTGGTGAGAATGCGGTGATGAAGTGGTGTTGACGGCACACGTGCCATTTACCAATGGCAAAGTGCGGTGAACATTGTCATGTGTTATGGAGGAGTACATTTGTGACAGGGTTTTTGTTGATTATAACTTAGTAAGAATTTCTCACTCGGTTCCAACTTGGCTGACATGATCTTGTTTGCTTAGAAAAACTATTGTAAAAATCACCATGCAGAATTTTTTTTAGATTCCTATCAGAAAATCGCTGGGAAGCTGCATGGTTACGTTTCAAACGTTTCCAGGATAGATGATTTGGCCTGTGCCGCATTTTTTTAGCGTTGAGCGTCTGAGGTCGGCTATGCGTTTTTGGTTTCAGTGCAGCGCCTGTGGCTCCACAGTTTGATACGAAACATGAGTTTTTTAAAATTTGGAACAGGATCCAGCCGACCAAATTGGATAACGAGCGCGAAATTTTGGATGAGTGGTAGTAAAGTCAAACACTATTTTACTCCTCCACAGAACATGTTGGTGCTTTCCGTGCCATGCTACTGCTACTATTGCAAATGGCGCTGCTAATCTATGGATACCACTTCCACCACCGTATGCCCATCATAACTCACACAGTGCCCTCTCAAAATACGGGAGGTTGATATGCTGGATCCTGTAAAAGAGGTTGTTAACCTGATTGAGAGGGATTCGTTCCAACTTGTTTTGCAGAGTGTTAGTATCGACCAGAAAGTATAACACTACGAAATAAAACTTCTTGAAAATTCAGGGAATAAGCTGGTTTTGACACTAAACGCCTCGTTTAAGGCCCTCGGATGAAGCAACAAACTCCGGAAAGCAAGTTTAGTTTTTCAAGCAAAGATATAATATACTAAACCAGACTTACAAGCAATAAAAGATCCTCTGCAAACGAACCCTTTTATCAAGAGAAATAAGTTTGAAACTTTATCTGAACCAAAAATGGCGATACTTCCTCGTCGCTATTTTGCCATTTAACCCAGGGATAGTTAATGGCAAAAGTCTTATTATTAAGAGGTAAAAATGTATTACTGCAAAATATGTATATAGATGATGAAACTGAAATGGCCATGGCATTTGCCGACACTGTATTTAGGGGACTCTCGTTGTAACTAAGAGAGAGAGAGAGGGGAAGTCTGAAAATTAAACACTGAAATTGAATAAAAATTTAATGAAAAAAATGTGCATTTTTCTTTTGGCGAATACCAGACAATATTATAACTTTCGAAATGTAATTAATAATATCATTACAAAACTGTATTTTATAGTTGCGATATGCGGTGATACTTTTACTTGTTCTCCACATTCAAACCGCATACACAATTTCTAAAATCCCCGGTTTTAAGCAACGGAAAAAGCTTTGAAGATGCAAGCGTGTCTTACTAAGGTATTGTGATTTAAAGTTTTATGATAGAAACTTTTGACACACTCAAAGGGGAATAAAGGTTTCCAAATAGGTATATTGAATGAAATGAAAAATTTGGTTCTTAACCTTTGGGAAAATGACTTTTTTTCTTACTTAAGTTAGATGCGATATGCTACAACATAAACAATTGCTTCATTACATGCAATAGACCAGATTGCCCAAGTATAACATCCAGAGACTACAGTTTCGCTCTAAATAGAACTCTTCAGTCTGGAATAGTGAATAATCGAGCTGGAGGCAACGATTAGTTTGTTGGCACTCTCGGTTTCAATGAAATGACAGCTCAGGATCTCCAACTCAGTTATTCACCATTCCAAACAGAAGAGTTTAAATAAGAACGAAACTAGTCTCTGGATGTGATACCCGGGCTGTCTGGTATATTGCATGTAGTTCTGCCTTAGCCCTGGCTCAGGGGAGGTAACTTACTGCTAAATTGCTTAGATTTGGGGACAATCTTGCGAAACATTGAAATTCTTTGTAATAGATAAAAGAGCCTTCACTAGGCCTTGTTGTTGTCTTCCGTACTCCAAACTTATGTTGGCAAAACATTCTTGCTAAGTTTTTCACTTTATAAGATGAAGTGTTAACAAATCTGCGATCTATCTAGTGCTGAAAAACTGCAAGATAAAGTCAAACTTTTTAGTAGTTCTCTGTCCTACAATAGTGACAGCTTTTTAAATGACAACACAAATCTTCATTTTTTTTGTCTCTCAAATTAGCTCGAATTTACACTTATGACCCAGATATATATGCTAAAGCTGAGCATAAGTTTGTTGATAACAACGTCAGAGTGTAAACACTCTGATAGTAACATAAACCGGCAATTTTCATTTAAATGAATGTAAAATGCGAGTACCAAAAATACTTCACGCGAAACTATTTAAAATTAGTATTCTATTGAAAGTCAGTTCATCAAAACTGCTGTTATGAAAAATTCATTAACATTGAATAATTAAATATCCATATCAAGTAAAATGAATAATCTACATAAGCTCGATATACTTTCAAAACACTGACTGTAAAGATAACGTTATTTCATCAGCATGTGCTGTACCCACTGGTCCATGATAAGTTATTTGAAATTGCTGTGTTTGTGTCAAGTAGCTTAGCATATTTAGACATTTTAATTATTCAGTAAACATTTCATATAGCAGTAATCTTCGTGTAATAGGAATATTCCGTATTGCTAATTTAAAATTATGATATGGATACTTTTGACTTCATGTAGGACTAAATAATTTTTGGCTGTAAATACATATTTATGATTCTGTTGGCACATCTGTTGCATTGATTGGTTAGTCGGAGGGAGAAATGCAAGCTGAGAGGTTTCCGTATTGTCCTTTGTTAGAATATCCATAGAATCTCCCAACCTTTAAATTTAGATACTGTTGATTCTTTGTTGCATTCAAATTGTATAGCGATGTATATGTATGACAGTTTTCAAATGTTTGAGAATGTAACTGCTTTCGTGGTTGGTGGATTTTTCTGGTTGGTGGGTAATTTTACATTTTAAAGAAAATTCGTGAAAAACTTTCAGAATTTTTTCTTTCTTTTCCACTTGAAATTTTACATGGTCTCGCATTTATAATAAATTTTCAGAAACATGACATGTTGAATGATATTTCTAATGATTGAAACAACTGCCTGACATGCAGACATATTTTGTCTAAATGTAAATAATAATAAGTACTTTATAATGCAGTGTCTGAGATATGCTTTGAAATTGCTTGTGTAAGTAGTATTGTAGAACTAAATATAAATGTATAGGGAGATGTGGGGCAAAGTGAAATGGTGAAATATTTACTCTACTTTTAGCGCCACCTATCTGGTAATATTTTAACTATGTAGAAACATATGTAGTTTATTCCATCAGAAAAAAAATAATAGTGAAAAATCAAAGCATATGATAATACAAGCAATTTTTAAAAGTTGATACTCAAATTGTAATATTTTGTAGTAAGTTAAAAATTATTTTTGTTATTATGATGTGATAAAGTTCTTGCTATTATCATTTTAAATATCAATTGAGTCTAGCTAATAATCTGTGCATTATTTATTTAGTTAATATTAAACTTATCTGTATTTTAAATGTTTTCTACAATTAGTCGATTTCAGGCGGGCAAAATGGATTTGGAAAGTGAAATAGTATTTTTCGTTTACTCATTCAATCATTTTCTAAATTAAATGCGCATTAATCTATTAATTAATTTATTTGCATACCTTAATTTAATAATTCACGTACGTATTCAGTCATTCAATAATTTTCTTATTCATTTCTTATTTTACCCACAAATTTATTTTCCCTAACATGTTAATTAATTTATTAGTTATTGTTTCATTATATTTTCCTATTTTCCTTTATTCATTCATCGTTTTGTTTAGTTATTTATTTCATCAAAAATAATTTTTACAATCGAATAGAAAAGATTTCATTAGAAAAATATTTCATTTTTTACTTTGCCCCAGGAAAAAAAGAAAGAAAAATTCCCACCTGTTTTTGAAGCACAAATTAACTGCCAAAAATAGAAAATAAAGTTTCAACGCAAGTTTTACTTCCCTTACAACGCATATATATATATATATATATATATATATATATATATATATATATATATATATATATATATATATATATATATATATATATATATATATATATATATATATATGAAGTTCTTCCCTTACGTTCTGTAACTTAAAAAAAAAAATTCCATTTGTCCATTTTGTAAAAACTAAGTCACCTTAACTATTTCACTTTGCCCAAATTGCCCTATATCAAGACTGATAAATGTAACCTCTTAAATGAAACAAATCTGGAAAAATAAACTAAATGAGACCTTAGAATCGGTTTAAGAAAAAAGTTTTAAAGACTTTTCGGTTGTTTTTTTTTTTTCTTTTTTTTTTTTTTTTTGTTTTTTGTTAAAAGTGTTGATGCAAAATTAAATGAAAATCTATAAAGTGTTTAAGAAGAAAACTCTTTTAACTTTTCTGATAGTTTTTTTCTTGCCGTATTCATAGTTATAACATTTCATAATTACTTAATCGCATCAACAAAGCACGAACAATGTAAATAAGCACGAAAATTAAGCTCAGCACACATGATTCAAACTTCAATCGAGGTTTATAAATTTGTGTTTCGTAGATGACATAATAAGCTAGAAATGTTTGAGAAGATCGTAGATTCTGAGAGTTGTCAAGCCAAATAATGCAATAATTTGATTTTATGAATTCAACATTAAACAACTTTATTAGTTTTACTTCCCTCAATTAATCTTAACAGAAAAGAAAACTTCTTTGAAAGTGAGAAAACGTGTTTCATATTTTGCGTAAAATTCAGCCAGTTTTCTGTCTCAAGGCTACACTTTTATTAAATCTTTAACTTAAGTGAATTACATAGGTATATTTCCTCAGGATTACCTTCAGATACTTTTAGATCTACCTCGTATTGAATCCTAAAATAGAATTTTTAAGTATATAAGTTCAGTTGAAATAAATACAAGCATCGCTAAATGGACTGCATAACCAGACTTGTTGTGTTGATCACTGGTAAGTTAGGAAAATGGAGCATTTACCGAGCTGCGCGTGTTTCCAAGCAACTGTATAAGTGTCATCATTATTTGAAGATTTCCACTGTTAAAGAAGTATTTTGCCCAAGTTTTGCCAACTTACATTTTCTTCTCCAGCATATCAAAAAAAGGAATAATACTCTCTTTTCTTTTTAATAACACAAACAATTATTATGATAAAAAAAGTTTCACCTATAAAAACAAAGTGAACCAATATAGAGATCAGTCATATAACGAAATTATTCAAATTGCTGGCCATTGTGGCTCAGGTACAGCTGATGAAAATGGTTCAAATCACCTTGATTGGCATTTGAGCACATTTTCTTACTACGGTGGCTCTCACCAAAACATTTTTTTCACATAATATAGAATCAAACCTTATTTATTGAAAATATCTACTATATTTTTATATGAGATTTTAGCTGGATTTGATAACATTTAGACGACGTCATTCGATAACATCAAAAAAAAAAAAAAAAAAAAAAAAAAAAATTGCCAGTGAAATAAATGTATGAGCCATTTTCTAATTTAATCATGAATTTGTTCCTTTTTTCTTTTGGAAAAACTATTAAATATCATGAACATAGGCGCTTTACTATAATTAGGTCACAATTTTAGAAATAAAGACTTTTGATAAGTTTTCAACCCCCCAAAATGTGTAGGTGATATTTTTTTTTTTTTGGTCACACACGTAACGTGTGAGGAAAAAAAAGTTTCCTCCAAGATCAAATTGCTGGACTAGAAGAAAAATATATCCTATCATAAAAATTAACTTGATACATAATACCTGTAACCTGACTTCCATTCTCAAAAATTCGGCAGAAAGTTGTAACGAGGCTTTTTTTTTTTTTTTTTAAAGATGTCACACACGTAATGCTCCTAAATGGTTTTTATTACGAGTTGGATCTTTGCATTTGAATGTAAGAGAAAAAAGTAATTTACATAATTCAACTGAAAATAGTGTGTGCTGAACCTGAAACCAAGACTCAATAAGAGTTTAAAAAATAATAATAAAAAATAAATAAATATAACAAACTAAGAATTGTCTCTTTCATACCCAAAGAGCAAGTTAAACTAACTATTTATAATCTGCATTCTTTAAGATCGAAAGTACAATGTTCTACTCACCTTAAATTACATTCATATTTTTTGATAAGTTTTGGTTTTTGAGAAGAAGTGAAGTGCATAAATTCTACAGATGATTTAAAACATTCCAAACAGTTTTACACCACATAAGTAAGTGTTAGAAGTTCATGAGAGTTTATAAGCTTGACATTTTTCTGCTTCATCTATTTCGAAAATCAGCATGCCGAATAATTTTTTGAAGGTAAGTCATGAAAGGTAAGTCAATAAAAGCATGAAGTTTATCATTATTAATTAACTCATTGTTACTAATAAGAGCAAACTTCCTGTTTCACGTATTTTCTAGCAAAACCCCTAAGAGACGACCCATTTGAGGGCAAAAATACCCCTAAGTGAATTCTTGAGCATCAAACGACCACTGTGAAAAATTTGGCAAAGATCCAATGTAAACTGAATTTGAATATGGAAAACCTCAGTGGAAGGGGTCAAAGCCCCCTCCCCAGGGGGACAAAAAGTCCTCATGTGAGCTCCTGAGCACCAAAGAGACCTGTGCGAAAATTGGCAAAGATCCGACGTAAACTAGATTTTTATAAGGAAATCTTACCCCCCCCCCCCGAAGGGAGGGGGCTTTCCCACTCCAACTGCTGCACGTGGTCACAAACGAAACGCTCTAATGTCACACACGTAACGCTAATAAAAAAATTTTTATTGCTATTGTACGAGTTTTAGAAGAAAAAAATTGTGGAATATTTACTTAGTAGTATACTTAAGACACATGCTCAAAAATTACTGATCATTTATCTTTTAAAAACTTCACAGGAAATTACAAAATCATATGAGGTACATCTTAGTTTTAGATATTTTAGAGTCACACACGTAGTGCTGCATTTAAAATTTTATAAAAAATATTAAAATTATCCTATGGAAAAAACCCCCTTAAAAACTGCCTAAAAATCTTACACATATTTTCTGTTACTCCAATGAAAACTATTAAGAAATATTTTTAAAAAACATAATATTGGTTTTTATTGTTATTTGCAAAGAAATGGTATTAAAACGTCACACACGTAACGCCGGAATGGCCCTTTACGAGCTTCCACAAAAAAAAAAAAAAAAAAAAAAAAAAATCATCTGCGTCAAATCCCGAATTTATATGGGAATTGATCGCGCTACGCAAATTTTACATGGTATCACTCACAAAATTCAATTCACTGGCCGCGAACATCTTCATTAAGAGTGTTTACAAATCTAGGAGTAAAACTTTTTCATTGGATATGGTTTAAAATGTTATAGACGGTCAACTGTGTGAAGAGCCGCTTGTTGATCATATTTTCTAGGAGATTGAAGGAGCATTTCAGTGACTTTTGTTTCTCGTGTGAGGCTTTGGATGGTTTTAATCATTCGAAATGGTTTTCATCAACATTCTTAACAATTCCTTCTCTCTCAAACGTATTCATGAAACGAATGATAGCGAATTTTGTTGGTACATCTCGTTCTTAGTATTCCTGCATAAATTATAATTAATGCTAAACTTGTGTGGCAGAAAATAAGAAATTGAGCTTGCTTTTTTAGAAAATTGGAATAGAGAACAGCGATATTTAACTGAGCAAAACTAAGCTCATATGGTAAATATAACTATTATCATGCCACTTTAGTTAACTTTGCAAAAATTTGAATGTTTTGCAAGAGACTGAAAATTATTTTAATTGTTTATCGAAAGCTTAATTTTCAAGAAAATGGTAAAAAAAAGTGTTTATTTCTTTATTCAAGAAAATTGTAAAAAATAATGCTTGTTTGTTCTAAAATACGCTAGTTATCTCCGATATCATTATAAATGATGCATCGTTTTATCATCTATAATGATATTATAAATGAGAGTATACGGATCTTTATAAATGATAGATCGTTATAAGTTCCCAAATTGAAGTATTCTTCGTGTTGTGTCCAACAGTTTTGACTTTTTATTGTAGTGTTGCATGAATTTCAAAATCAGCTGTAGAATAGTCATCAGTGCTTTAAAGAATGAACTGCTAGAACAGTGCAATAGGAATGATTAAATTTGGACAAAAGATAACCACTAATGACCTAACGCTCAACAAACAGCCTTTCGCTGCCGTCTGGTATCTTTATTTAGAACTAAAAATAGTGATTTTTGACCATTTTAGTCCGCAGTTATCACGGCCATTAGAAACAGAGGGATAAATTTGATCCCGTGATTTTTAAGAGGTCGAGAAGTTAAGTTTTAAATAATTCTTTGAAATTGTGCATTGGTGATAACGGGGCAAATAAAACTTCATAAGAAAGAAGATGATAGAGATTTTGTTTTACAACTTCGCTCTCGGAAAGCACTGCGGTCTGGGACAGCAGCGTGTATAGGATTATAATCAAAACTGGTCAGTCCAGACGTAGACATTAATTAAATTTCTGTAAACAGAAACCTGTCAAAAGTCTACTCTCTTCCGTTACAGGCCTATCAAACCATTCGACTTAAACTGCATCAAATTTTTATGCTTTTTTTTTGCTCACAAAAGAAAATTTCCTTAAAAGTCAGTTGTTTTTTGTTTTCGATTCTTAATTTAGGTATAGTTAGCTTTTTCGATGCAACTAGCTAGTAATTTACTATGCATTATGTCTCCAATCAAATATCAGAAAATTTCGAAATCAGTAGCTATGTTTTATGTATTAATGGACAAGTACTTAAGAGAAATGTTCAATTAAAGTAAAATCTACATTTGGTTGTAGACTAGGACAGCATTTGTAACACGATTTAAGTTACCATTTATAAGATGTACACAGGTTTGCAAAATATTTACTGCTTTGTATTTATGCAGAGCGAAAAAGTTCGGAGATTCGGCTGCGCCAACTATAGCCCTATTATCAAACGAGGATTGTTGAATAAAAAACAAAATGAAATTATCATCAATGTACATTAAGGGTAAAAATGAAGTGCGTCATAAACTTGGAATAAAATATTGATCCTCTCTAAAGTTAGTAGGGAAACAACACGGATATGCACTGTTAAAAAATAGGTGATGCATAGGAAGGTAGATTCTGACAAAAATGAGCTGTTTTTTTTTTGGCGAACAAGTCCTAAAAAAAGTGTAGCTGGTTAATTTGCAAACAAGTCCTAAAAATGCTAGCAGGTTCATGTGCGAACAAGTCCTAACAGGTTACTTTACACATTTGTGGAAATTGTGAAAAAAAGATAGCTGGCATTTTTGTAGATAAGTAGTTGTAAAAGAGAGTTGATATATTTGTGGACAAGTTCTAAACATGCCAGCTTTTTTGTTTTTGAATAGATCAGGGCAAAACCCAGATTGTATGTTCGCAGACAGATACAGCCTAAAAGTAGCTGGAATACTAGCAAGTAGGATCCATATTAGTTATTCCTGTTCGTCAGTGGCAAGGTTTATTGCTCCCAAAAAGAGAATTTCTTAAATCATCACATCTACACACTCACCGACACATATAGGACAGCATTTTCCGAGCGGGATGTATTTCTGTGTCTTGCACTCGATAGTCGGACATTCTTCAGTTTCACAAATGATATTTCCTAGCACGCAACTGCAAGATGTACAAGTGTCTGGGCTCCATTCTTCTCCATTCTCGTAACGTTCACCATTAGATTCGCATGACGTAGTATCATCATTTCCTTTAATTGAAAGAAAGAAAATACAAAGCAAGTCAAAACATATCTTTCGCACAAGAAAAGTATGGTATATTTTTTAATTGCTTAACATTGATGCACAATTGTTTCAAAAGTTTTAATTGCACAATACATTACAAAGGCGCGGAAGAATATTTACGAGAACAGGCAAAAAAAAAAGTAATGAAGCAGAAAATAATCTATTCACGTGTTTTATCGTGGATATTTCGTAACAATTTGTATTTGTCATATTGTCCTTGCACTTATCCTCCAACAGCAGTTTATTGAGCATTTCTTCAGCAAGGGAGAAAAAATGGATGGTGTCTATATTTAATAGAAAAGCAAGGAAACAGAAAATCAAACCATTCGCGTGTTTTATTCTGAATGTTTCGTTACTGCTTGTATTTATCATATTTGCTCTACACTTGACATCCACTATCTGCTCTTATTGTGTATGGTTTCAACAAGACTAAAGAAACGGGTTTGAACAAGACTAAAGAACTTTGCCTTTAATGCGTCTTTCTCGAACTATTGGTCTTTTCTCTCCAGTCTTGTTTTTCCTAATGTCCAAGGCATGTTCAGCAGAATCAAAGCTCGGATGAAATAGCTTTTTTTCAGCAACCTTTTGCACTCGCATCGTTTGATATAAAATATTTAATGGTAAATAAGCAAATATTGATTGTGTTCCTTTTTATACAAATCGGTAGATAAAGTAGATTTAAAAAAAATTAATAGAAAAAAAAATAACTGACAGTTTCTTAAACTTACTAATGGTTTTGAAAGTTCGCTACTTTTTCTTTCATTGCTTTCTTTCAAAATCAAATGAATTGTTGGAACACATCCAACAATTCTCATCGATGTAAGCCAGTCACTATAGCTAAGTTATTCATGAATTTGTTCTTGTCTACAGCAAAAGTCATTTGCGATTAAGTGTGTTTAAAGCAAATTGGTCTTTTAGCTTGGGATTTACATATGCTTCAAATTTCCCTACAGGGGATAAAAGTTAAGATTTTTTTTAACTATTCAAAAACTCATAACTATTGAAAAACAAAATGATTCTTTCTTCAAATTTCAAGTCAAAAGCATTTTCCTATAAAATTTTCTTAAAGCAAATCTATTTTTCAAATCGGGTTTCCCCTGAAGGCACTTTTGCAATAACCAACTAAACATTTTTGCAAATAATGAACTAAAAAAATGAAATGTGGAAATGAGGTTTCCTCGGCCAGACCTTTCGAACAAAAAATGTTTTTTTCAAATAAGATAATTCCTCCAAGATTATTATTGGGACAAACAGATTGATAAACTGGTGAATGAAGTGACTAACAGGCAAATCGACCCACGTTTCGTCTTTTCAGTGTCTTAGTGATAGAGTGACTATGATTTATAAAACACACAAGAAACCTTAGCCCTTGTCCGTTCTAAATGTTTTCTCACAAATATTTTTTTCCTTTAATTTATGAACTAGAGCATTTTTTTTGACACACATTTTTTTTTCTTGCAAAAGAACATTTCAAACTATATTTGTAAAACAACCAACGAAAATACCAAAAGAAAAATTTTACAAAAATTTCTTATGAAAGTACTTTTTTTTCTTTTTACTCACAAAAAGAAACTTTCGTGAGCTTCTTTTCAAGTAAACCAATGAATTACCGAAAGTACTTGTAGTACCGTCATATCGGAGAAAATAAGTAATTATCTTTAGTTGCTTTAGGAACAACCTCAACATGGATTCTTAAGAAAATTTTATGAATATCTTCAGGAACTTTATTACTTTCAGCGCTAAAATAAACCACGGAATAATTCAATGATAATATCTCACAACACATTTCTTCAATATCATTTAAATACCTCGATAAATTTCAACATCCTACTTCAACTGATAATAATGATTTTGGTGCTGTTGACTTTTCTTCTTGATGTACGTAAAAGTACAAAATTTGAGTTAACCTGAACACATTTTATAACTTAGCACTGAGATAGAAGACTAAAGATTACTATCGAAAACTGAATAAATGATGTAAATTTAAATCCATTGTCGGATAGAGGTCTATTGGTATGTAAATGCCACAGGTTCATTATTTGGGGAAAATATGAGACATTAAATTTGATATCGTCGCCTCAGAGCAACAGTAAGATATCTTAGTGTTATTACTGGGATTAGATGTATTACTGTCGCTCTGAGGCGACGATATGTCTTTAACACTGGTGTTGAAAATAGCTCAGAGGTACTTTTAAAGCGACTTCATGCGACATTGATAAAAGTTTTAGGAAATATCGAATAATTTTTCGGGTAAGTTATTTTTGCTTCAATATTATTTTGGGAAATTTTTTACTTTCTATTATGTGGAATTTATAACATGGAGCACCAGAATTAGTTACAATTTTCGCTTTTTAGATGTATGCTGGTTTTTTAAACGTACTTTGGGAAATAAATATTGTTCGATTATAGGCAAATAAGGATTCTTCAAGTGATATTGGATACTATACCCCTTTTGCGAATTTTGATACAGATACTATTGTTTTAAAAAATGAAATTCAAAATCAACACAGTCTTTAACAAGTTCGATTATCTGCAGATAGTTCTTAGTAGAAATAGAAACATTCTTATACAAAAAAAAAAAAAAAAAAAAATCAGGAAAATCGGGCGTTGGGAGAGTATAATATCTCCGAACAGAGGTCAGGGGTACTCAATTCACGACCTCGTTAGTAATAATAATGTCACAATTAGAGATGTAAAATTTCCGGAAATTTTTAAGTTGTGAAAAAGAAACCGTTTTTTTTTCTGACTTTTTTCTGGAAAAATTGGAAAAAAAAATCATGAATAAAAGTGGGGTTTCTTAATAGCTCTGTTTTTCTTGGAACATATAAAGGGTTAAGCATTAAAAAATATATGCAATCCATACATCTTCTTTTTCTGCTACACAAAAAGGGAACTTTCATTAGAAAAAAAATAGCCTTTTTGTTTTATAACTGAGAGCTTTCTTGGTCAAACACCAGAAATAAGTCAAAGCGTCATAACAATTACATTTTCTATTTTAGATTCCCTTTGAAACTTAAAATAATAACAGTAATATTGACTTTCAAACAGGAATGATAGTTTGAAAGAAAAATAAGTATGATTTCCCTTCCTTGCGATGTAACATTACTGTCTGAAAGATATTGAGTTTTGATTTTTTCCACTCCAGTCGTAAATCCAAATCAAAACTAAATTGGTTTTTCTTTATTTTTCCAACAGAAATCCCAAACCAAAACTGCGTAATGGTTTCTAAAGCTGAACCAAAACTTAAACTGGAGTCAGTTAACTATACGACCGTGCTAAGCACTGTAGTAAAAGTAGTCTTACCTGCACTTTGAACACAATTGAGTTATTGTACCCAAGTTGTTCTCTGTTTCGTATTTCACTGAATAAATCAAATGTTTTAGGGTCATCTGATGTCAAAAATGTCCTAAAGATGTAAAACATTTATTTTCTTCAGAACGTTTTGATAATTCTGATGAACCTTTAGCTGTGGCTCCTAAGAGCTGCTCCAGAAGTCCAACACCAAGTACTAGTTCAAGTAATTTTACAGCATCCTCTAGCCTTTTCATATTACTTTTGACAATCTTTTCTCCTCAGTAACGTATCCTAAAAGCACGATTTTTGTCTTAAAAGCAAGATTATTTGAGTCATGAAGAAAATAATGGCTACTTTCTTCAATATTTGCCAAAGTCCCTCCAAGTTTAGCCAGCAATGAAATTTTAGGTCATCAACCATGGAAAAAGTAGCCCAATCGGTTACTTTTCAAGCAATCTTACAACACTGCTCATTAAGGAGCACTATCGTAAATAAATTATCGCCCTCATACAAGCTGATAGGCAAAGCAATATGATAAAGGGGAAAAAAAAGTTTCTTTTCTCATTTTGTCTGCATTTTTAAGCATAAAATGAAAACGAAATTTCGAATTAAAAGGAGTACATTCGAGATAGAGAGACAATTTTGTATTGAAAATACTAAACTATTTTGGGACTGAATAGAAATTTCGAGATATAGGTCAAGTTATAAGGCATTGAGTTTTCGTGTGTCGACTGTATATCGAAAAGTAACAATGAACAAACCTACTTATTTGAAGTACATTTCCTTTTCAACGCCAGAGGGAGAAGGGAATCGTCCCCCTGCCCCCCCAAATGACGGGTAAACTTTAAATCAGAGACTAAATAGTTACCCTCTGTTTAATACTTGTAATTAAATAGACAACTAATAGAATTCACACAATTAAAAGGGAAAGAATACAAAAAAGTTTTTCTAGAAAATAATATTGTTAACTTTTGTTAACTAATATTAACTTAAACTTCTGAAGTTCATCGCTAGCTCAATGCATATTGTGAATATCCGATTGGGAAACATATGAATTAATCTCTGCGTTGTAATTAGATGATTAAGTCGACGCTCACTATTAGGATTAAACAACGATAGCGTAATTTTAACAACAGATGAACTCAAAATTAACCAGTACATCTGGTGGGTTGAGTTGCACTGGAGCGAAAAAAAATAGTTTATGCTGTAAATAATTACAAAAAAAAAATGACTAGACTTATTTTGAAATGATTCACCATCAAAATGAATCAAAAAAAAAAAAAAAAAAAAGCACCAGCTTTCAAAGCATGGAGCATGCTTTTATTGAAAAATTTTTTTGTGAAAAGAACTTAAAAAAATGGAAATGGAGTATGACGGGTGCACATTTTCTAATGTAGTATAACGAAAATTCGATAGATCGTGGCTTAATCATCGCCGAGAATTCTAACTGAGAGATAAAGCGTTATTAACAAGCAGTTTATGATATTACAGAAGATTATTTGTCTAAACTACCTGAACTTATTTTACATTTCATTTTGTTTCTTCAAAATTCACTGTAGCTCATTAGTAAAAAAAAAGTATATTGTTCTTGAAGTCGAACTCATGCATAGTTGACGAATTCAAAAACAAAAATCTAGTTGTGAACAGTCATTTTTTCCTGCGATTTGATACCCTCAAAAAATAGTTTGAATCCCAATAAGACCATGGTTCTCCTTGTGTTTCTCCGTTCTGTTGATGTTAACATGGTATTTTTGATAACGTTTTTGAAATGCTCAAATGTAGTTTAATATGTCTTTATATTAATATTAAAGGAGTATTTTTTTGTGAGGGTACTTTTTAGCTTTTTTTCCCCTTCAACCTTGCGTCAGGTAATCCTTGCCCAGATTTGGTCCTATTGAGGATCCATATTACTAATGAGGCTAAAGAAAAACATAATTAAATAATCAGCTAGATATTAGGCTCCGAAAGTTAAGGCCTTATTTGTGGCACTTTTCCTCATTTGTACTTAAAACGATCTTGAAGTGCTAACGCTAATTTTGTTGTAATAAACACGTTATGCAATTTCTATCACATATTTAATTGTTTCCAAGTAGTAGAATTTCTTTCAGAAGTCTCCGGAGCAAATTGAAAACACCAAAAATAATCTGCAAGATAAACCAATATAATATTGTTCGTAAAATCTAAAAGAGCACCGATAAATGCTTAAAAATATTGGCTAAAACTTTCAAAGTACAAGTACATGCTGCCAGTGGACTATATCCTGGAAAAAAGGGCATACATATCTTTGATTGTTGAAATTAAAGATTTTTCATCTTCAAGAATTTTAGGTTTTTTTCACTTCCTACCAAGAAATAGTCTGCGATAAACGTCGGATATTTTCGAAATCTTCAAAGTCTTGCTGTTTGTGCAACAGGGATTGCAGAACAAAAATTTCAATTGCAGTAACGGCACCAGTCACAGATATGCTTAAGACATCGCTCTCAGGTTAACTCAATTTTTTGAGTATTTTAATGTATTTTAGACTTTTAAAACTATTTTTCTTTCATGCAGCAACATCTCATCTAACGTTTGGCTTCTTCTGGATCTTCTGAATTAGATAATTCCATTTTTATTGGGTCAATTTTGAAAACATATCCGATCCCCAGTAACAGACAGCGAAAAATTTGATTATACGCAACAACAGACAGGATAAGGAAAGGATGAGTAATCGACAAAATTCCACTTTTCTTTTCAAAATGTGCAAAAGTTTTTTTTTAGTTTTTAGAACTAAAGCCTTATTAAATTCAAATGCACCGTATTCATCGTCCAAACATCAGTTTTTTCCGCATAAAAGGTTTATTATAAATCCAAACTTATGACTGTCTAAGATTGTCAAAAAGTAACCTTTCCTAAAAGTATCTTTCTGCTAAAAAGGAAAATAAGAAATAACAATGTCTAAAAGCACATTTATTGCAGATACGTGTTTCGGCGTTACAAGGAAAGCCTTTTTTAATGCAAAAGATTGTGGATGAAAAGACATCCCACAAAAGCCTTTTTATCCATAAGCTCATTTCTTTTGCATTGAAATACGTTTCTTTTCATCCACAATCTTTTGCATTAAAAAAGGCGTTCCTTGCAACGCCAAAACACGTGTCTGCAGAAACCTGTGCGTTTTGATGTACTTATTTTATGATTGTCTGTTACTGGTGTTTTCACCCTACTTGATTTAAATTACGTTAGCTGTTTGATAACAGAATATTCAAGTGTTCGGCCTCTTTTTACGGTACCAATAATTTTAAAATCTAGAGGTTTCCCACGAATAAAACTTAAAACTCTTACAAATCGAAAGTATGCGACACTGTTTGAAATCGATGTTTTATATTTCGTTGATTTTCAACCACCTTTCAATACGTTAGAACTTCTAGTTCTCACACCTAAACTGTGTTTCGCTCTTGTTGAACCACGCATATGACACATTTGTCTATTCACCTTTAAATACGTATGTGGTTGATTGATCCATCATTTCTCTTCTGATGATTTTTCATTACAGCGATAATTAGCAATGAAAACAAGTGGATAATGCCGTATTATTTGTCAATTTTTTTAACTTACAGAATCAAAACAATGTTTTTACTGTTCTCACTTCTCTCGAGCGAATAGATTAAAGCAGGGCTTTCCAAACTTTATAGCCGACGGACCCCTTTTATTGACTAATATTCAGTGCGGACCCCTGCCATTAAAATGCACAGATACTTGTAGTTTGTAGTTAATTGAAATTAATTAAATTAACTATTACTAATTAGAGGGGAAAATCAGTATTTAAAAAAATACTTGGTAAGAGTAGTTTACTATGCTTAACTTTATTAACAAATTCTGGAGTTAAAAAATCAAATTAATCAGATAGAAATCAATTGGTAAAAAAACGATTGAAATTTAAAATTGAGTAACGAGTTAATGAATTGAGTAACAGTGAGGTTGTTTTATCTGGCACAATTTTAATATACTAGGGCAAAATTTTGATATAAAACTTGATACCTGCTCGCTTGATACCTCGAATATCAGTTCAGAATCTAGACAGCTTCGATATTTAGTTTTTGTGGCTGCATAGGTTGAAAATCTGGATTCTCATAGGTGTGTTGTGGTAAATGGAAGAACACTCGTTGTTTGCCAACGAGCAACACACGAGTTTTTTTCTAGATGAAATCAAAATGAGAGTAAGTAGCTATCAAGTTGATTTTAATCTGCAGAATGAAGTTATGTCTACCAAACATTTATATTCACATGACGAAAGACTGCATTGATTTGTCGAAGCAGAAAACGGTTAGATCACATGATGCATGATCTTGCCTCATTATATCTCTGGACATCGGGAAGTACAGCTCTAAGCTGCGAAGAAGAAAATTCTGGTTTTTAAATGCAAAAGAGTTATCCCAATATTATTTTAAACTTTTCCCCCGAAGTTTGCGGTGGAACCTCTACTAAGGATCGGAAACCCATAAAGGGTCCGTGAACCACAGTTTGGGAAGCTCTGGATTAACGTATTTATATTTTAGAAAAATTATTTCGAACATATTATATAGCAATGAGCATAAAACGCAGCTCAATCTACAGTGTACGGCAGGGAAACTTGCTGATTTGAAAAGGCAATCAAAGAAAAAGTACTCGTATATTAATTTATTTTTTTTTATAAGATAGTGTATACAATATGAATTTTTATTTTAACCAGATTTTAAAACTATTTGAGATCGATTGTTTACAATGACAAGCCCCGGACCATGCAACACCGGCCCTGCAACACCTGAAGGACAACATCCGGCTAGCCATCGCCAACATTCCTATCGATATGCTCGAAAGAGTGGAACAAAACTTCAAATCTAGGGTAGATCAGTGCATCATAAATGGAGGCCACCATTTGCCCGATGTAATTTTTAAATCTAGTTAAAATGAAAATGGCTGAATGCCGAATATTCGGCCACAATCTGGGCCAAATATTCGGTATTCGGCTAAATCACTAGTGAGCATGCCAATGCCAAGTAAAATCATGAAAAGAAATTCGAATGTCTGGTTTTTAATTGCCAACCACGTATATATATATATATATATATATATATATATATATATATATATATATATATATATATATATATATATATATATATATATATATATATATATTACAGGCACTGTATAATACTACAGAAAGAAACCAAAGAATGTGAAGAAGAAAAAAAGAAGAGTGTGAAGAAAAAAGTGATTTTAGCTGTTATGATAATCTCGAAATAATAATAATACAGAAACTGAAAATTCGAACCGCAATTTAAGTTTTAAAATAAATTAATAAAAACTATCTTGTGATTTCAATATCTTTGACAATCCTACAAATAACCAATATTACCTTTTTGCGACTCTAATTCCAGTGCAGAAAATCTTGTGACGTTTTACAAGAATTACGATACCACTCAATTAAAGGAAGAAAAATAACCACTCATTTAAGACTCATTTCCTCGTAGATCAATACGTAATCATTTGTGATTAGTTACTACGTTTAACCTAATTGCAATCTACTAGCAAACAAGAAATGGTGACATTTATTGCTTATATTTATTGATTAATATACATTCAACTGAAATTGCTAGTAAAAAAACCCCTCCGTTTTTTAGTATACGTTAGGGGCAGTCTACAAAAGAAGACACGCTTTGAGTTAGAGGGGGGTTCATGAAATTGTGACAGTTAGTCACAAGGGGGGGGGGGCTAAACAAGAAGTGTGACATCTCACATGTTTTTATAACAGCATGCTTGTAAAAAACAGCGTGATATGTGAGAAGGAGAGGCAAGAGGGTAAAGTGAAGTATGACACTTTATGACAAAGGGGGGAGTGTGTCGTTTGCTGAAGAAAACTGTAACATTGCTAAGTTTGAATCAATGAGCTCCACTGATATAACGGTATTTAATGAGCCATAAAATGTATAGGGGAGGGTGGCCCAAAGCAGGTTACCGACAACCTGCTTTGGGCCCCCGAGTTATTATCCCCCGAGTTATTATCAGCCCCCGAGTTATTATCAGCCCAGCGAAGCAGCAGTGAAGCGGCATAGCGCAACCAGGCTTAAAATAAAAAAAGATACATTTTTGAAAGAAAAAAAGTAGTTTTGTAACTTATGATTAGTCGAAGACCAGATTATTTTTTTATTGTCAATAATATTAACTTATTCTGACACTATCCATCTATAAATTACGATGGTCATTTCGTTTTTTTTAAATTATTAATTTAAAGTTATAATTATTGAAATAAAAAACGTGCCTTTGGGCAAATCGGGTCGGGCAAAGCGGATATAGGATTTAATCATATATTTATTTAAAATTTCTTGATTCGTGTGCTGACTTAGATTTTCTCTTTCAATAGGATAAATATAACTTTAAAAAGTTTATTTTTTAGGATGGCAATTAATTGGTCTATTAATTAACTCAGTTATTTCTTTGTTTTATAAACAAATGTACTGACTTTAAATTGGATATGTACAAGTGTTTTATATTTTTTTTTATGTAATGGCAGGTAGGTAGTCAACTATTTTAATCATTTATAACTTCATATTTAATTGGAAAATGTACCAAACCACAATTAGTTAAGCTTACCCGCTTTGAGTTCAATGGTAGAGCAAAGCGGGTTTTTCACATGATTGTTAAGTTTGATAATAGATAAATATTAGGTTTGAAATAATACAAAAATCACTTTTTATTTTTAAGTTCAAGAACCCTGCTAGGAAATAAAAACGAAATTGTTGTGATTAAAATAAAAAAACTACAATTTTCGAGCGTTCCTCAAAAACCTACCCGCTTTGGGCCACCCTCCCCTACTCCTCGATACAATTGCAGGCTTAAGAATAAGTTAAAATCTTCTTCTAGATGATTTTAAGATACCTGAAAACGAAAAATTGTGTCAGATTTTGTACTAAAATAATAATATTAATACTAAATGTTATACTAAAAAACTATTATTATACTTAAAAAATGATTTACGATAAAAAACGATTAATGCTAAAAAAATACGATTGCGGTAAATGAACGATTAATAGTTTAAAAAAATGTAAAGTAGAAAATACTTCTTTTTTTTTTTTGGTACAGGGTTATGCGGAATGCGCTTAGTTTGTAGAAATTAAATCCACTGGCCTTGCAAGGTTAATTGAGCAATATTATGTATAGAGGAGGGTGGCCCAAGGCGGGTAGGTCGCCCAAAACGGGTAGGCCTTCTTATGCCTCCGCATGGTGCGTCAGCGGTGATGCATACGTATGTCGTGTTTACCCGAACACCCCCGAGTTTCAATCAGTCCCAGTAAAGCGGCATGGCGCAACCAGGCTTAAAATAAAAAAATGATGCATTTCTTTCAAAAAAAAAAAAAAAGAAATTTAAAAAAAATGAAATTTTGTAACTTGTAATTTGTCAAAGACCAGCTTATTTTTTATTATCAATATTATTACGTTATTCTCACACCATACACTTACAAACTACGATGATCATTAGGCTTTTTTTAAGTATTAATTTAAGATTATAATTATTGAAATACAAAACGAGCTTTTGGGCAAAGCGGGTCAGACAAAGCGGGTATAGTATGCAGTCATGCATTTATTTATAATTTCTTGACACATGGGCTAACTTAGATTTCCTTTTTCAATTGGATAAGCATAACTTTAAAAAGTTATTTTTTAGGATGGCAATTAATTAGTTAATTAATTACAATTCTAAATTATGGCAATTAATTTATAGCAAATAATTAAATCAGTTATTTCTTTATATTTATAAACAAATGTACTGACTTCAAATTGAATAAGTATAACTTTTTCATAAACAATTTTTATAATGGCAGGTAGCTAGTTAACTAACTTAATTATTTATAACTTCATATTTTATTGGCAAATGTCTCAAATCACAATTAGTTAAGCTTACCCGCTTTGGGCCCCCTTGTAGGGCAAAGCGGGTTTTTCAAGTGTTTGTAAAGTTTGATAATAAATAAATATTGGGTTTGAAATAATACAAAAATCACTTTTTATTTTGAAGTTTAAAAACCCTGCTAGGAAATAAAAACAAAATTGCTGCGAACTACAATTTTTGAGCGTTCTTCGAAAACCTACCAGCTTTGATCCTACCTCCCCTACTTTCAACCTTCTTCTAGATGATTTTAATATACGTACTAGCAACGATAAATATCGGCAGATTTTGTTTCAATTTATTGATTGAAAGAAAAACATAATAGAAATTATTAATACTAAAAAAAATGTGAAGCCCAAAACTTTTTTTGCATAGGATATGCTGAATGCGCTTAGTTTGTAGAAATTAAATTCGTTGGCAAAGCAGTATTTAATGAGCAATGTTATGCATAATCCTCTATTCATTGCATCCTACAGATATTACCAATTACAGAACCAAATCAGTAGCTTCAAGATAAATTAATCGCCGATCTCTTATCTTTCTCCTTCAAGCTACTTTTAATGAGACCTTAAATAGATTTGTAAATGGCTTGTGAAAGGGGAAGAGGATCTATTACGTATTCAAATATTCTGCGTGATGGATTCAGAAATGAAAAATTTCATTTAGTCCGGAACGTTTCTATTCTCTTTAATGGTTTATATTTCCATTTAATTGGATTTTTTTTTTAGTTTGGACTTGTAGGTAAATAAGAAAAACATCATACGCTTGGTGAGTTGAAGAGTTAGTTTTGTTTCGTGTTTAAAAACGATTTTTAGTCAGCGAGCAAGTCAATTTTTCTCCTTCTTCTCTTGATAATGAAATATTAGTTTGAAGCTAGATGTAGTATTTTTATCATTTTGAAATTAAAATATTCAAATTCACTTCATCAAAAATATTGATTTATTTAAACTGATAGTAGTTGGAATTTAAGAAAGCGGTTTGTGTGAATGTAAATGAAGTTTTAACAGATGAATTGTTGAAACTTGCACGCATCTTTTGTTTAATGAATTCCCTTTTCGTTTTTTTTTTAATGTACTTCTGATAAGAAGCACTTTTTTTTTTCATTAGTGTGAAAGTCGCTAGACTACAGCTATGTCGTGCTAGTAGTACGAGTCATATACAAATTCTCAATTTACAATTGCTCTTAAAATAATAGAATCTTTTTAGAATAAACGATTAATTGTAATAAAACTCTCTCTCTCTCTACTTCATTGAAAATTAATGGACAGTGCTTTTATATTTTATACCGCTATAAATTCAAATATGTTTTGAAGGCTGGATTTTTAGGAAGTAAAATATAGAGCGGCTTTCTCTCTCAAACTTTAGGGTAGCGGAGCTGTAAACGTGACAAGCATGATGCACAAATTAAGAAAATTCGATTTTGTGCAGATGGAATAAAATGAAAATCGCTGAACCATCTTAGTATTTTGTGATTTCTCTTTTAACAAGAAAGAAGAGGGGAAGGAGATAAGCAACACGATGGAAATTTGATATACGCAATATCAATAACGAAACGTGGGGCGGAATAAAATAGTGGGGCAAACTAAAATAGTGAAATTTTCATTACGCTTTTAGCGCCACTTGTTCGGTAATATTTTAATTCTTTATCTGAAGATCAAAGCATATAATAATACAAAAAAAAAAATTGAAAAATTCATGCTCGTGTTGTATTCTCTTGTTGTTAGGCAACTTAAAAAAATGATAAGGCTCTTCTCACTAAAAAATTTGAACATTAATTGAGACCTACTAATATTCGGTGTGGTATTTTTTTTAAATATTAAGCTAATTTTTAGTTAAAATATTTTACAGTTAGTCAACTGCATGCGGGGCAAAGTGGATGGGACAAAATAAATGGTTCATTCCGTTTTCCTATTTAATCTTATATTAAATCACTGACGAATTAATTAATAATATTCCCTCATTAATTGCTCACTTACTTATTCATTCATTTATTCACTTATTTTCTTATTCATTCATTATTCTATTCACTCATTCAATTTTCTTATCTTCCATTAATTTATTTGTTCATTTTATTCATGCGTTATTTTAATTACTCATTCATTTGATTGAACATAATTTTAATCAACTAATAGAAAATAGTTCCGTAGGAAAATATTTTATTTGTCACTTTGCCGCATGAAAAAAAAATAATAATAGTAAGGTTCACATTTACTGCCAAAAATAAATAATTGGGATATTAGCGATCTCAATTAATTGGAGTAAAATTTTTGGCACCAATGCGCACGCGAGGAACGCATGTTTTTCATTTGAAACCGAAGTGCATCTTGCTGAAAATAAAGGAGAGAGTTAAGACTCTTCTACTCCTCATTATTACCTAGCAGAGAGAAAACAAACTCATTTAACTTGTTACGCTAGAAATAACCATTTATGGAGTGTACTGAAACAGGAGTGCATACAACTTGAAGAACTACTGATTCCTTCAAAGTTAATCGACTTGACCTGACCTAGCTCATACATTTACCTCAGTATGATTCTTAAAAACCCGATAATTCTTTTTGGACACCCTGCATATTATTACATACAGGTTTAAAGTAAATCAACATTCGTTTTGCTGATGAAATTTCATGTTTAATTTTTGTAATTCTATTATTTCGTAATATAGGACCTACGTCATAAAGTGGAAATGACACATTTAAAAGATTAGTTTATTGCTTTTATTTTTTATTTATTTTATTTTTTTTTCAAAGAGATCAAGAATTTTCATTCACAAAATGGCATAAAATTTGCACAAAAATTCTTTATTAGTGAGCAAAATTTTCAACTTAGCATTTACTAAAGATTAAAAAATATGCTTAAAATTAGAAAAAATACATATTTTTGAGTGCTATGATCTTAGGAAGACAGACCTCAATACTGAATGAGAGCGAAAAATTTTTAACATTAACTATTTCATTGTTTATATTTTCATACTTGAATGTTTTAAAAAGTTATCTTGATTTTTGTTAATACATCCTAAATTGGGCCTTTTGCAGGATACCCAAGTATTTTTTAATTTCGTAAACTTTTCATGGTATACGTGGATATAGAGGAGGTTCACTTGTTATCAACAAGAAATTTTGAATTTAAAAAAAAATCGACATACCCTAGTGCACATGCGTTTATAATTGTTAAATTTGTGATGGTTATGATCACATGTAAAACATGCTCAAATTAAACGTATTTTTAGACCTGAGAACATTGATGAAGAAGAGTTAGTTGCATTAAAGCATATTTAAATTATAGAATCTCCTTGGACATGATAACGTTTACTTCTATTCAAACTTTCACATGCGCTTATTAAGTCCAGATCCTTGTTCTCAAAAGAAATATTTTATCAGTGAGGTGTCTGCAAGATATCAACGTCCGTTAAGAAATGTGACGGCAATAAAACTAAAACTCCCGTCTCAGTTTACCAGCTAAAAAAAGCAAATTTGGAAAAAGCAGAAAAAAGTGTTCACAACAGAGGGTGCAAACGGAAGTGGTAAGTGGGAAGACACAAGGGCAACATAAAGTACTTCAGCATGTTGCATGACAAGTCTCCTTGAAGATTAATTCCCGCAAATTTCTAGATAAGTGCTTATTTCGCACTTGCATTTTGAAGCTAGGACTGGGGCAAGGGTTAGCTTTTCACATTTATGCTGATAATTCATTTCAGTAGTTTTAAGCATGCATTCTGTTTCCCTGATTCTCAGTTATAAAAGGGAATTGCTACCGTCGCTATTAAAGAACTCAATCTTGTAAGACATATTTGCTGTTTGGTTGAAAAGAAATTACTTTTGGAACGGGAGTGCAGGAAGCCCTTTTGAACCAGGTTCTTGCATCTAAAACTGAATACATATTTATTACATCTTTTTATTCTATTTGAATAATCAATTACTTTTGAGAATTTTCTTTTCAAAAGAGAAAACTGTTTCAGTAATTTTTACAGTTGCATTATTTATTTATTTATTTTTTTTTGCACCTAATATTAATTTTCTTTAAATATTATTATTTAACGTGCTATAATAGTAAGACATAGCAAAATGAGCACCTTAATGATACTGATTTGCACTGTAAAATTTTAACAATCAAGATTTTTTGATACATCATAGAAACGAATTTAAATCTGAAAGAACTAGAGCATAATTTTATCGGAGACTCTTACCAGAAAAATATTAATAATGAGTCATTAATGCGAAAATGCTACCAAAAATTTCTAAGACTTTAATTTTTTTAAAAAATCAATTGCAATAGTTACCACGAATTAATCATATTTTTCATTGTATCATTATTTAATCGTGTGCCATCAAGTATTCATTGTTTGTGCATCAGTACTTAATAGAGAAATAATTCAAAATCATTTTGCTTTATTACATACATAAAGATTGAGAATCTTAGTAGTAAAACATTAATAATGAGTCATTAACGCGTAAATAACACAAAAAATGACCAAGACTTATCATATATATATATTTTTCGTTTATCTATTTAATTGTGTAAAATCAAGTATCGATTGTTTGTACATCAGTAATTTATAAAGGATTTAAAAACATTTTGCTTTTTTACATACATAAACGTGTTTATTTATGACTGGACACATTAATTTAGCTGATTATGTAACATGTTAATAATTGATGAAATGTCGATTTTGCCAATTATTTAAATAGGAGTTGTCATATTGTTTAACAGCTTTTTATGTTAATTGGTGTATTATTTTACTTTAAACGGCATAATTTAAATATTTAAGGGATCAATTTTTATTTTAATGGATTTTTTTGTCTTGTTTTAAGGGGGGAGGGAGTGGGGCCAGTTTAGACAGGTTAAAAAATCCACTTTTTTTGTGTCATAAAATGTTAGCAAAACAATTCAAGAATATGTTGCCAAAATTTTAATGCGAAATTCCAATTAGTTCCGATGTTCCGTTTTCGCTAATTCTTTTTTCAATCCTCGTTTCTCTCGAAAAAACTTTTCAACTGATGAGCATTCTAGCTCAAAAAGCTGTAGATCAATCGTTCTGAAAATTTGTGTGACTATCCTTTATTTAATTACAATATATATATATAAACCAAACTCTGAGATAATATTGGTTTAAAAAATTTAATGCAAAAAAGGTGAAAAAAAATGATATAAAAACATGACAGTGTAATCAAACACCTCAAAAACAAGCAATTTCCAACATTTTTAATCGCAATTAGGTTAGTATTCTTAGGAAATACTTTGTTCGCGAAAAAAAAAAAAAAATGATTGCAGATAAAAATTGTGACTTCGGTAATGCTCACCAGCAACAAGGTCTCATGGGGACCATCTTCTTGTTCAGCAGCTTCTAATTCCACTATTTCTGGCGGAAATGATTTGAAAACATCGCAAAGTCGACTTCAAAAAATGAATAAAGTGTATTTTAAGTTTGATGAAATTCTAATTATTCCTTCCCTGTTAAAAAAAATCACGAAAAGCGCTAAAATTTCGGCCTCCTAAACTGGTTTTCCCTTTTAAGGCTTGTTTTATTGAAAAGTTAATGAAAGAGATAAAATAATACATGATATCACCAAATAGGTACAGTGAAACCTGTGTAAGTTTGACCACTTGCGGTGCACTACTTTAGTGGTCAACTTAAACAGGTGGTCAACATATAGAGGTTAATTTTCATGATATAAATCTAATTCTGTGCCTGTAAATAGCTGTCAACTTAGACAGGTGGTCAACTTACAAGGGTGGTCAACTTTACAGGTTTTACTGTAGTTTCTATGCAGCGTTGACCATACAGGGCGGTCGCCTTGTAAAGGAAATCCATACGAATAATATAAAGCTGAAAAATTAGTTTGTTTGTTTGAACGCTTTAATCTCAGGAACTACTGGTTTCAATTGAAAAATTCTTTTTGCGTTAAATAGTCTATTTATTGAGGAAGGCTATAGGCTATTTTTTTTTTTTTTTTTTTTTTTTGAATCAGTTTGACCGAAATATTTGTAATTGCAAATTAAATGTTTAGTTAATTGTTTTCTTCTGTGAATTCTTAATAGATGGCGGGGTAAGTTAACTCATCGAGAGGGCGCTACGCTATTGTAAGAAAGTTGTGGTCAGCGAACTGATTTTCGAAAGCGTTTTTTTTCTCGAAATTCTGGTATGTAGTTTGAGTTTGTAGGATTATTCTATTGGGTTTTATTTTTCTTTTTTCTTCAACGTTTGTTTTTGTTCTTATTGTTGAAGATAGTTACTTAACAAAGTAAATAATTTGATTTGTCGTATTATTCAATTTCGACTGTTTGTTATTCCGTTTTTATAATAGTACTGTTTATTTGGCGAAACATTTTAAACTGCAGAAAAAAACCCACTTCACTCGCTAAAGGGCTCTGTTGCGGTAGCGTTGCTGCTTGGCGCGTTAAGCAGTGAACTATACAGTTGGAGAATTATTTGAGTTTAAAGGCTACTGTTAATATTTTTATGTGTTTTAACGAGCATTTTTAAATTCCAATGAGACTTTAATAGGTTTTATGAAAATGTATGTACGCATTTTAGTTCATTTCGCATTAGAAGAGGGGTGGGGGGCGGGGTTGGATTTTTTTTACTCAACGAACTTCCTTTAAATTCTTAGCACGGGCATCGCCATGCGGGTACTGCTAGTGAAAAATAACCGCCAAGATTAATGATATAGTTTCTGTGTTATAAAACAGTTTTACTTGAAAGTGGGAGGGACATATTTTGATTTTGGAAATCAAACTTAAGAGTTTAAGGTATGTTTGATGTATTCTGCGTTATTCGCTAATTGAGAGAATACTCATCTGATAATAGAAAATCGATAATGGTAAACGGGAAAGTTGGCTCGTTTAGTTCTTGACGGAAATTCCTATTTGAACATTTATGATAAAGTGAGAGAAGGATTGTCTAGCGGATGCAATACTAAACGTGAAAAAAAAAAAAAAAAAAAAAAAAAAAATCAATTGAGATTAAATTACCACGTTGTCGTAAATCAAAAGCATGTATAGTGAAGGGATCTTACGGTTATGAAATATACAGTACACGGTTACGATTACGCGTCCTGACAGAGTTTATTCCATAAAGGATCTACCTTCCGTACAAAGTATTGTTCATGAAATCAGCTGTTGAATTAATGTTTATTAATCTACAAGGCTTTTCTCGTTCGTTTGCTTAGATTTTAAAGAACTTTCCTCACTGTTTACAATTTCATGTAATGACGTAAATGTATCCAATTCCCTCCCGTTATACATTAGAACTGATAGACTTTGTTCAATATGTTGATGATTTTGGATGAAGAGGTTTGATCATGGTACTAAGCCTTTGTAAATCTATCATTGGATTTTCAGATTGAAAACAAATCAAGAGAGCAGTATGATGAAAAAGCAAAAGCATATTATTAAGAAATTTCATTTGCGTCAACAATTGTCTGACTCAGCAACTACTTCTGATGGATTAAAAATGCGGCCTGGGCTTTGACAATGCATGCAAGTTACTTAATGTCGACACGCAAGCAATTCAAAACTTGACTGGAAAATAAACATACATCCACAATATTATTCATACCATTTGTAATCCGCGTTCATTAACCCGTAAGGTTCCTCCAATACAGACAATGGACGAGACTTATAATCCTGGGATTATCCAGTCCAAAGTTAGGCGCTGAATTTTTTCCCGAATTAATGTTAGGAATAAATATGGAGAAACCTAATCGAAAAGCAGTCACGTGCTTTATGGCATGTAAGGTTCATAATTAATTCCACATGCTTGTCGTAATACTGAATTATGAATTGATAGGAATTTCTGCAATATTTGACTAACCTTTGTTTTAATTAATATTTATTTTCTAAATTTCATGATTTCTCCACCATACGCAATTTATTTCAACTCATTGCACATCGTAGTTTAAACAATACATGCCATAATATTAGAAATTACATTTTGCAATAATTATTTATGAATGAATTACATAAGAAATGAAATTTTGATATAATTTATTTTAAAGCTAATCTTTTAGATTGTTGAATTTATGAATTGAGGCAGTGAGAAGCAAAGGGATGTTAGTGGACATTTTCAAGTTTTGAGCAAAATGCGTTTAAAAATCCGATCCTAGGCAGGCTTCCATTTAAAAGTTATTCTAAATCATGCTGTATAGCAGTACCTATTAGGGCTACTAGTACTAACTCTGGCCCCAGAACAGAAGAGAGGTTCACTTACCGTTTGCACTGGTTATGTTCAAAAGTTTAATTTTGGCACTTACAATCCTTTTCTTCTCACTGCCTCAATTGATGACACTAATTTATCTTTAAATAATCAGCGAATGTCTTTTAATTGATTTGTTTCACCAGAAAAACTTGCAGTACAAACTTATTCATTTCTGGATGTAGAGGACATTCTGGCATTATTTGACATAGTTTTTATTTATAAATTTTGCTACATGCATAACTGATTTAAAGACTCAAACTAAAAAGTAAAATAAATTTTTACTCGTTGTGACGATATTTAGTCAAAAACACTTCGTTTTACTTTCCTTTCTACTTAAACAAGGTAAAAACAGATAAAGGCATTCATAGAAAATTACACGAGCTGCAATACTTCCTTCATTCTCAATTTTTATTTTACATGAAATAAGGAATTGAGAATGAAGGAAGGAATAGATCAATCTATCTTTGGAGCTAAAAAGTTTTAATGAGACACAGAAAAGTATATAATTGTTGGAAATATAAAGTAATCAAGCGTCCTTAACCTTTTTTATTTGGATATTTCAACTCGTTTGTTATGTATGTCATTGTTTTTACGTTTTTGCTGCTGTTTTGACTGTGGCTTAGCATTGTGCTCGACTTTTAATTGTTTCCAGGAGTTTTCCAAAATTAAGAAGTAATAGTAACGGGATTTTTTAGAAGATTGGTTTTAAAAATTAAAAGAAAGATTTTATGTAGTAAAACTATATTTCAAGAAATTGAACTTTTTCTTACGCATAAGGTCTTTTTCAAGAAAGTCTGGTGTTTCATCTCTGTCTCATGAAGAAGTGTAAAAAAGTGAAGTTGCATATTATTTATGACGTTCTTTCACTAAATTTCAAAGATACTATTTGAAATTTCGCAAAATATATCATTATTATTAATTTGTTCTCCTTACAATTCTGACAAGGCCGACATAAATGCAAATAGTGCGTTTTTGATTAAAAAAATAAAAATGCCCTTTTTTTTGTGTGCAATACTGTTTTTGGAATAAATAATATCATCTTTCACTGAACGACACAGATATTTCATGCCTAATGGAGCAAACACAACCCAAGATATGACATTCTTGAAAAGAACAATCCGAAAATACTTGAAAATGCAAATCCGACACTTTTGCTCTCTAACGGCGAAATATTAAGTTACATAAATGCATTTCTTGCAGAAATATGCCACTCATTCATGGCAGTTCAAAAAAGGCTTAACTCAAAATCGCTAATTTTTGAGATGTGACGTTTTTGAAAGGAGTGAGCGTTATATCAGTGCCAGCAATATGTAATGTAGAGAAAATGACTCCATGTTCAACTTTTTAATAGAAAGCAGTGCGGGAATCCCGCTAAGCAATAAATTATGATCAATGTCGATAATCTGTGATGCTTTTATGGATTCTAGAAATTATTTGAATTCCGAACCTACAGTAATGATTCAAAGTTATAACAAAATCTAGAACAAATAATAATTACCATTTATATTTGAACTATTGCATATAACATTTATATCCCGAAGAAACTACTCTATATTCAGTGTCATCGAAGCTGCATTCTCTTGCAAAAATACTAATATGATATTCAAACGCATGGGATAGTCTATTGATCTAATGAAGAGGTTTCTCGCAATTGAGAACGTTGAATATCAATCTGAGTAATGAAAATACCAGCTATTTCTGGCTACGAAGTTTCTAGCGGGAATATGACGGACAAAGAGGATTGAATACGTCTTTGAATGGTATGTTTCATTGTGTAATCAATACAGCATTGCCCACTGCAATGTAAGCCAATCCTGAACAAAATTGTGTGTTTGAAATTGTGTGCGTGGAAAGGATTGCTTTCATGTACTGCAGAACATTTGTGGGGTGTATAATATTTTGCTACACGTGGATTTGTTTCAAAAATCATGAATCTTTGAAGCTAAGGAAATGTAAATAAGTAGGTAGGACGAAAAGTTGATTACGTTGAGTTTCGTTGACAGTTCGTAAAGAATCGCATCAATTTATCTAAAAGTTTCAAAGTAGCTGAATTTGGGATTACTTTATCGTTACTAAAAATATTTATTAATGAAAAGAAGGCACGTAAAAACTTTTAAAAGCACAAATCGTAGTTTAATACATATTTTCCGTTTAGCATAAATTCGAAGGAAATATATTTTTACAAAGTCAATATTTTAAACTCAAGGTGGTTTTTCATTTGGTGCTCATTATTGCTTTAAGGTGAAACGTTGAACCAGATTTTGAAGAGATGAAATTATTTATATCAAGTTCAACTAAATGTGATAAAGCATACTCACCCGATGCGTTGATGATACACAATGCATTTTACGACATATTGGTTTGGTCATTCCTAATTATAGGGTAGGGTAGGCCATTGTAGAAAGAAATGTATAAGAGCAAGATCTGGCAAGTTCCGGGAGATTAAAACAACATCTTGGCGACTATTTATTTCAGAACGAGAATGTTTCAGAAGGCACAATACTCTGAATGTTCCTATAAACTCTTCGGAATAATTTCTCTGGAGCCTATTTTTTTTTAGACTCCTAAGATTTTTCACTTGTGTTTGGTTTCTGTATATGAGCATACATGGAGAAATAATTCTAATAAAAGTAAGTTGCTAATACATTATTATGGTTACGTTTGCTATGACTGCATATTCATTTTGTAATGTTGTGAGTCCCTTAAAACATTAAGAAAAAATAAAGCTTCCGAATAGATTACTTTCTTTTTAAACGAATAATATCAATAGTGTACGGTAATTTATACCGGAGAAATAAGCGATCCCAGCGCCAACTGGTTGCTGTGGCCTACCGAGGAAACCGTAAAATTTTACAGTAACATTTGATTTTTACGGTAATAGTTACTGGCAACATGGATGCCAGTAACAATTACCGTAAATTTTCCGGAAATTTTTTAACAATGTTTAAATTTCGAAACACGTGACAAGTATGTTAATGATAAAGAAAACGTACTTCAAACGTATGATAAATCCGTAGATTTATTGTTTTGCATACAAATTATCACTTTTTACTTTATGTGATTTGAGTGGTGAATATGAACCAATCCCCACTACTTATTAGTAGAGTATGAATACTCGTATTTTACAAATAACATCAATTTTGGTCTCGTTTTAGGGAAACGTTTTGTCGCAAATGCTCAGTTAAAATCAATTAAAACAATGAAACATTAAAAAAAAAAAAAAAAATGCATGAAGCTTGAAAACAATCTGGACACTAAATTATTTCAGGAAGAAGAAACGTAGATTAGGTTTGAGGAAAGTTTAATGAATTTTTTTTTAACCACAAGAAAAGGAGCGTGAGCTTGGAATTATGGCTATTTTTTAAGTTTGAAATGCTCGATATTTTTTTCATAAAAGTAAAAAATAATGGCATACACGTGTAAAAATGTTACAAAGAATATATTTCAAAATAAGAAATCCTATCAAAACTATTGCACACGTGCAATGATTTAAACAAGAGAATTAAGAGGAAACATATCTATACTAATAATATAAAGCAGTAGAGTTTGTTTGAACGCGCTAATCTCAGGAACTGCTCGTTTGAATTGAAATATTCTTTTTGTGTTGCCTATAGCCTTCCTCCATGAATGGACTATTCTATATAACATCGAGCTATGACTAATAGGAGTGAATCAGCAATAAAACATATTATGAAAACGGGAAAATTCATGTTATAATATAAAATGCTTGGAACGAAAAACACACGTAGCCACGGTGACTCGACCTGAAAGTGCGGGCTTCGTGATCCAGTGAGTGTAAGTTCGAGTCAGTCATGAAAAAATCTTGAGGGTAGTTATTAGAGAAAATGCTAAAAAAGATTTGTAAAAAAAGTTTACCGTAAAACGGTACAACTTTGTGCCAAGGGTGCAAAAATGGGTCCACTGTTGCAGTGGCGATGATTTTGCTCTCTAGGGGCCTATTTTTTGAATTTACGAGCTCCAAAAAAGAAAAAATAATAATAAATCACCAGGTAGTGTAACCAATTAGGTAGTTAAAGACGCTGAATCAGAGATTGCCATTGTTTTTGTATGCCTTAGATAATTTAGTCGTTTTTAGTGCCTGATTCGACTCACTCGTGGAAGAGCCAAAAGTCTCCTTTGGGCAGACCACTTATACTGATTTCCAAGATCTGGAAAGTTCAGATTTGCTTTACTAATTTGTCAGTTATGAATTAAGCCGTTTGTTGACTTAAAATGTTTCATTGTTTTCACAAGCTCTCAACATTTATCGAAAATGGAAATGTTGGGGTACAACAATGGGTCACCGGTTTTAGTGGGTTTTAGTGGCTTGGAGCTTCATTTTATTCCCTGTAGGGATGCTTTCGTCGTATTTTGTGTTATTTATGGTAAATAATGGCAAGAAAAAACAGAAGAAGGCTTCTGGGTCGCCCTATCGCCCGTACTCATGAGCCCGTACTAGAAGTTTTTGAAGAAGGTGCTGACTGAAAACCGGACCAAATACAAACTGAGATAATTTTTAAAAATTATTTATTTTGATGAGATTTGGAATAAGAAACGTGATTTCGCATTTTAGTTTTCAATTTTTTTTTGATCTCTTTTAAAATTTGTCTGACCGATGTATTTTTTGAGACCTATGTACATGTACCTAGTCTTTAGTTGGTGAGATGTTTCTAGTTTTCAAATGTTTCTATGTCAAAACCTAGGCAGATAATAAAGAACGTTACCTACCTTTACCGTGCTGAACTTTATTAATCACTCAAAACGACACGTGATGATTAAGGCTTAAAAAATTGAAATGAAAAAGAAATGATGGAATAAAAAATATTTTTATAGTTTCAAGCAGAGGACAACATGTAGTCTCAGGCAACAACAGGCCAGATCAAATTTTCACTGTTTTTTCTAGGTTAAAATGAGGTGGTTCATAGTTGTACCCAGTAGGAGTGCAACTGTGGGCCCCCACTGGGAAAAAATTCCTCTTCCTCTTCTTTCCAACTTAATTTTTTTTTTTAACATTTCATTCGAAAGACGAGATGTATAGGTACCATTGCAAAAGTCCTCAAATTTCTAAATCAAAGATATACACGGAATTTTCATTGAAAACATCGAAAAGTGGCCCATAGTTGGATCATTTTACGGTATACGACGTATCATTGTCTTATTTTTCTTATTAGTTATTTAATTTTAAAAAGTTGAACAGTTTGTCTGTTTGGTTGAACGCGCTCAAATCAGAAACTGCTGGTTCGAATTAAAAAAATATTTTTGTGTTGAATAGTCCATTCATTAAAAAAGGCTATATAACAATTACGCTGTGACTAATAGGAGTGCAGTAGTAATAAAAAATGTTAACGCGCATGGGTTTTGTTTTTCAACGGACTTCCTTTAACTTCTTAGCACGGGCATCACCGTGCGGGCACTGATAGTTCAGGAATATTTTAGGATGATTTTAGTAGTAACATTTTATCTATATGATTAAAATGCAGAGCTTTAAAGCATTTGCAGAGCCTCAGATATTAAATAGTTCATTATTGGATAAAAAATATAATCGAAAAAAATAACTAAAAAATTTAAAAAAAAAATCCACACAATCGAGCGTGTAGTAGACCGAAATGAATAGATAAGATAGTTTCTAAAAGGATTTACAAATCGTTAAAGAAAAAAGGTTTGAAAACCTTGCCAGTAACAGTTCAAGTTAGAATCGATTGATTGAGGAGACCAAGGGTCACAAAAAGCTGTCGAGTCAACGAAGAAGAAAAAACCGGCATGAACCATTATCTACCCTTTAACTACCTCTTTTTTAAATGAAGTATTCAACAGTTTCATAATGTGTCATAATTTAAAAATTTTTATTTTAAGAAAATATCTTTCGTGTTAATATTATAATGTGAATGGGAGCAAACGGGAAATCTCTAGTACTTTAAATAAAATGTGTGTGAAATGAAGCATATGTACTCAGAATTCAGACCGTTCATGCATAGAAATAGTTTCAAAATACTATTGTAACACCAGATTCCGTTCTAACTAAGCCCTGATTTTACATGACCATTTATTTTTAATGCTGAGAGTTGAACCCATAGGAAAGATAACCAAAGAATACCATTCTTTCTGGGATTTCATTGGAAATGAATCAGAACAAATTTAAAAGTGGAATAAAGGATATATCATAAAATTATCCATATCGTGTAATTTTAACAGATTGATAAATTCATTTCAGGAAGCTTTTTTAAAGTGTCATTAAATATGGACATGCGTAGGGGAGGGTGGGGCATAGTGAGACGAAAAATATAAAATTCAAGAAATTTGGAAATTTTGATTCTATAAGGAAAACTTTAAGGTGGATTTGTAATGCAGCTTAAGTATACAGTCTTTTGAGACACAAAAATTTTTATTATTATTTAAAGTTTTTGAAATAATATAAAAAAAGGGAACATGAAATTTTGTCTCACTCTACCCCAAGCATGGTGAACAGTGAGACAGCATATAGGGCACAGTAATACGAGGTACAGAGAGACAGCATTTACGGTTCAGTGGAGCATAATATGTTCAACGTTTAAAAGCAAAATTAAATCATCAAGAAAAAAAGATGTTTCATCGTACATCTAAATAAGAATTTTATTTTCAAACCACAAAAAGATTGAGTCCGCTTTGTACCATTTCTTTTCCCAGGAACTGTTAACAACAATTTAATGCTTTTATTTGGAACGTATGCAACATCTGATACGGTGTCGATGGTTAAATAAAAATACTCAAAATGGTTTTACTTAGGCGCAAAATGCTAATATACTATTCTCCATTGTCATCAACTGCCTTTTGAACATTTCCAGCATAAAAATATTTCTGTTTGATGCCAAATTCTGTGAGAACCAAGTCTTCTTCCAGTATCTCACGATGTAGCTCTTGAAACCATAAAGGAAGATTTTCGCACATAATCTAATAACCTATCTGATCTGCCATTTAATTTCTTCTGCCTCATCAGTTATGTCAAACTATTTAAAGTATTTTTCTATATTTTTTATTTCTTTTTTCATTTTTTACTTTTTGTGTATTTTTCTAAAGTTTTGCAACGATACTTTTACCCGTTTCATGCTCTTTCTTCATTACTCAACCGTTTCTCTAATCAATCTTTGAATATCCTCTAAAACTCTATGAACCTAAGAAAACAATCACTGCTAAACTCTAGAATGAGAAGGTTCTTTTGGATCAGTTTTATCTATATCATATAGATTACTTCATCTAAAATGTCACTTGGAATTAAAAGGTTAGTTACAAATGAATTTGTAGCAAAATGTCCCTATTTCCGCCCTACGTGGTTTTATACGCATGTATAATGAGGTAAAAATACCTGTAAAGTAAATAAACAACAAGTTGAAAACTCTTAAATTAATACCGTACATAGACTTCGGTGCGCCCTCCTACCGGAAGATTTTTTTTTTATAATTTTTACTTAGTGTTATTTTTTCCTCATACTTTTTGCGACCCCCCCTCGCACCGCAGGGGTTGATGAGGTGCTATGTACGCCTCTGTATTAGATCATAAAATAAATTTAAGAAAAAAACATCCCTTTTTTGAAACAGAATTCGGGATGAGGCGCAGTGGGAGTCTCACTCTGCCTCAACTACGATTGTTTCACTCCGTCTTTTTCTTCTAATTCAACATTTTATGGAGTTCGTTTAAAGCCTATCCTAAATGTTTTTAATAGTAATTAGCTACAGAGGTAAAACAATGAAAGTAATCAAATGGCTATTTTTTATTCATAAAAGAAAATGTTATAAATCGATGCTTGGAAGAGGCAAAAGAAAAACAGCATTGCTTGCATGAAATCAGACAAAATAACGATAATTTTACTGCAAACACAAGTAACACCTTTATGTCCCAGAATCCACCCAGCCAAATGCTGCAGATTCATGGGTACCTATCATTATTTTCCGATTATAATTAAAAAACGAAAAAAAAAATTGTCTCACTGTGGCCACCTCTTAAGAATATTAGAGTAACTATTGGCATATTCAGTGTTTAGCAGAGTATGTGTTTGATACTTAAGTGTTGAAACAAAAATATTTCAGAATCATTGCAAATGTTTCTTTAGTCTTTTTTTAAATTTAAATTATCCTTAATTTTATTTGAAATAAATTTAAACGTATATCCTCATTTTCCAAAAGACACATTAGTAGTTATAATTTATGTAAGCAATCTTTTATTGCAGTCATATTTTTATCATGCATGGAGAAATGTATTTCTGACGAATTACTAAATTTTCCTCATACTTACAGGCGTGATAAATAGTAAAATGGAAATAGACCTGCATTCTACATTGCCAAAACATTTTCAAAGTATAATCGCAGTGTCCATTTCTGCATTTGTGATGAAAAAAATTCTCCTTGCTTCATGTGATCCCTTTAAAACATTCCTAGTTTTTTGAAAATGGCCTTTGCTTCCAGCTCGACTTTAAATTCTAACATCTGTTATGTTTCGGAAAAGTTTGGAGACAATAATTAAAACAGTTCTGTTTCAATTAAAACCAGAGCTGTCAGAAACATATTTTTATTGGTTTTTTATTTTTTATATATTTTCCTACTGAAATAAAATTTTATTTGCATTCGTGATAGATTTTCTACTTCGCTTTTCTTTGGTCTTTGATTCGTTTACAAGTGGTCTTATTTTCCCGTTACTTAGATCTGTTTTTATTTTCTTTTTTCCCCCATTTTCGTAACTGAAGTTTTAATAAACGTTTCATTTTTTTTTTTTTTTTGTGATACTAAAAACTTAAACATGCATCTACTTGAGATTATTTTTGAGTTCTCGGAACTAGTGTCAATCAGTTTGTTTTGATCACTAGATTTCAGTGTTTTTTTTTTTTTTTTTGTAATTTAGATTTGTGCTGCATTCATTTAATATCATTGATGGTAATTCTTTTGAGATTTTTACTTAGTCATAGCATTGAATTCGTTTTACCAAAACAGTACTTAAAGATCAGACTAAATTGAATTCAAAAATCGCTATTTTTATGTTGTTATTGCATTGCATGTAGAATCTTACACCAGATCGAGCCATACCAACGTAATTAAAAGAAAAAAACCCTTAATAATTATTTACCAGTGCGGTAAGAGCTCGAGTCCCAACTTTTTTAAGCACCAGGCACACGTTTTTACACTTTCCTGCAAAGTAGTGATAGTGCGACTTACTTTAGGCTGACTATGAGAGACATAGTTTACCTTATAAAAATGTTAAAAATACTTGTTTTTTTATTTATTCGATTTTTTTTAAATTTATTTTTTGTGATTTTTGCTTCTTTTTTATTCTCAAGCGAACGAATAACGAAATGAAGGAGAAATGTATACATTTTTTATTTCATTTTGTTGATCATAATTTTTGTAACTTTAATAGTACTGCTTGTTAAATTTAAGTACAATACTGGTATTGTTACTTATCTTTACAGTTTTAAACTTTGTGATTACGTTGTTTTGAATGTGTTCTGCTTTTATGAATTTAGTTTGTTTTTAATCTTTATATAAATGAACCAGAACCATCAGAGAGCTACAAATGTGTATGTCCGGGGTAAACTCGGAAACTACTGGACCGATTTCGTTGAAATTTTCGGTTTGTTTTGGTTCTTGCAGGGAAGGTTCGAAAACATTTGATGAAGTTCCAAATTCAAGTTTAGGAACCAAAAATGGCTTTTACTGCTTGAAATAATTATCGTATCGCCTCGATTTTAACTTCATTGGAAAGTGCGGAAAAATACATCCTTGAAAGACTTTCTACTCATATTACAAAGGAACAGAAAGCCTTCATTAACGAGGGGAAAAGTCATACGCATTTTAAATAAGGGAAAATCAGTTTTATTTTCGACATTTGAAGCGTTGCCATTTTTGCTAAAGTGAGGAGAAATAAAATTCTTCAACGGCTTTAGGCTTCTCCAATAACGGGGGACCTAAAATTATCGTCTATGCCAAATATGTTTTTAATGAAGTAAATTTAACTGAATGCATGACATGTTGTTGCCCTTTTTGCTCAAGTATGGACAAATAAAACCTTTTTTAGGTTTGCAACCTGCAACCTTTTTTAGGTTTCTCCGATAGTGAGAGATAAAATTTTCCTCTTTCGATTATTCTTAGATTATTAAGGTTTAGTTATTGGTTTGTGCAGATTTAAGACGATTGATAAAACCTTTAATTTAAATTTATAATTGAAATGTTATTTACTGTAGTATTAAATCTAATTGAGACCTAAAATTTACTGTTTTGAAATTATTAAAGAATTTCTAATCAAGGGACTGCCAACCTGTGGGCCGTGATCCCTATCGGGATCGTGAAGCATTTTTTTTTTTTTTTGGGTCGGGACACAATTCCATAAGTGCAATAAATTGTGCCAATTCCATAAGTGCAAGTGTTGAAATAATATGTTATGAATGATAGTAGGTATTTTCTATTTTTTATAATCATTGTATTACAAGCATTATTAAGCACAAATAAAATGTCTCAAGCACCTCAAGTAATCATTTAAAACCTGCACATTGTATGCATGTATAACATACTCCCTATACATGTGGAGTCGCGGATTGTTTAAATGGCAAAAATAGAGCCACAACATGTAAAGGATTAATTACCACTGGTCTAATCTGATGTGTTTTTTTTCCTTTAAAAATTGGCGTCCTTATTCGACTGGTGTGTTTTGGGGAATATTGAACTTATTCAAAAAGGAAATTTCTGATGCTGTTTTCTTAATCTTAATGTTTTGTTTTTCTTTTCCATCTTCTTTTTTTTAGATATACTACTGTTGATGCTATTTTGGAGTTTTCTTTATTAATGTCGTTTTTGAAACCACTTTCCCTACTTAAAATGAAATTTTTAAAGCGACGTGACGATTTTATCAGGTGTTTATAGAGGCCGATTTCTTTATTCCAATAGGGACTTTTAAGAAAGTTTTTTTTCTTTTTCTAAAGAAAAATTCTGGGGAACTATCGTCCTCATTCTAATTGTATTTTTCAGGAACTATATTATTTTTATTCTGTCTAAAGTTTTTAACGGAACTGTTGATTTTATTTCTAAATCATTGTCCTCAATTTTATTGTGAGTTTTAGTGATCGATTTTCTCACACTAATGAGAGTTTTCAGATTAAGGTTGGTTTAGAAATAAGATTTTTTTTTTTGAGTTCACACACACCACCCCTAATTGGTAACTAATTTATGCTTTTCAATCAAAATTCATGGCTTCTATTGACGATATTTCAGGACTGTTGTCTTTATTTTACTATCCCAAAATTTGGCTATATTTCTCCTTATTTATTCATGAAAAAAAATTATGCAAGCGTCTCGCGGCTTCAGTTTCTTTTTCCACCAAGAAACTCTGTAGCAATTGAGGTAGCCCACGCAGTGTGGAGCACATTTTGATGGGGATTGGGATTTTTAAATACAGCGCTGACTTTATTTCAGAACCGTTGTCCTATTTCTTTAAAGGACTAGTCCCGATTCGACGGGCACATTTTAAAGATTAATAACCTTACTGCAATGAGGTTTTATTAGGCGCTGTTGTCATTATTGTAACGGGAAATTTTGCTTGAATTTGTTTTCTTTTATTCAAGCCTGAGGGTTGAATGTGTCACTTGACCTCGCTTTGATTTTCGAGATAGACCGTGCAAAGCATGGCGGCGATGCAAACAGTAGTTTTTTTAAATCATTCTAACAAAATTAGTGGGGGAAAATATGTTTCGTAAAAGTTGTCATTTTTGCCCAATTGACTTCACCAAAATTGGTGTTTCACTGAAAATGCGATTTTTCATAAGTGAAACAGTTAAATAAAAGTCGTGATTCTTTTTAGTAGAAAAATATGTGCGGTTTTCAGTTTTTAATATTCATCTGGAGTGTGTTTTTTAATCAAATAATTTCTTCTTCTTCTTTAGGGGTGGGAGGATTTCCATTTATTGTAACTATATCGCATATTTCGATTAAAGTCTTTTTCCTTCAGGGGAAGCACGGATTTTCATTTTGTTCTTTTAGTACTAATAAGTATTTCAATTAAATTCTTTATTCTTCAAATGCAAATCTTGGATGGGGGGACTTTTACTGTTCTGAATTTTAGCTGCATGACTTAAATGCAGAAATGTCTTATGGATTCAATGGTTGAAAGTTATTATCTTATTATTTAACATTAAGCACTTATCTACGGTGATTTTGAATAACTTTAAAGAGTACTTAAATTAAATGAACAAAACATCAAGTAAGCTTTGTGCTACAATATGATTAAATTGAAAACCAAGGTAAATAAAGCGCAAATTAACACAAAAATACCGCATACAGCTATTTTATTGCTACAATGGAGCCTCTTAAGGCTCCATTGTCAACTGGTTCTTATGGAACCAGTTGACGTCTTTATAACCGGATTTTTTTTTTATTTCATAGAGTTTGTACGAATTTTAATTAACGAAATGAAAACTTTTCTTCTGTTTTGGAGCGGAAAGTAAAATTCACATAAGCTAAAAGAGCTTTTTTTAAGCCTTATAGAAGCACGGCCGTGCGGGTGCTATAAGATAATAATTCGTGTACTTGAGACAATTTTTCATTGATTTTTTATAATGATTTCTTGGACACACTAGTTGCCAAAAGTCACGTCACATGCAGTGCTGTGCGGTACTGCTAAGAAAATATGAAGCATTGAAAAAATATTAACACATTAAAAAATATAGTATGTCAAAAAAGTATTCACTAGTTACTCTTTAAGTTAATCCCTAATTTGAAGGATATAGTTTGCCGTAGCACCATATCAAGCTTGCGATTTACGTTAAAAAGGAAAGAGTTAATTGCTAAAATTTTTACGTTAAGTTTTCAGTCACTGTGTGACGTACTTTTTTTTTTTTTTTTTTTTGAGTCGATATCAGGGAGCGAAAATTAACTTACGTACATGAAGTTTCCCATAATAATGGTAAAATGATTTTCTTGAAAACATTAAATTTCTGCTAGAGATAAATAATCTGATAATCAGCATATGGATTTGGGAAAATATTTATGAGTATTGCACCGATTTTCGGAGGCGCACATTTAGTTTTCAATTATTCTTTTTTTTCCAAATTTCAAAAGTTTTAACGCTAAATTTCATTTGACAGCTAAAATCTCGTTCTAGTAAAGACATCAACTAAAATTACCTAAGAACAAAGTGAACCCTCGTAAAATCAGTATAATGGTATTTTGTGCGAAATGATTTTGCTGGTCCCTTAGACTTTATTGAAACGGGATTCGGCTGCTTTTTTTTTCAAGTAATTGTGCATAAACATTTCTAGAACATATGGAGCTTATTAATGAGAATTAGAAGCTTCAAGGTTCGTGTAAGATTTTCAATATTGATCCAAAATTTTCAAAATTAAATGTTTCGACTCATACACACAATTGATATTATCTTCCATAAATATAGCTTACTCAATATTTCATATTTATTGTCTTTAGTATACTCCGAGTAGTTTAAGTAGCCGCATACATTCCTTAAACTCAAGCGACGTGAGAGCGTTGCGTATATTTTGTAAGAATGTTAAAGGTATCCTTTTTTTTTATGCTCCAGGTAGGTATTTTCTATGAAGCATTTGCAAAGGCATGCTGCTATCAGCAAATTAAGTTCGTCTACGAACTAGTTTTACTTTTTCGGCCACGTTTTCAGGCGCGATTACCTTTATAACTTTATAATTTGCATGAGAAAGCGTACATAAAAATAAAAGTTGCCAAAAGGGTTCTATTTTTACCGAAAAGAGTTTTAGAAGAAAAGTTTATTGTAAACAGATGAAATTTATTTGTTTATTTTTTGAAATAACTTTTGCGTTTTAAAAAACGAAGTTAAAATATTTTGCATTTGTAATTAATAAATTAACTAACTCATCCGTCACTCTCATAGTGTGTATTTATTTTTATTCCATTTCAACATTAACTAAACTCGAAGATTTGAATGAAAATATGAAAGAAATCGCGAAAGTATATTGATGTTAATTGAGAGCGGAGAGGTAAGTAGTATCCAGTTGGAGTTTTTGTTTCCCAAAAACAAATTTAATTTTTGCTTTACATTTTCTGTACATAAACGACTATAATTGGTTATTGTCAGTTTCCATCATTAGAAATTTAATGGTGGTAATTAGGTATTATTTTTGCATAAATTTGACTGAATTGGTTCTATATTCTGTATGTTGTTTTTCTTGTGGGGAGGGGGAGGCATACAAATATATTACTTACTTGAAGAATGTTAGAAAAAAAAACAGTATACTTATCGAAAAAATATCATAAACTATGTATTGCAAAATGAATGAAATATGTCATGTTCTATGACCCCCCCCCCCACTTGCCAAAAGTTCAACTCCCAGTCCTCGCTTAAACCCCTGTAGACTCATAAATGTCAGATTACTTTCTCTGAAAATTACTTTAATGACCTTAAACACAGTTAAAAATGCATTGTGTCTTGCTTTTCAATATTTCATTCCCAACATTGTAAATGTTTTATTTTATGTGCATCACATGCAGTGGATATTGAAGTAACTTCTCACATCACCTTCATGGCCATCGGAGATAAAATAAGATATTTCATATGTAGTTATATATTTTTTTATTATAGATATTTCATATTATAGATATTTCATATAGATATTTTTTATATAGATATTTCATATGTAGTTATATATTTTTTTATTATATTTTTTTTATAAGATTTTCATATGTGATACTTCATATGTTGGCGCCCCGGGCGCCAACATATGAAGTGGCGTCATAAACTATGCTTTTACTACAGTTCAAATTCTTTTCAGCATTATTCTTTTTTTATAAATAGTTTTTAAGACCTAACACATTAGATTTTGGATTACATGTTTAATTATGTAATAATTGATTAAAAAATAAATTTAAAAAAAAAAAAAAAAACGCCCACCATTCTGCGTGTGGAAACGGGGCGTCAAAAAATATTCGCCCCGGGCGCCGTCCTCTCGTGGGACGGACCTGCGTAACATTTCGGGTAGTCAAATGTATTTATTTGAAAATTACCGTTGAGAAAATTGTGGTTAGGCAGCCTTACCTTCATTATAGTCCTGAGCGTTAGTGAGCACCAACAAAGCCAAGAGCGGCCACAGAGAACCCCGCAGGGTCCTCATCCTCTCAAATCCTTGTCTCACGCTCGCCTCATAAAACAGTGCCTCAGAAGTTGCCTATCTCTAAGCGAGAGATGCGATGCTGTCTGAAGAAACGACAGTGATGCGGCGCATCCTAAGAAAAACGAAGAACCTCATCTTATGTACGGGTAAGGCCTCGACGCCCACGCATATTTTGGTGCTGGATGGTGTAATGTGATCCAGGCTGTCGTGACCCCCAGTCGGGCACTGGCCTGCTCGACACTATCGCTTCAAGATGGGATAGCTGTCATCACACCACAGTCCTCGAAATCTGCCTCCGCGGTTGACGCGTCACACTAGATGGGGAATGACTTTCTGGATTTAGTTTTAACGTAGGAAGAACAGAAACTAACTAACACACTTCACTCCTCGAGGGGCCACAATGCCTGTCATTGTTGTGACTTAGCCAGTTACGGCACCCTCGAGGCCTTTTATTACATCATTACAACATATAGTTACACAAAAACAGAAGGCATTTACAACGTATAGTTGGACAAAAACATAACACATAAGACGATTACAGTCAGTTAGTTATACAAAACTAACTAACACAACCATTCCATCTTAAGTCATGATAAATCACTGGTAAACATTCATATTTGAAATTTTTAACTGTTTTCGAACAAAGATGAATATTTGATAAGAAATTTGAGGAGCAAAATTGCGAAAGGTCTAACATATTGGGACAATCAGTGATGAATCATTGCTTAGTAGCCGTCCACGAACATTTTTGATTTTTTTTAAACACAATCTAAATATTTAACCTAGCAAAAACGCAAAAAGTTTAACGCACTATTCCTATCTATGACATTTTTTAAAAATTACACAAGTGTGATTTTGCGCAACATTTTAGTTTTTAAGAAAGGGTTAGAGAAGTTGAAAAAAACTATGACCTGTAGTAGCTCTACACGTCGCAACAAAGGTGTAACGATCAATAAATATTTGTCAAAATGGTTCGTTATTGCGACAGTGAGAGTTTTGCATTGCGACGCGTGTACTACAGCAGCTGGCCACAAATTGCAACAACAGCTTTGACCTTTTTAAAAAACTAAAATATCGCTTAAAATCGTCTTTGTGTAAGAAATTAGTGATCTGTTTTTGCATCCATCGGTTTCTGACTTAGTGTATTGCGTCATCATTGCGTTTTCGATCATATGTGGCAGTGAGAAGCAACAGGATGTAAGTGATTTTTTTTTTTTTTTTTATCACGAGAAACGCATTTGAGGTTCAGAACCTAGGTAGGGTTTATTCATTTTTTTTTCTAAATTTTGCTGTACAGCAGCACCTCTCAGGGCTACTAGTACTATCTTTTGCACCAACGCACAGGAGAGGTTCTCCCGCCATTTGTGCAGATTTTCTCCAAATTTTTAATTTCGCCACTTACATCTCTTTGCATCTCACTGCCTGATTTGTTCATGTTTGATTATTGATTCTTATCCATTGTGATGTACCACATTTGCCACGTCGTTGATTGTGGAGGGTGCCATTTTGGTATAAATGGCGTGCTTTACCACAGCGGCCCACGAACATTTTGCAAAATTTAGCCGTTTCGGAAATGCTTCCATCCATGCTTAAAAGATAATAATCATTAATTTTCGGACGTCGCACAAATCGCTCCGTCTCTGCATGACAGAAAGAATTGAAACTGTCATGCAGAGACTCAAACACACAACAGACACGCTTTGTAAACCACGAAGAGATGGCGGATGATCTTCAAATGGAAACATAATTTGTATCTGCAATAGGTTGTTTATTATTATTCTGTAATAGGCTAGTTCAGCAAGAACTACTCTTACTCCTCGGTGCTTCTGACTGATTCCACCAATTACAAATGATGTTTTTGCTTCAAGGTCATCTGCCATCTCTTCATGGTCTATCTCTGTATCCACCAAATTTGTTGATGACACGTGCGTTCTGCAAGTGATTGCTAACGTTGTCGTCGACAGAATATATGCGTAAATATAGAGGAAAAGATATAAAAATGGGCACAGGTGTAAATATGGGCACTCCTCCCGAGTGGCTAAGAGGGGTACTGAAGATTGTCGGTGAGGATTGTATATGATGCCATTTACTAATATAAGATAGCAAAGAGCAGTTGGAAACATTCTTTCAAGAAGTGTGGATGCAATTAGAGTTACTGTGCAAAAAATTAGTGTTTTTCTGGACTGCAAACTTTTAAGATATACGTATGCAAATTCATTTTCCTATCATGTTCTTATGGCAAGTTAAAAACAATTCCACAGTGACATCCAGAAAGTGGAGATCTTAATCTACTTTTTGAAGAACACAATTAGTCAGGCACGCTTTTATGTTACGCGTGAGCGTGGCTGTCTTTCTAAGTTGTAGACGATGTAAGTATGGGCCCTCCATTTAAAGAGTGCACAACTCTATGCCTCATTTTTTTTAAAAAAAAACAGAAAAATCTTTCAAGCGATGCAACTTGCATTTTTCGGGGTGGAAAGTTGCTTGAAGTCACTCGGGAAGAGGTGTGTGTGAAATGTGTACCCCACGTTCGGCACAATGAAATGTGTACCCCACGTTCGGCTTAATCTAAACCTGCCTAATGTGGGTACATTTAGATTGTGCGGCGCTGAAAGCTCCAGTTATGTTTGCGATTTCGGTAAATATTTTTTTTCCATGTAATAAATAAATTCTCTACCATTTTGTGCAGTTTCATCCTGTTTTTAAAATATTCTTGGTAATTTTTTTGAAGGGTGCCCACATTTACACTCCATTTTTTTCTGGTGCTGTTTTTTAAGCATTTTGTAAATCGCCGTTTTCGAAACGAAATCATTGATATTAATCATTGTTAGGCCTCCCCGCATAAAGGATACTTGCCGTACTTGTTAATAAAAGACGGAATCTAGAATTCTTCGAATTAAAAGTAGTAATTTAAAATCGCATACAAAAGAGGGTTCCCATGTTTACACCTTTTCCTCTCTCTCTCTCAATATATATATATATATATATATATATATATATATATATATATATATATATATATATATATATATATATATATACTTTCGATAGGCAAACGGCAGTATCTGCAGAAATAAGTTTTCGAGATATTTGAAGAAATGTGTGTTGGATTCAATACTAACAATAGGGGAATGTTGAAATTAGACGTCTTTTCGCACCTTTTTTTCAGTGGAAACGAAATAAGTAAGCTTGTACAATAAAACTAACGTACAATAGATGATAAAAGTTCAAAAACATGAAAAATGTGCAGTACCTGCCCACGGCAGTATATAATGCACCAAAAGAGACCGATATAAAGCTCAGGGCCTATTATCTCGCTCATTTATAATTCAATTGAGTTCAATATTTGTACATCCGTCAATGAATCATGAAAAACAAGCAAAAAATCACTCCATGTGAAAATTCAGTAACAATTTATGTTTGTCAGCAGTTTAACGAAAAATGGCGAGTTGTCCTGAATACGAACATGAGTCTCTAGTCTAGCAAACTCTAAATAAACTCCAAAAAATAAAATTAAACTAAATACAAATTGTGAAATTGCTAAACTTAAATACAAAAACATAGTACACTACATTTGACAAACTCAAAACTATCAAAAATTCCGTAGTTACAACAATCAAAAAGAGAAGGATCAACTGTAACTAATGTAAACTGTAACTAATTTCTGAAATTTAGTTTATTCTCAACTATTTACGATGAAGGATAATCAAAAAACATTTTTGTTTTCCTCCATTTGTTACTCGTTCCCTAAACGCATGGGTGTTATAAATTTTGATGGAAAATGACAGCTAAAACATACTTTTCATGCGACAAAAATTGCAAAACAATTGAGGCAGTGAGAAGCAAAGGGATGTAAGTGGAAAATTAAAAAAATGGAGATAACCAGTACACATGGTAGATGAACCCCTCCTCTATGTTGGAGCAAGAGATGGTACTAGTAGCCCTCTTAGGTGCTGCTGTACAGCATAATTTACGGAAAAAAAAATCAATGAAAGTCTTCTTACAACGTTATCTTTATAGTCGTTTTACTCGAAACTTGAAAATGTCCACTTACATCCCTTTGCTTCTCATTGTCTCAATTGGTCTTATTTCTCGGGAAATCCTTAAAAATGTGAATTTTTGAAAGTGTTCCAATACTTTTGGCCCAATAGTATATATACATTATATATTTTAGGGGGAGGGTTGCCCAAAACGGGGACACTAAATGAAATATAAGAAAGATAAGAAAAATTCAATCCGTTTTCTTTTTAGAATCCTTCTTAGACTATCAAGAAATAAAGTTGTCTGCTAAATAATAATAATAATAACAATTATATTGAGTCAGAAAAATATTTTTTCTGAACATGAGCAAATCCACGTTTCTGACAATCGGTGGTTAAAATGGAGGTAACTCAATAAAACAACGAGCTTTCGTTTTATTCAAAAATTTATCAATAACTCTTCACAGATAAAATTAGAGGAATTTAAAATTTCGAAGTGTGTGTGTGTGTGGAATGCAATGTGCTCACGAATGTTTAAAGCTTTCTTTTAGGAAATAAGCAGGCATTAGTTTTCTGTTCGAAGAAAGCTGAGAAAAAAAGTCATATAAAGTTTATATCACCCGTTTCTGCTCTTGAATAGGCTTTGCATGCCCTACCTCGAGGGGAGGTGAGATCTGTAACACTAAGTACATCCATCTTGGTCGAATGCAGGGACAACCCTGTTTTGAACAGCTGTTGATCTTCCCATTAGAGCGGCCATCAAGATATTTTATCAAAAATAGTGCTTCTTTTGACAGGAAAATATGTCTTGAATTGTATCAAAATTTAGCTTAAGCCCAAGATAGTCAATGTTGTACTTAACTAATTCGTACGTTTTGAGGTGACTTGATCAGGGTGTATAGAGTAAAAGGTAAAAATCGAAAAAAAAAATTAATTTGAATTTTGTAATCTTGAATTTAAATTATGTTTTTCGCAATCACGTGTGTATGTAGGCAAGTGTGTTTGTGTGTCGGGGGTATGTGTGTTTGTGTGTAGGAGGTATGTGTATGTGTGTAGGCATGTGTGTTTGTGTCTGTGTGCAGGCATGAATGTGTGGGTAGTTGTGTGTATGTGTGTGTGTATGTGATCGTGTGTGTGTATGTGTTTGTGTGTGTGTGTGTATGTGTGTGTGTGTGTGTGTGTGTAGGTGTGGGTATGTATGCGCGTGTGTGTAGGATATAGATGCAACCTGGAGACGGTTTTCGCTGTAGGAGCAGCATCGTGAAGAACCGGTCGACGGTGATGCTGCAGATGATGGCGGGGGGAAAATAAAATCATAGGACATCAAAACAGTCAAATGAAAGCAATAAGCAATCGTGATTGCTCAAAAAGAAAAACTTTTGAAGTTTTCTTTCAGAAGTATAATTCGTTAACTACATCAACAACTCTATTAGTTTTGGTGTATAGACTCTAAGTGAGGGATGATAGATATGAATTTTACCCTTAGCACAGGATGCAGCACGGGATCAGTACTAATCAATAAGAAATTAGATATCTCTATTTAAGCCGACGTCCCTATTTTAGACAACTTCCCTGTTTGTGCACATATATATGGCGTGCTCAATGATGCATATGATTCAAGTGCCGATCATTTCAAGAGCTCCTTGTATTCAGTTAATAGCTGAACTCTTAAATTCGTTACCTTCTCATAAATACAAGCAAGCTAATAAAAAGAAAGTGAAAGTTTTCTTTTAGGTTTCTAGTAATTCCAGTAAAGACAGGCTATATGTAACATTTTAAAGAAGCATATATATGTCACACTGCAGGAAAGGGAAAAAGAGATCAAAAGGAAGAAAATAGTATAATAATGCATAGTTTAAGCAATAAACTGTGACACATAATTTAGACACATTTGGCTTTTCATATTATCTCCCACGTTTAACACTTCTGTACCATTTTACGTTAAAGAGACTGGAAAATTACTTAATTATACTGTTGAATTTCTTTACTCAGCACAGTTCTAGTACTGCCTTATTTTCTTTCAGTTTTCTGCTTAGAAAGGTGTTTCAGTAGAACAAAATGCTGCAAGTTTAATTAAATTAAGCTATGAGAAAGCACTTAATTCTTTTAAAGAGCATGATAAATAAACCGGTGTGTAATTGTCTTGAAATGAATATAACTTTATTTTAGCTAATTTCTTTCCTGAAAGATACGAAACTCTAAACTTTGACTCTTGTAAACGGAAAAATAATTTTACAGATAATAGCTTTTTTTGCTGTTGGAGAAACATAAAACTTTTGATATAATTGTTCGTCAAAAACGCAAATAAAAGGGAAAAAAGGACAAACAACTAGCTTACATTTTTCATCAAATTCAATAAAATTTTGTGTGTATTTTTTTTTTTTTACTTTTTTTGTGAAATATAATATGATTGAAACCTGAATATAGAGAACGTATTTGCCAGGGGTGCCCACCTAGATGGGGGGGGGGGCATGGCGCAGACTGAGTCATTGAAATTTTTAGGGGGTGGTTTTTGAGGGGTATATTCCACATTTTGGGGGGCTCTAATTTTTTGGGGGGTTAGGGGGGGTCTTCGTGACATTTAGGGGAGGGGGTTGCGCCCTTGCTCTTAGGGTGGTGGGCACTCCTGTATTAGATAATTATTCAAAAATCCCTAAAGCATCTTTGGCAGATATTTTGTAGAACAAAGATGTCATTCAAAGTGTTGCTTTCTTTCTGCCTTTGTTGCTATTTATTTAGTTATATGTATTAGATCTAAAATAAAAAGCTATTTGACCAAGAATAAAGTAAAACACCATTTTTGGGTCTTTTTCACGTATGCGGGATTTTTGTTGTGTTCATTGTACTGAACCATAAGTGAAAGATTATCGTAGTTTTTATCCTTAAAACCAAGTTTGAACTGGCGTCTCATTTGGAGTTGTAGACTCAAGTTAGATTATATTTTCAAATTGAATACCGGCAGTATAATATTTTAATTCGTAATCGTACGATTACATTTTACTTCTTTTCTTGTCATTTTTTGACTTTTAATGTTTTTCTTAATTATAAATAAACCAGCAGTACAGGCATCCAACGCGTCAAGTTTGAAAAAAAAAGTAGCTTTATGAGTTCTTTAAAAGTATTTTTTAGAAATCTTTTCTGGATTTGCAAATGTCTTAGCTTTCATAAGTTTTTTTGCTACGGTTTTTATTCTGCATGTTTCGCGTAGCTATGTTTCAGCATCATTTGCACATTAAGTAATTAACCATAAATGTTCTCCAGTTAGCACCATACATTGATCCAACTGAGCAATAAGGGCAAAATATAATGTAAAGTAATAATAATGATTCTTGTAATAATAATGATTTTCTAAAATGATTTTCATTTCGATGAATACATTTCCCAATAATTTTGTGGACCACAAATACTAACCTTGTGCATTACGGCTAAATAATTGCACCAGTTCTGATCAAGATGAATTAATGTCTCAAAATTGCGTATCATGATGAAAAAAAAAATGAATCTAAAGTCTTACATCCAGAAATAAATGCATTTAAAAAAAGATACGTGGTTTAATGCGCTCTCCTAGCTTTGCTCTGTGGGACTTTGCCCGGACAATAAATTTCAATTTTGCTATTCAACTTCAACTCATTTACTCCTATCTGCGTAGTAAAACAATTACCTTTTTTTCATAATAGAAAATTAACTATTATGTCAAATCTGATCAACTGTGGCTATCATTCGTTGACGTGGCTTTTGTGAAATAATTTTGCTGATGCTAATATCAGGGGATCATGCTTAAATTTTTGGGATAGCTGTTATTCTCAATTTGCTGAATGAAATTCCAAATTTTGCCAAATGATGATAATTTTCCCGAATGGAACTCCAAATTTCACCGAATAATGATAATTTGCCGAATCGTCGGAGAATTTTCCAAATAAGGACATTTTTGAGAGGTCACGTTGGCCTCCCGTGATCTAAAATCGGGGCTCAACTGGCTATCATAAGCTTTTAACAAATATTTTTGCTGATTATTTTCGTATACTAAGAAGGCGCTAACGATTTTAAAATGTTCAAAGATGTTAATACATTTGTTCGGAACTGTTTTTTTTTTTGATTGACCTTGAGGGGGGTGAGGGTTCTTGCAGAGACCCGCTATAAGTTGAGTATAGAACACACCTAACAGTCGGGGCACCGTAGGTTTCTTCCCTGGGAAAAATTTAAGAAATAGATGTAAAATTTTGTATTTATCCCCCACCCCACCTCTCCCCTATAAGGCCCCGACTTAGTTTCTGAGAGGGGACTAAGTTCCAAAATGCGAAGCTTAGATGATCTTCTGTTAGTCGGACCTCGATACGAGGTCACCCCTCGGGACTTCACGAAACTGATCTTATAAACGGGGTCTGATCTTATAACCGACTCATATATCTTAATTGATAACTAGTGATACCCGCACGGCTTTGCCCGTAATAGAAAAATCAAAAGGTCTTTTGGTTCGCCTGTATATTTACAAATAATGTATGGTGAATTTTCTCGCCAGTTGGCTTGTACCCATCTTACGGTTCCACGTTATGATAATTTTGTAATTTACTCGTCCATCTTATGATATTTTTTTTTTCTTAAAATTGGAATAGGAAAAGAACCACATCGAATTTTCGAAAAATCGCTTCGAGGTGCACACCCCCATGCTACATACTAACTTTGTGCCAAATTTCATGAAAATCGGCCGAACGGTTTAGGCGCTATGCGCGTCACAGACATCCTAGAGATATCCAGACATCCTCCGGACAGAGAGACTTTCAGCTTTATTATTAGTAAAGAATAATCATGTTTATACATTAATTCTTTGCAAAATTTAATTCGTTCAAAAATATCAGTTTCTTAGGTTCTAATAGTTTAATCTATTTGAACAATAAAAATTTTTGGAATCAATAAGAAATTTTGAAATGATTTTTAAAACTTTCATTTAGAATAAAGTTGCCTAAGAACTGATGTGCAACTTACATTACCTAAAATTATCATTAATACAGAACTGATGCGTTTTTCTTTAATTTAAGCACAATGGTTGCTAAGTATTTTCTTAAAATTTTCTTCGGCTTCTTATGAGAGGTAAAAAAGCGCGATATGTACACGCTGATCGCCCGCCTGCGTTACTGTTTCATATTTTAGTATCACTGTCGTAATACCGACTTTTTAATTTCTACTGTATTCTGTGCACTACATGCTACTTTTATAGGAAAAAGCACTTTTCACTTTTAAGGATCGTATATCGCGGAAAATTCTTGGAAGTGAATCTGTAAAACATTGAAATCACTCAAAGAAATTAGATAAAAGTGACCTCATAAGCGATTAATGTATTATGACCTGACCATATATCCGACAATACATAACATAGAATTCCTATTCAGTGAGCCAGGAGTTTAGAAAAGGGACCTTATATGCGGGGTAACTTTATAAGCGGGCAACTTTATATCGAGGTCTGACTATTAAGGACAGGAGGTCAAAGACTCTCCGGAGGAATTTTCCGAAAATGAAGGTGTAAATACGCAATTGCATGTCACGTTTGGTTACATTAGGGGATGTGGTTCCTTACTCCCCTTAGAAATTTTTTCGACATTAAATTCCCAAATACGCAATTAGGCCATCTTTGACAAATTCAAGAGAAGGAATGGAGTTCAGGGCTTCCATAGGAAGTTTTACAACTTGGAAGTTTAAAAAAAAAAACCCTCCACTTTAGAAGATCTTTGATGTTAGGAAGAGTGAGGCCCGCAGGCTCTCCCGGAGCTTTCCTGAAAACCGGAATTAAAAAAGGAAAGAAAGAGGGAGCTTTAAGAGAAATTGTTCTAAAACAACAAGGGGCGTCCATCGCTCCAAAAGCAATGATACCCCCTCAACTGATGCGGAGCACCCGCACCTTATGGATACCCCCCCCCCTCCACACACATGCACACAAAAGAGAGCCCAAAACCTTTTTAAATTGCTCCCCTAAAAGCTTCAGTGGCGCAGTCTGATCCATGAAAGTTTATGATACGATAAATTTCAAAATTGTAAAAAATGAAAAAAAAAAAAAAAAAAACACAGCTAGGAGTTCTTAAAAGTTTTTTAAGTACTAGTCTTAATTATTATGGCATTATTGTAAGGATCAAAAGCGGTATATGAACGAAGTATGCCTTGCTTCATTTTTGAGGAAAACAAAAAAACGTCATAAATCTCTTACTTGTTTTGTGGGAGAAAAAAAAATATGTCTGAATATTCTACACTGTAATATTAGCAGACCCGGATCTGCGTACCCGCAGTGCGAGGGACCCCACGTCTTTACATGGCCCAACGGTTCAAGATATTGAAAAAAATTAAGACTTATTAACTTGCAAACATAGGCGCCCATATGCAAAATTTTAAGGGGAGGAGGCTCAGATATTTTCCCCATAGACACCGATTTCATTGCAGATTTGAGTTATCAAAGTTTGACATTTTTGATAAATTTTTCATCAATGACTGGAGAAGAAATGTTTTTACCTTTTTGCAAAGAAAAAAGTACTAAAAGCAAAGAAGTTCTATATTTGTTGTCTTCATGAATTTTTCTTTCTCATTTTTTAAAACGCATTGCTCTTTTGATTCATCACCAGGGTGTAGGTCACAGGAAGTCACTGTGACCTCCCAAAAAATTCTTTATTCGGCAAAATTTTGCAGATAATGCAATCTTGGGCAAGTTTTTTACTTTAAATTCACACGGGGAGCAGGTTAGATGTGAGCGGCTTTGTTCAAAAAAAGTTCGTTTCCGGAAGTGAAGTAATAGTTTGACTATCATACGTGAAGGGGGGGGGGTACCCAAACAAATGGCGAAAAAGATATCGTTGTACACAGGCTCGACGAGAGGCCATGTCAGCCTAGTCGGAAACTAGGGCCCCGGGTTTGGGGGGGGGGGGGCGGCGACACTGACGCAAGGAAAAAAAAGAAAGAAAAGAAGGAAAGAAAGAAAAAAAAGAAAGGATGAAAGAAAAAAAGGGGGGGGGACTCCGAATAAGAGAAAAAGTAAAGGTTAAATAAAATTTACATTTTTTGTATTTACTATTGTGGCATTTAAAATAGAGTTAATTGTTTTCTAGTAAGCAGTTTTGATTTTCCCCCCTTTTTTCCTTATTTCCTCTTTTTCTTTTTCTTTTCGTCTTTTTTTCTTTTTTGGGGGGCGGTAGGGCGGCCCGATGACATAACTGACTAGGGACCATCCTTGGCTCTCTGCGGCCCTGGTTGTACACATAAAAAAAAGTTATAGCTCTAATTCAAACTAACACAAATGAAAAAAAATAAAATAAATTAAAGTGGCACTGATAACGATGAATGTGAAGATTTACAAGCTAAAACACCCTTTAACGTAGTCTATGGCTTTTGATATGCAGAAACGCTTCAAAATACTTTTGGAGCCAAAATGCAAATGGCGATGTTTTTCGAACCATGAGTAATTTCTAAAAAACAATAACGCAAGAAAGAGACAATACGAAAAAAAAAAAAAAAAACAACTTCTTTGGTGTTGCACAGAAGTAAAAATGTAACAAAAAATTGCTTTAATTTTTACGATTTCATTTTCACGAATCCGTCTTTGACGACCCCACTGTTATAACGAGCAAATATATAATAAGCGAGTTATAAGCGAGTTCTAATTTCGAACGTTAAAAAACTACGCCTTTTTCGGGTACTTGAAAGTTATGAAATGATGACTGGCAAAAAAAAAAAAAAAAAAAAATTAATTTTTTAACAAAGAATCCAAAGAGATTCAAAAGAAGATGCAGCTTTAACTTATGATAGAATTAACGAATGTGTTATGTCGTACATTAATCATAATGTTTTTAATTTATTAAGGTGTCAATGACTTAAATCAATTGATTTATATCAATACCTTGAATCGATTTAAAAAAAAAACAATTCAAAGCAATTTATATCTTAAATCCTAGAAATCTTTATTTTCTATTTTGTCCCATGAGTTAATCCTCACTTAAATGAATATTCTGTACCATTATTTTAAAAAATTGTATTTGAGTTAAGTAGTCAGTGAAGAGAAGATAATGAACAAGACTGGAAATTTTTTCTGGTCGCCAATGATTATACGAAGCACATTTATGAGTCGTCATTCCTTTTTTTCCTTCCCTTGTAACCCGATTTTTGTAAACCAAAAAAAGTAGTTTATCAAAAAATTTGCTTTTTAATGCTACTAAAACATAAAAATCCGCAGTTAAAAAAAGTTAATATAAAACATTACTGGCATTAACGTGAATTGTATAATTCTGTGTTAATTGTAAGAAAAGGGTTTTATTTTATTTTGATGAGAAAACGCGTTTTCTAACAACTTAAAATTCTTATTCTCTTTCATTCATATCTTCACTCCTCCATATCTTACTAACAAAGAGGAAAACTCATTAAATAACAAAAATCCAATGGAAAAAAAAAACATTTTGCAACTGTTATGATTTGGATGTCTGGTTCGGATAATGTTAGACCATCACAACCACAAAGCACTAGTTGCACAAATGATGAAGTCCTTCAATTGAAATGTTTTATTTTTCAGTAAAAATCTGGTTTTCATTTGCTGCAAGAAAGTGATGCCGACATCTTTAGTCTGGACTCAGAGATAAACACAAAGGCTAATTTACGAATGTGGTGCCTATAGGCTCGTTTAACTCTCTGCACTCCGTAAGTATAAAAAGGAAATTTAAAAAAAAAAAGAAGAAGCGGGAGAGGGAGTATAGGGACAGTTGCGAAATTCAAACGTTTTCAGCAGCCAAATAAAAGACTGGAAAATGCTGGAATTACCTTTTCATGTGTGATTATTTCTTCTTCACGCTTAAAGAGAGATTTCATTTCGAACCTAATTATGGGTTTATGCTCGGTTCTAGTTTTGACCAGAGTCACATTAAAATCCTAACACTGCGCTGTTTATATAAATATTTGGCTAATTTAGACCGGTTGCTTTTTTCCTCCGACCCGACTAGCATTAAAAGGAGTGCCCACAAGGCAAAGAAACAGACATGGAAGACAAGGATTGTTTTTTCAAGAAAGCTTCTTCCAGGAACTTTTTGACTTTCATTTCTGCACTGTAATTCCAATAGTATTATTGTTATTTAGCAAGATAACATATAAAAGCCTATTTTTACCTGGGACTACATGAAAGAGCGTGCTTTTTGAATCTTCCCGTAAACTTAGCATGTTGAGAAGTTGCATTGGTACTCTGTACAAAGGCAGCTTACTAGCTTCTCTATAATTGATTCTCATCTCTTGACTTCTCATTTTTTATTCCTCAGTCTTCTTGATTTTTTCTATCGTTGTATGTGTGTGCTTTTTGCCGTAATATTCGCATACGCTCTGCTGTTTTTTTATTTTCTTGTCATTTTCTTTTTGTTTACCTGCCATTCTTGCTCTGCTTAAAGTTTCTCTCTCTCTCTTTTTTTTTCTTTTGGACGGCCGATTTTTCCATAAAATGCAACCCAAGAAAATTCCACAAATATCTGTTGAAATTCGAGTTAGTTATTGCAAAAATTACAAAGTATTATATAGTAACATTGAAAAAACAACTGTTTCAATTATACATTTCATTCATTTTTTTCATTGAACTAAACGTTCGAAAGATGCAGTGTTTGTTTCAAGAGATTACGTTCCTCACAACCAATATGTTAACATTCGTCACGCTGATAGCTAATTGTGTAAATAATTTAATAAAAATTCAAAATTTTAAATGCATTCTAGGAAGCTCTTGGAAAGAGAATAAAGCAAAAATTTTTGTCCTACAAAAAGTGTTGAAGGGAAAATATGACGTTTTGTGACTAACGAAACAGACCGATTAACACAGAATTCAAATTAGGCTCAACGAGAAAAAAAATTAAAATTCAATGAAATAAATGAAAGAAACCGAAATCTCAAAATGTAAGCAATGACTGAAAAAAAAAAAAACATCGAATGTATGCTTAAAAAATTACAGGTCGCGTTTCTTGAATGCTTTATAGTTAAAATTTACATTTTGCTGTTGAAGATCTTCAAGGAGTAGTTATTCTACGCACGGCATCCATCTTGAAAAACTTTTTACGAGATTAGAAAATTAAGAATGTTATCTCTAAAATTATGAATAATGCATTAATAATGATTGAATTTGAAATTTTGGTCTGCAGGTTGACATTTTCGTGGAATGACCCAACTTTGCAAGAACTAGATTGGAAGATATCGAAGTTTAAAAAACGGATTTAAAAATAGAACAAAAGTACTTGAGGCATATTTTTAATGTAATACAGAAAGGAAAATATGACCCTGAACTCGCTGTCAAAAATCCAAGACGCTTCAGTTATCAGCGTAGACCAACGTGTGCTAATGGTGTTACAGAGCTGTATATTTTTCAATATGAACTGCTAATGATATCAAGGTACTCTTAAGTTATATCTTGAAAAATTATGCTTCAGTATGGTTTGAGAAAACAAATATTAACAAAAGAAAAAAAAAATTCCGTGAAACGTGGACCTGTACACATATTGAAAGTTACCCAATCTACCATTCGTTTATCTGAAAATCTCCTAAACCTCATGGATCTAATGATTCAAAGAAATGCATACTTTGCCAATTATGACAACTTGTTACTGGCAATTACAGTGGAAGACAGTCAAGGTATAAAAGAGTTGGATTACAGAAGGGCACACAAGAGAAAACATTATCCATCAGAAAACATTTTAATGAGCGATAGAGTGAAGCACGGTATAACGAGAGGTGAACGTATAACGCATAGTGAGAGAAAGGCCCATGTGGTCATGGTATTTTTTACTAAGAAAACGTGAAGCAAAAAATCTTTAATGTGGCAGTATCAGTACAACCTCTTTGTAAGATATTATAAGCAATAAGCCATTTTAAGTTTCTGTAGTGGAAAGTTCTTTGTTTTAGAAGGTGTTTTGCATATAATTTCCTCAGTCTTCTTCATTAGAAAACACATTTTGAACTTCTAAGCTAAATTTAATTTTTGCAAATCAATTTGTGAACATTACGGTAAATTTATGACAATGTTTAATTTTTTTATTGACTCAAAATTTCATTATTTTTTTCAAATTTGTCCAAAGAGATATGATGGGGCACTTTTGAACATTTCAAATATCCTCTCCATAACATCAATATGAGAAAAATAGACAGCGTCTATGTAGTATGATTATGCGGCATGTAAAATATCCTTCTAGTACTCGTTTGGCATTGGGAATCTCTTGGCAAAATTAAATTCCGGGTGCAGTTTCGCATGGAATAGAGCCTTGGTGGCTCCATCTACAGGGGAAACTTCTCGTGGCAATGGCATCCCACCTATAAAAGTGCTACTTGAGAGACTGGATGGATGCTATGCCGGGAGATCGTACTGGGTCTGTAAAAGGCAATTCCTCTACCGCAGCCCCATTTGAAAGGAGAAAAACAACAACATTTATATTGAGGCAAGGACGGTTACCGCATTTCAATTGGAACTGCGTCCACATTTGACTTACTGTCAGTAGGGAGTGGTCAAAAGTTCAATATTCAGGTCTGTCATACATAATGTGAGGCGATTTTTTGAAATGTTCGTCCTCAAAACGCAGCTTTAGGCTACCATTGGTTTCTTAAAGGGGGTAATAATTCCAACAACCCCTCTCTGGGTCTGCTCTTGAATGTAGGATAGTATAAAGTTTTTTAAATGGTAAAAAAAAATTACATTGTTATTTTTATATTACCAACTTTTCATGTATTGTTAATTAACTTATTATAGTGAATAGAGTTTATAATTTGGTGTTATATAAAAGAATTACAGGAAATATAAAGACACAAATTATTTTAAATTTAATCAAGCAATCAAGTGAAATCCATTAACTTCCTCCGTACGAAGCAAAAGCAATATATGATGCGACTAATATTTATATAATAAAATAATCTTTTCACTGTTGTAGTCATGTAGGTTATTTTCTTGCCTATCCAGTGATCAGAACATGCTATTAAGCTTTAAAATTTGATTTTTAGCAGAAGGATGCGTTGAAAAAATGAAAGTTGGTATATTGATTTGGAATACCTACCTCTAATTAAATATTTATTTTTATAAATATATTTTCTTAAAGTTGGAAGAACGTCTATTGTCTAAAAGAAAATTTTTATAACTTTTCAAACTCAACTCTATATTCTGTAACAACATGCATTATTGAAGCATCCGTATATATATATATATATATATATATATATATATATATATATATATATATATATATATATATATATATATATATATATATATATATATATATATATATATATATATATATATATATATATATATTATATTCAAATTTGAAAAAGAAAACGTCTTCTTTTCAATATTTTTTAGTCACAAGTTTACATGCCCGAGATTTGCTTTGACGTTTGAAAACCAACATTATTTTTTGAACAAAAGTTTTTAAACCGTAAAGTGTCTTTAAAATTCATAAGAACTGACTAAAAAATTGTACAAAGAATTAACAAAACGAAAATTGCTAACTACAAATGAAAAAAAAAAAGGCTGCGAATTGTACCCTATAAAATTTAAAAGGGCCAAAAATGCAAAATATGCGTTTATTATCAGTTTTCCTTTTAATAAATCTGATATTATTAGAAATAAATCTTGTTGTGCCAGATTTTTTTCACTATTGAAACCGTGAATATAATCCAATTGTGTTTCTCATTCTGAATGTCGGAAAATCTAATTAGCATAGCTGGAATTCACATCCACCCAGTACATTAATTAATACATATTTCAGCATTCCGGTCGAAAGGTATAAACATTCAAATATGATAATTGGTCCATTGAATTGAAACTGTTCCGCAGCAATAAATAACAAGTTTTTGTCCTTTCATCAGAATTAAATGTCTTCTCTATAGAAGTTATATCTTTTTCAAATTGCAAGTACAAGAATAATAACACTTGTACTTCTCCCAATTTCTATAAATTCATTTAGCATAGGTGCAATTCACGTCAATCTAATACCTTAATTAATGCATACTTCAGCATTCCGTTAGTTCAACTGCCTTAAATTTAATACCGCATGCGGGCGCAAATGTGAACTGCTCCACTTTCTACTCTCTGGGGAAGTGTTGACAAGAAGATCTATCGCGATGAAGGGAGAGGGGGATAGGGAATGGCAAGAGGGGCCCAAATGCCGGATCTTAGAAGGTCGCTGTCTTGTTGAAGACGGCGGTGTTGACCCCGGTCTAGCTGATAGACACCATGTGTTTCGCTAGCTCGACATTTATTTCAGCGGCCTTGCTGCGCTGCTCGCTTGGATGAGCAGTTGTAGTATGCAAAACGAGGAAGTGCTGTTTGACAAACGCTAGCCCGGACGCTTTGCTGTCGGATTTTATTGAAGCAAAATAATTTTCACACGCAGACCACGCTTGGGTCTTGGAATTTAGCTAGGAAATAAGGAGAAAAGATGCGAGTCGAGTTGCAGGGATCTATGATTAATATGCATATTCCTTCGAGATTATTTTCTTTGGCTAAAATAATGCTCTTGAATTTAGTACTAAGTAAAGGTTTAGTTAAAATTTCGTGGTTTATAAATAAATAGGTTTTTTGCTGAGGGGGCGTTTTGTATGATGGATGGTATGATGCAAATATCTTTCTCTCTCCATTACAACGCTAATACATGTAAAAAGATTCCAAGCTTGGAACCTAAGCATTTGGCTAAATGAAACTGACAAATGTTGTTCAATTCTTCCAGCAGCAGTATTGATACAAAAAAAAAAAAAAAAAATCATTACAACTTTCCAGGAGAGAACAAGTTTTATTAACTCGTCTTCGCATCGGTCATACCATGTTCACCCATAAATACCTCTTACGCCGTGAACCAGCTCCAACTTGTATTAAATGCCATAAAAACCAAACCAACCAACCAAAAAAAAAAAAAAAAAAGGCTAACACTGGCCAAAAAGCCGGCTCATTAAAGGTACTCCGATATACAAATTCTCTAAAAATGAGAAAACAAGCAGATATTTACAGGTAGAATTTAAAACTTATTACTTAGCAGGTGAAAATCTGGATAGCATAGTATTGGTCAAGAACTGGTTGTGATGTAAATGGCTGCTATCGAAAATTATTACTCCCGGCACTGGTTGCATTTGCTTTTTAAACGCTCCCTTTGAAGAAGATAAACTTAAAACTTGTTTAAATTTGTGCATGAGATCGTCCTTTATTGGTATGATTATTTCTAAACAAAACTTTGGATAGATTTTTAACTGATCAAACAGTTTGCAATCAAGAGTGGTGTGGTATCAAGCATATTTCTCCCTATATTACAACACTAATACATGTAAAATGATTTCATGCTTAGAGCTTTACAGTTGTTGAAATGGAACTTGCAAATGTTGTCCAGTTCACCATCAAAAGCAATCACACGTTGAAAAAGAGGTTCTTTTGTAGTAGAGAAACTCTACGCTTGTTTCCATGCGGGTGTCATTTAACATTATAATCCTTACTAATAAAAAAAAAAGAAACTTTGAATAGGGTTTTGGTTGATTAAACATTTTGCAAACAAGAATGGGGCACAATACAAGGGCATCTCTGGTTTCTTGTCTGTCCCTTGGTGAGCAATTTTTGCGGAAACCTCATTACGGAAAGGAAAATTTTCAGAAAAGTTATTACTTATTTTATTAATTAATAATAAAATGATTGTTATCTGACAAAAGCTAATTAACTTTTTTAGGGTATTTATTACCTAATTAAAACTAACAAAATATTTTTTGTATTTGTAAAATAATACACAGGGGAAGAGTGGGTTCAGTGAGACACGAAAATTCAATGATATTTTTTATTATTAAAAAACACAAATTAAATTCTTTCAAAAGGTAAAATATATTTCACTGTAATAGTTTTTTTTTTTTTTAAGTGGATCTAAAAAAATACGAATTTTCAAAACGGAGAAGGGGGAAAAAAACGGAAACGAAATGCAATTTTGTCTGTTTCCCCCTGGTAAGTGGGAAGAGTGAGACACATATTTTTTGAATCAGCGAACTTTGAAAGAAACTAAGTTTACCTGGAAAAATATCAATGATTGTGGTCGTTTGGTTAGGGTATGAGCTATTGCATTTGGCAAGGAAAATTTCATGTCTTGACACACAGTTGTGACATCTACCACGTATCTGTTTGGGACTGAGATAGAAAGATTTAATGATTCGGATTAGTAAAGTGACCTAAAGTGTCATCTTGTGATGTAATATTAGCTAATGATCAAATGTTTTCACTGTAGCCTATGTCTATTGCTTGTACAACAATTTCTTTCTTATCTCTTGCAAAAAATCTCCAAAATTGCTTATCTGGCTTCTTTTTTTCCTAGGCATTTTGAAATGTGGAAAATTATTATTACATTAAGCGCATTGCAACGAAACAATAAAAAATAATGAGATAAATAGAATAAGTACGAAATGGACATATTTATGTGATATTGAATAGCAATAAGAGTTATAATTCCATTCAAGCATCCTTATTTTGTCGATGCAGGACTTTCCATTATTTTATTATTTGCATCAACAGCTAGTTTTAATTAAATGTAATTCAATGTATAAATTTTCCACTTTTTATATGAAAGTACGTTGGGAGCGTTGAGCAATGAGTTAATGGTGTCTCACTGTTCCCTCATTGCAAAATATAAACTCAATGACCACCATTCTCAGACAAAGAAAATGACAACATCCTACTGCTAAAATGAACGTTTCCCTATAAGCTAATGAAAGGTTAGTAACACCAGTCTGTAAAGTTTATCTAACATTGTAACGAACAATGGAGATAATTTTACTTTGATCTTTTTAAACTATGATGACACAAATATTTTTCATACATGATACTTGAAAACAAACTGTTTTCTATACTATTGTTCACAGTATGTCGATCTGACTTTTCAAAAAAATTCCCAGGCTGGAAATATCCAAACAGAAAATATATTGCTGTTGTCTCAGTTTCACTGTACCCACTTCTTCCCTACACTTTATTATAAGAGTTTTTTTTTCAAAGAAACTCATGCCGCTTTGTATCAATAATTCTCAAATCATTAACTTTTGAAATTTTGGTTCCATAATTTGATCCGAAAAGTATGTGATACGCTACATAGTTTTAGGTAGTCTTTTAATAACTCTTATTTACACGTTAAGGTTTACAAAAATCAATAAATACCGAAAATGAATTTACTGTTTTGACTTTTGAGAAAGACATATAATTAAAATTTTTTGATTTCATATCTGGGAAACCACAAATTACAAGTTTTGCCAATGACTCAGGTTTTTTAATTCCACTTCTTATTTAAGCCCGATGGAATTCATTCTTTGATAAGTTTATCTTGTCCTTCGCGCATTAGGCATCACACATCAAACAGTTGACATTAAATTTTGTTTTACATTTCAAAAAAAGGACCAAAAAAGCTCATAAAAGAGAGAAAAATGGATCATTGGCTTTCTTCTCCATCATGACAGTGCAGTGTGCCAAACGTAACTATTGATTGCATAGTTTTGGGACGAAAAGAGAACTCCCGTGTGTCCACGTCCACCTTACTCATGTGATATACCAATTGCTTCTGGCTCCCCCTAAAAATTAAAACTTTGCTTTAAGGTAAAAGTTTTGACACCATTTATGGTTTTGAGAGGCTACGACTGCGCAGTTGAAAGCCGATTCGAGAGGCCCTTCCATTCCGAAAGTACTTCCATTCATGGATTCAGATTTGGAAAAAGTGCATTGCTAGGTAAAGATAGTACTTTGACGGAGATTTAATCAAAATCCATACAAACTAAGACTTATTACTTTTTTTTAAAATATTTTTCACCTCATTTTTTGATCATTCCTCGCGTACTTTTTTTCCCCTTTTTCAAGCCTGTAAATTTTGTAATTTACGAAAATTCCATTAATTACCTCAAATGGTACTTTGAATACATTGACACCTTTTCTCTATAAAAAGAACTTTTTTCTGAAAAAATATTCTTTGCTAAGGTCAGAGCATGTTTTGCATTTCCTTCCAAATTCTCACTTTAATATACGAGAGCAGTTCAATAAGTAATAAGACTACATTTATTAAAAAATGTAGAACAACTTCAATCGTCATAATTGACATGGGGTTTTTAAGAATAACTTCTGAAGGACTAAAGGCATTTATTCCAACATTCTGTCCACCTCTTAAGAACTTGTGAACGTTAAGTTTGAGAGAGCTTTTTCAAAACCGAATCCGCAGAGTTTAAACATGCTTTGTTGCTTTGAAAATGTTTGCTTCGTAATGGATTCTTAAGTTGAGGAAACAGCCAGAAATCATGTTGTAAAATAATTCTGCGATCCTCCTTGATAATAATAGCAGCAGTGCTAATCATTGTTTCTGTGATGGGCGTTGAAGGTTGTTGCTCACGTTCAATATCTTCCATAGTTTGTTTGCCCTCCTTAAAAGTTTTATGCCAGCAAAAAGTACTGACTCTAAACATTGCGTCATTGATGAAAACTTCATGTATCATATCAAAGATATCCGATGCTGATTTTGCAGACGAAAAAACTTGAATCGCATAACTTTGTTCCAACGACGCTTCCATTTTGACAACTGGCTGCGTCTTGTAGGCGCCCGCCAACAGGCTTCAATTCAATCACATGATACTCAGGAACGTGAGTCTTTATGCGCCAACTATCGGTAGCTTTTGTTAATACAGACAACAAACATTTTTCATGCCACAGAAATTAACATTCCAATGAGTGGTTTCGCGGCAGTAAAATTCGTCTTATTACTTATTGAACAGCTTACGTATATTATTCATCAAGAAGTTATCATTTGGTACAAAAGTAACCTACTAGTTAACTTTTTATTTTATTTTGAAAGTACAATTCAAAATTCATTTTTAATAAACTAGATTTTTTCCTTTTTAAAATTATTGAAAGTATTCTAAATTTATAAAATGGGGTTTAGCGAGAACTTATGTATAAAGGCCCATTTAAGCTATTTACTGCTTTGTCAAGGATATGAAATCGGCATTGAAAGATTCAAGCATATTTGCGTACTACTATGCAAAAGCCTTGCTGGTATTTTTAACTAAAATTTTTTCTCAATAAAATTGAAATACAATTATTCGACCAATGAACGAACATTACTTACAAATAAGCATTTATTTTTTAAATTTTAATATCGTTTTAATAGTTTTTTCTTTGATAATTAGGCAACTTAAACTTTGTTTTATACAATTGAATGGCTTACTGTAAAAGAAGGTTGCTCGAAATTACAATTTTCAGAAGGTCCGCATAAAAGCTTAAGACACCTAATGACATTTTATTTATTTTTAGACTTTGTTTATAACTCCTTTTGCATAACTGTACTGAAAAGCATGCAAGAGACGTTATTAAAATATATTAAAATATATACAGAAAAAAGGGGATCGATGTTGTAAACTCTAATGCTGACCTTTTCAAAACATTGAAATAGGAGCTAAACTTCGTTTTGCTGCAGTCCCTTCAATTTAAAAAGCGGAAACTACTAATATATATATATATATATATATATATATATATATATATATATATATATATATATATATATATATATATATATATATATATATATATATATATATATATATATATATATATATATATATATATATATATATATATATATATATATAGCTCCTATTTCAATGTTTTGAAAAGGTCAGCATTAAAATTTACAACATCGATCCCCTTTTTTCTGTATATATATATATATATATATATATATATATATATATAATGGGTTTGTGAACTAGTTACACGTGTTCATTCACTGGCTTGCTGCATCACTTTTTATTTAAAGTACCAAAACCTGATACAAATTAATAAATACTCGACTAGTTTGTAGGTAAACACAAATGATGGATCCGACCTTAAAAAATCACATTTTTGAAACTACTACACTAGAAACTACTAACTGGTATTTCACTTAAGGTAAAACACCAGTAGTGGCCAGTACTTTAGTAGTGGCCACGTTTTTACTTACATACTTTGAAGAAAGAAATAAACAATAACACTGTGATTTTTTTTTTGTTGATACTTAATGTAACTATCATATTGAATCAATTTTATTCATCAGGAGTGGCCACTAATGGATCAAATTTGAGGTTTGGGAAAAATAGATAAAAAATTGAACACATTGAAATTCTGGTATTTTAAGATCTTGGGACGATTAAGAGCGTCTATAATACGCTCATTGAGTTTCAAGGGAGGTAATTAATATTGTAGACCAACAGTTTAAAAATATACTTCACTGTGACTACTACTAGTTTTTTTTTACACCTTGAAGTGGCCACTGCTGAAGCACTATCCACTAGTAGTGTTATACTTTGCAATAAATATGCATTAATTTTAGGAGATATCAACCATTTTTTTAGTATCAAAATATAAATATGTATATGGCTGATATTTGAACCTTTTGTTACGCAACAAATGTCCAATCTGTAATACAATTCGGTTCACATGCCATACGGTATCGTCGTCGTGGGGTTACGTCAAAAACAGTTTAACAACCATCGATGCCGAAAACACTGCAAAATCTTAAAGAGTGCAATTGTGCGGCATTAAGAACCATTGGCAGTGTGATACTTTAAAATGTATGTAAAGAACTGGATTACTCATTAGGTGTTGTCAGGAAACAAAGGTTTCAATATTGAGCTTTTGAAATTGAATATTTTGTAAAATGTTATCACACGTAGCACATTTGGGTAATTCAATTTTATTGGGAAAAAACTTGGTGTGTTTCTCTTTGAATTCATGTATCTATTTTAATATGAGTAGTTTTTAGAAAATATAATTTTTTGAAATCGGGTCCATCACTGGTGCTCAGTCTGTATATCAATACAAATGATTATTATCAAATGTAACAGCTTTTAGCAATTTTGTTTATTTCTGAGGATTTCTTTATTGGTTCAAAATACTTTAATTTACAACTGAAGAAAATAATAAAATCATCAAACAAAAATAGATGCATTGCAGATTCATGATTAACTGAAACTGATTAGAGATTAATTTAGTTTGATTAGACATCATTAGAATAGTCAAAAATTCAATTTTACATTTGCTCTCCAGTTGAAGCATTAAAAAATAATACAAGAGCGGAATTACAGGCATATATCTAAGAAAAAAACTGCGCGAAAAGGAGAAACATCAATTGTGACGTCAGAGGAAACCACGCCTTGTTTCGCACGACTTGACTTTTTAAAATATCATTAATTTGAAGGCTGTTTCACGCAAAAGGTATTTTATGCTGCTAATTTCTTTTATGCTATTTCTAAAGACTCTAATTGATCGAAGTTGAAAGTTCTGATTAAAGATTTCAATCCCGCTGAATTTAAAGCTAACATGATCATAGTTTGAAAAAAATAATTTTAATTAAATTTAAATTCTAAAACAAAAATAAATTAACCAAACAAGTAAATAAATAATGAAAAACGCGCATTTAATTGTCAGACTATTTCATTTAGCCGTAAGAATTTACAACTTTTACAATAAAAAATGCCTTATAAAAAAATTATGAAATAATTATATATTATTATGCTACTAGTCGACCCGTGCGGAACTCCGCACTGTGCTTCAAATCGTTTCATAAGGCATTTCGCTTTTTAAGAATTTCAAAGGAAGAACATTATGAAGAAGAACCGAAAAAAAAGTAAGCGCAGAAGAGAAGGCATGTAATTTAAAGACATCAGTAACAAAACCTCGTTAAATACAACGTTGTGATAATTTGATCATAGCTCCCCTTTTAATCGTACATATTTTCAATGCAAACATAAATGTCATTAAAAGTGTGGCTGAGAGGTGACTCGTGAAAAAGCAATAATTGTGCATGTGAAAAAACAGGTTGTGGCAAATACAGTCCTGCACATGTCAGCATCTGACGGGAAAAAAAGAAACATTAAAGAGATATTTATTGGCACGTATTCGAATTGGCGCCATTCTGACTAACAGCCCGACACCCCAACAAACCTAGCAATTGCGCCTTTCGTTTCGAAAACTATTCATTGAAGGAATGCGTAGTAAAAAACAGCAAAAAAGCTTTTTGCCAAAAATAATAATAATAATAATAATAATAATAATAAGATCATGCATCTGTGTTTTGTCATTAACCAGCATGATACGATTTAAAATTATTCGCAAAGCATGGAATTTGATTAAAGAATGACGAAGATCTCACGTAGCGATTGAAACAAACATTCTAGAGAAGTAATAAATTTGATTGAAAATAAGTGTTTTTATCTTTGAATATTGAACTATTTCACATAGAAGGTTGCTTTAACCGTTACGGCTTAAATGCCCTCACATGTTTCTCTTTTAATCGAACATTTAAAATTCAAAACCAAAACCAGTTGAACTGAGTCCGTTCTTAAGTGTAATTTTTCGAACGTGGACAAAATGTATTTTTTTTTTCAGCAGAAAGCAGAGGAGTAGAAAATTATTTCTTGCTAATGAAGTTGATAATACATTTAATGCTTTATATCGTATTCGCGCGAATAAAAAATTAAAGGTTTACTGAGTGAAACTCGTAGTTTTAATCGGGCGTAGTATTTTTTCATTTGTACAAAAGGTCGAACACTGCTATTAGAAACATCTACATTTTAGCATACAACAAAAATGTTTTTCTGCACAAAAAGGATTTCTTTAGGTAAATCTAATACTTTTTTATGCTTACATTATGTTGAGTGGTCTGGATGTAGTCAAAGAACACAGTTCGATTAACAATCAACTTATCCGAATGATAACTGTAGCTTGCATAAAGGAGTCGAAACACCAAGTAGCATTCCCACTGCATTTATTTTATTAGGTGTGTATGTTATGAGCACATGTAATGCGTAATACTAATATAAATTTGATATTATGTCGGACAGCCCAAGCTTTGCCCGAAGTTCAGATAGTTTATAGCCGAACGCTCTACCGAAAAAAACTTATCAATTAAACCGAACAACTAAGTCCAGTGCTGTTAAGCTTTATTAAAATATGAACACACACAAAGGCTATTTTTTTTTTTTTTTTTTTGCCGAAAGCGACGTAAAAAATGGAAAACTGCATTAGAACTTTGCTTTAAAAAATGCATAAGAACTACAGGCAGCATCAAGGTTTTGAAACAGCAAGAGGCGATTTCGAAAACTTGAATTTTCGACCGTAAGTCTTTTTTTCGTCATTGGACAGCCTGATAAGTTTTAAAATGAGAGGGGATTAATATATAAGATAAGATATTGAAGAAAAATGTTTTTATTTTTGAAAATTTTTACAATTTGTTATCGCAGGCTGCTTAAACCGTTATAACTTAGATGGCAGCACGTGTTCATCATTTAACAGCACGGTTAAAATACAAAATAAATTGAACTATGCTTTCGAATATAGTAAAAATGTGATAAGCTATTTGTTTTTTAGCAAAAAGAAGAAAAAATATATATTTTACCCTTCAAATTGAGGTAGTATTTTATTTATTTGTACAAAGAGTCAAAAACTCATTAGAAGAATATATATTTCAATATACGATTTATTATTTTTTTTCTGAACAAAAAACAATTCTATTGTAGTCTTAAATCTTAAACCTGTTACTTATATTTTCGCTTACATTATGCTTTAATTTTCTTTCCAGAGCCAAAGCTTCAAAAAAAAAAAAAAAAAAAAACACGTGCAATTTCGAAGTAATTTAGCACAAAATCACTGAATGGTTTCATATCAGCAAGTAGCATTTCCTTCTCATTTATTCTATTCCCTCATAGTTGTTATTCATTTAATTCAGTTTACATGTAATGCGCGATATTTTTCTAATTTTTTTGTTGCAGATTGTTCGAACGTGGGCCCGAACACGTAATCTCCTGGTTACGAAGAGAACGCTCTGCCGATCAAGCTACTCAGCTCTGTCGGTCATAGCGCAAATTAAAGTTATAAGTTTGACCGAAAACCTTATTCTGGTTCTTTAAAACAGGTTTTTCGGCTAAAAGAAACAATTTTCAGACCTTGGGTCTATTTTTCGTCAGTAGCCAGCACCATAAGCTATAAAATAAGCCGTAAATCAAAGAAATCGATCAAGAATTGAGAGAAATTTGGCGTAGAAACCAAAAACAGGCTACAGAAATAATATATAAGGATTAAATGAATAGTATAAAAAATATATTATTTCTATTTCATAATTGATTTAAAGTAGTAACTATGATTACTTGATGTATCATTTCTGCAGTAAATCAAATAAAAAGCCAAAAGTTTTGTCATAGTTCTGAAGCAAATTTGCTAATTAGCAACCTGTGTCCTTAGTTAGTAATTACTAAATTCTTACACGTAATGTTCTATAGAACGCATTGTAGAAATAGATCTTGTATTAAAATGATTTCTTTCTAAGCTTGGAGCAATAAACAAATGATATTAGTTTTATCTGATGGAATAGCAAAAACAAAAACCTCTAAAACGTGTGACATTACCTTCATAATAAACATTGCTTCAGGTTTTCCATCCAATGAACCTCAATTTAAGTACAAAACAAGGGATGTACTCCTTCCATTTCCTACACCACCCTAATATTTTCTTTCTTCTCCACTCTTAAAGAAAGCGCTAGATAAGTAATGTCTCTTAAACAGAGCCCCCTTCAACTCTTTCCCATGAGTTCATCGGCCATAGGATAGGAAGTTTGCCGAAGTCATCAGCCTCTGAAAAGCAGATGGTCCAAACGTAGCATTGGAACGTCCTCTGTTCTAAACCCCATCGAGAGGCCCAGGAAGAACATGGTGAACCCAAACCAATAAGTTTGAAAGGGTCTAACCCCTTCCTCACATCAGGGATCTGTGACCAAATCGTTCAGCAGGGTTAAAACCATCGGGTTCTGCAGCCACCTGCCAAAGGGTTGAAGACCTAGCTTTGAACTCAACAAGCACTCGGAAATGTGTGTGATTCCTGGACGTCGCAGAGGCTTTCGAAGTTTGAACTTTTTGGATTATGTGCTCTGTTCTGCGTTTGTTTTTTTGTAAAACTTTAATTAAAATCCTTTTTGAAAATGTGTGATCAGTTCATTTTGTTGTTGTTGTAATTTTCGCTAATCTCAGGTTGCATAGCATAGCTAGAAAATCTCCACGAACCTAAAAATGTGAAATAAATCCAGGAACAGCAGCGGATCCTGGAGGAACTCTTGTGAAGCATAAACAAACTAAGATATGGGCAAGGGTGGCTATGTCGGCAGTGTACTAGTGGGATTTAGGGGAAATCTTGTAACCCTGCTGAAAAGTGAGGGCCGCTCATGAAGCGCAAATAGGCATTTTGATACGGTTCATTTTAAAATTTCATATTCACAGTTCATTTTAAATTTCATATATTGTAGAGTTAGAACACATTTTAAATGACCCACATATATATGTTCGGATGGACTATAGTCTACTAGCTTATGTAACATCCTTAATTTTTTATTGAACTTTTATGTCAAATTAACGCACTTTCAAAAATAATATACTAAGTCAAACTACGACCATATTTGTATACTCGAAGTCCCAAGGGACCGACTAAAGCCTTCAAGTAATATGTAATTCGAGTTATCAGAAGTTCCTTTCACAGAATTGTGAGGAAATATTTTAATTTCCTTTTTCAGGAATAGTACATAATGCATAGACTATGACACTTAAATAAAATTAATTATTAGTACTAAATGAAAATATCTGAACAGAGAATGAATTTTATTACCATAAATCAAAAAGGAAGTTATTTTTGACTGCTTTCATTTTTATCGCATCGAGTTTGTACGTCAAAGGCCCAATTTTTTGTCTCTTGTTTTCATTTCGTTTTGCTTCTAATCGTCCTTTTATCCTAAAAGCAGAAAATTTGAAGGATTCAGAAAAATGGCTATTTTTTAAAAATTTTGGCCGAAATTTTAACTTTTTCAAAGATTAGTTCAAGTAATCTTACAACATTGTGTATTAAGAAGCACTATTGTAAATGATTTATCCCCCTCACACAAGCTGATAAGCTAAACAATGTGTTAAATGAGATTTTGTTCTTATTTTGGCTGTACTTTTTGGCATAAAATGGAAATGAAACTCTTGTAAAAACTTCGACTTCAAAGGAGAGTACATTCGAGATATAGAGACAACCTTGTATTGAAAACACTACATTGTTTTGGAACCGAATGAAAATTTTGATGTAAAGGAATATTCGAGCAGTGAGGCTTCGAGTTATCGAGAATCGACTGTAATTGGTTTTCTCTAAACTTTGTTGGTAGTCTCAATTTTTATTTAAGTCTTGTTCAGAAATTATGAGTTATATGCAAACCTTGGTGTATCTGAACTTTTTTTGTTAGAATTCTTTCTTTTTCTGTGCTCTGCCGTAAGAATTCACTTTTTTGTATGAACCTTATTTGATAGTTCCTATTCCGAATCACAACTGACTACAACTGTATTTATGTCGAGGACTGCATACTAAGTGCCTTGCCTCCATTATTTTATATACGGATAGATGGCAGCACCATTAGCGGATCGATCAGTTAATAAGAATTTAGAAATAGTCCAGGAGCTAATAGCTACCTGGTGCTAGCACCCCCAGAGGTATCGTTTCACTTGGAGGACATTGAGACCACGAGAATATTTAACGTCGCCCAGTCCCCTTTAATGACGACGGTGGGTCTTCGACCATCGAGGTTGGAACTCAGGACCCTCCGGCCCCGAATCCGACACTCTACCGATCGGGCTACCACGGCCCCTATTTGATAGTTGTCCCTTTAGTACGGAAGCGTTGTTGCCATCAACTTTGCAGATGATAAAAATCTACCATTAGTTAAATTTTTAAATGGAGAATTTAATTTAACGATGTTCGAAGATTGGAATCTTAGCACAACGAGATATAAAAGTGCAGTTGATGCAGTCTTTAAACGATATTTAAACATATTCGAATCAAAGTTTTTTATTTCCTATTTTGGTTACCATAAACCTATAATATCAGTTTTGGAACATAATAATTATGATGACGACGATCATGGCGGAAAAAAATCCTGATATTAAATATGAATGATGCATATAAATTTGAAAAAATAATAAAAAAAAAATATTTTTATTTATATAAACCACATTTTTTAAATTTAAATCTGATTTTTTAAAAAAATTTTTTAAATGAGCCCCGAATTATCTGGCATTCCTCATTATTCGATTCCCGGCATGCTGGTAAATCTCACGGCATACCGGCTTTTCCGCCAAGACAGCTAAATATGGTTAATACAGTAAATTAATTTCGTGGAAAGTTCAGTATGTGTATTGATTGTTATTTTTATGCATGGAAAACTGAATAACTCAAAGTAAGAATTTATTTTCTAATCTTTCCCACATTTGCATATGGATGCTCGCACCTTCTGATAAACGTTAAAACTAGACTGTCGCTGATATTTTAAATCTAAAAATTATAAAACATTAATTTTTGAAACTACAATTAATTTTAAATGAAAATTAAACACACACCACACACACGCGCACGCACAAACATGCCAAATTTCTTTTGTATTATCAAGTTTTCACTTCTGTCGGTAGTCCCATGACGGCCTTTTTTTTTTTTTTTCTTTTTCTTTTTTTTTGACGTATACAAAATCAGCACCTATTGGAGAAATTCAAACTTGTTTTTACTAAAGACAAAAACGCTAAAAGTTTTTATATTTTTTTATTTTTAACAGCAAAAATTGAGATCATTTTTGAGATTCTAAATAAATGTCTTATTTACGTTTCAAAACATAGAAAAAAAATTCATAATGACAAAAATACATTTGTCCAGGCAAGGGTAGTCTCGAAAGTAACATATGTTAAAATTCATTAAAAAGTAAGTTCAGAGAATCATCTTTTTATTTTAGAAAAATCCTGATTCGAGATAGGTCGTCAAAGATGTCGTCTCAAACATAATTTCTCACATGCGATTTTCGACAAAATCTTTCAAGTTCTTTATCTCTAAAATGGGTACAACATATCTGTTTGCGGATTTATTTTAATATAGAACGGTGTTTTTTGCTGTTTAAAAAAACATTCACTATTTTGAAAGATGTTTAATTTTTCCGTTCAGTCTTTTGAAAAAAAAAAAAAAACCAATATAAATATATATATATATATATATATATATATATATAGGGGAAAAAGCAAAAAATCATCAAGCTAAAAGTCTTGAAAAATTCTCAAGTAATGGCAGTACCAGTCCTATTTCTTGGCGAAACTTTTAGAGCAATTAGCCAGTTTATGTTCCTGTAGTGAGTTTCTTTGTTTTAGCAGATGCTGATGTAATTTTATCATTCTTTTCTTCGCGTAAAAACAAATTACTAACATAAAGCAAAAATTAATTATTACAAACCATTATATGAACGTTCAAGTAAATTTGTGACGTAGAGGAGGGTGGCTCAAAGCGGGTAGGTCTTCGTATGCTCCCCCCCCCCCCATGGTTTGTAAGCGGCGACGCATACGTATGTCGTGTTCTCCATGAACACCCCCGAGTTTTAATCAGTCCCAGCGAAGCAGCAGTGAAGCGGCATGGCGCAACCAGGCTTTAAAAAAAAAAAAAAAAAAAAAGATACATTTCTACAATAAAATGAAGTTTTTTACCTTGTGATTAGTCAAAGACCAGCTTATTTTTTTGACTGTCAAAAATATTACGTTATTCTGTTACCATCCACCTACAAACAACAATAGTCATTTCGTTTGTTTCTTTCTTAAATTTAACGTTATAATTATTGAAATAAAAAACATGCCTTCGGGCAAAGCAGGTCGGGCAAAGCGGGTATAGGATTTAATTATATATTTATTTACAGTTTCTTGGCTCGTGTGCTGATTTAGATTTTCTATTTCAATTGGATAAGTATAGCTTTAAAAAGTTATTTTTTAGGATAGCAATTAATTTGTCTATTAATTTAATCGGTTACTTATTCGTGTTTTATAAACAAATGTTCTGACTTTAATTTGGATAAGTACAACTTTTTGATATATATTTTTATAATGACAGGTAGCTAGAAAATTATTTTAATCATTTACAACTTCATATTTGATTGGCAAATGTACCAAATCACAATTACTTAAGCTTACCCGCTTTGGGCTCCCTGCTAGGGCAAAGTGGGTTTTTTAAATGTTTGTAAAGTTTAATAATAAAAAAAATATAAGGTTTGAGAAATAATACAAAAATCACTTTTTATTTTGAAGTTCAAGAGCCCTGCTAGGATATAAAACCGAAATTGTTGCGATAAAAATCCAGAAACTACAATTTTCGAGCGATCTGCGAAAATCTACGCGCTTTGGGCTACCCTCCCCTATATAATAACGAAATCACTGATCGAGTGACGGTGACGTCATCAACAATGAAACTCACTCGGCGACATAATTTGATAATGTTATTTTGGTAATGTTTGACAGACAGGGAAATGCTATTTTTACAAGATTGAACTGGTTCCGATAACTTAACTGTTTTACTGGTAAAACTCATTTTAGGAGAATGAAGAAACGAAAAAGTGTTTAACCATGAATGCTATCTACTGGAGTTTAAGGTGAATCCCCTGGAGTTATGGTTAAAATTGCAACTATCAAAGTATCTCCAAACAGGCAATTGCTTCTTTTAAATGTAAAAGCAATTTTCACCCGTCATATCTTGACGGAAGATTTTCTGTTTAAATAGTTTAATTAAATTAAAATTTTTTTTTTTGAAATTAGTTCTAAGGCAGAGGATGGGGCACTTGTGAACACTACATGTAGGGGCACATGTGAACAGTTCTCATATCATCTCCGTAATATAATAGTAGTGTAGGGTTATTATAAGTGTGATAAAAAGGTGTAAACATTCATGGTTATCTTCGTACAAATTCAATTTTATTTTTCGTGTAAATTTATTGTCATTATTATAACATTATAATAAATTAATATTTCATTAATTTTATTATTTTTATTTTTTAAATTCTTTGGTTACTAAATAGTTGGCAAACAATTTAATGTTATATTTAATTTACAAGGAAAAAAATTAAGACAAAATATTTTCCTTTAACTGAAAACTGAAGTTTAAAATAGTTTTAAAATTCATCATCGCCTTCTGTATGAAGCTTAAACGCACTATATAATAAAATATTCTTTGTTTACTCATTAGTTTTTTTCTTGTCGATCCATGCTACGAAACTTAAAAATTTGACAGTTAGCTGAGTTACATAATTCGGAAAAAATATTTTCTTACTGACAGTTTAAACTGACACAGTACAGGTTACAAACCTTTCAATGTAACAGGTATACACGGTTATGTTTCGTGTTTCCCCTTAAAATGTGATGCTTGTCCTACATTTTTCAATCGTGTTCATATGTGTCCCAAGCTTGTTCACATGTACCCCCTCTAGGGGCACATGTGAACAATTTAGGATATTTTTTTAAAAAAATTCATAAAGTAATAAGATAAGTTTCTAAAAAATCTGAAAAAAAATCCGTGGCACAGAGAAAAGACTATTCAATCATGGAAACACTTTTGCTCTGAGAAATTGATAATATTTTTTTGAGAGATTGAGAAATGAAAAAAACTGTTCACATAGGCCACCTTTTCCCATATATATATATATAATATATATAATCTCAAAAATGTCAATATCGTTTTTTTTTTCTGTAGATCAGTACTATTGAGTGCTATATTCCCTGAAAATTAGAACTTCTCCTTTTTAGTTCAACAGGTTTTAGAGATATTTGAAAAAAAAAATCAGGACCTCTATATGTGAAGGTAGACATGACAATTCAAAATTTTCAGTAACAAAGGTGACCATTTTTTGGCACTACGCTGAAGCGTTTCGGCCCAAAAAATCGGCTAAAGATTGAGTTCTTGTTCTCATATGTGCTTCAAGCAATAATACAGATCCTAGTATTGTAGCTTATATGCATATAAACTGTTTATCCCCCTCTACCAGAAGGCTAAGTCTGTCAGAGTTAACTTATTCATAAATGACAAACCAGGCAACATTTCTCACGTGCGATTTTCGACAAAATTTAACGTTCTTAATCTCTGGAACTGTACAACATATCTCTTTGCGGATTCATTTAATTAAGAAGAGTGTGTTCTGCTGTTTGAAAAAATGTGCACTATTTTGAAAGATTTGTTTAATTTTTCCTTCCAGTCTTTTGAAAATGAAAATAATATAAATATACATAAATATTTTAATCTCAACAATGGCAATTTTGACATTTACATTTTTTTTTTGCTGCTGATCAGTACTATTGAGTACTATATTCCCTGAAAAGTAGAGCTTCCACTTTTTATTTCAACAGGTTTAAGAGACATTTGAAAAAAAAAAAAAAAAAAAAACATTTTTCAGGACCTCTATCTGTAAAGGTTGACTTGAAAATTTAAAATTTTCTGTAACAAAGGTGACCGGAAAACACTTTTAATTTAGTTATATAGCCACTTTTATTTTTTGTCGCTACATCATCCACGATTTTTTTTTTTTTTTTGTGATAGTTAGCGGCAATAAAAAATGAAAATGTCTATAACCCGTGCATTGAAACTCTGGATGAATTGGAACGAAACTTCCCAATCATACAAAAATTTTCCATACATTTACGCTAGTTTAATTTCAGCAGTCAACTTTTTCAAAGAAAAGTAATATTATGACGCTGAGAAATTAAATTTTGTCGCTCTGGGCACAAAAGTGGCTTATGAGCAAGACATTACGTGGATGGTCAAATAACCTCACGTTTTCATCATCTGAGAAACTTCGTATGTTAGTACAGACCTTTCCTTATTCTAAACTTAAGAATAGTATTTTTTTTATTAGGTGGGGGGAGAGTAGGCTTACACAACAGTTTACTGCGTTATAATTTATATAGCGTCAAAATTTTATCGAAGTTAGTCCCACATATAATTTTTTTTACCGGAGTGTTATACAATTTGTAGCACTAACGTCCTCAAACACTGCCATTTATTTTAAATAGAAAATATTATTACTGGCGTATTAACACTATAGAATCTTAGTAATGGCGTCACAACGTGCTGAATATTTCCTATTTTCTTTTTTTCAATAGCCAATATCGATATCTTTCACTAACATAGTGAAATTGATGTAGCGATGTACTAAAACAGTAACCTGATTGCCTTTGATGAGTCAATATCAGAATTTGACTTATTTGCGTTTTAAATCAATTTCGCGTTCTTTTTAAACAAAAACAAGAATAAAATATTAAAGTTTTTTTTTTGGTTGCTGTACGTGCTTAATATGAATGCTTGTGCGTGAGTTGAGAATATTTTGATGTAAAATTCGCGTCAATTTTCTAGTAATTTAGAATTAAATTTTCAATTATCTTTAAAAATTTTGAAGTTCCTCAAATTTTATTATAAATCTTTTTTTTAATTAATAAGTTTTTTTACTTGCATTTCTCCTATCCTAAAGAAAAATATGTTTCATTGTAATGTTATGTAACACAAAACATGGATACAAAGGAAAGAACACTTTATTTTGTTGATTTTAACAAATAGTTACTTGACGATAACAAATTTCGTTTGACAAGACATATTGACAATAACTTGCAGGTAGGCGGTATTTTATACTGATGAACTGATAAATATACTCTCATAGCAATTTTATTTCTTTACAAAACTATAATAAACACCGGTATAAAGAAACAAAATTATAAATAAACTCATCATGCAAACAACTAATTTTGTGATGCAAACTAAAAATTCGATTGTGAAGCTAATTAAAAAAAAATATAGTTTCCCTTCTAAACAAAAACATATTTTTAAAAATCTAATACTATATACTTATTAATCTATCACCCAATTATTTTTTGTCACAACTCCATAAAGAAAGACAATACTGGAATCACACCGGATTTATATCACATTAAACGTCTTTTTATTTTTCGCTACGTTAATGGTGATGAATATTTCATATTAACAATATCACAAATTATTTGAGTTCCAAAATAGATGCTGTATAGAAACTGTACAAGGTATCCCTATAATGAAATACGTATCGTTCATTTTCAAACTATATACAGTCGACTTTATTTATGAACATAAAGCATCCATATATATATATATATATATATATATATATATATATATATATATATATATATATATATATATATATATATATATATATATATATATATATGTATATAACTTTGATGATGACAATAATTAACATTTTTATTGGTCAAACGTATTGGTTTACGTTCAAAAGTTTTGGAGACATTTCCGAACAAGAAACTAATTTATAAGGCTTAGGAATGGTGTCGAAAATAGTTTTAACTCTAAAACGGAATTATTTTTTTTTTCAAAGATAAATTAAAATACTTTAATGTAATTAGGTTTTTAAACTAAAATCTCAAAATTATAATGTTTCAAATATAATATTTCGTCCAATGTACAAATTTCAATTTTTTAAAAAAATTACGCTTGGTAACCATTTTTCTCTGATGTGACATTTTATTTTTTCAAAGCACACATCTACCCCTTCCCCCTCTCCCCCCGCAAATACTTGTAAACTCATTGAGTTAACCTTTATGTAATAAAAGTGATAAAAATTGTGTATTTGTGATTCAAAGCACATATTTTACAGGCTAAACAAAGGTAACTCTTTTAAAATAAACTGTACGGAGCTCGTTTCACTTCCTTCTTTTTTATTTCGAATTTTCCCTATTTATTTCTGGTAATCGGAACCTTGTAAAAAGGTCGTATATAGTAAAAATTCGCCTTGAATTTCAGTTTTTTAATGATTAGTTAAGAGGTTAAGTTGGGAGAAAATATTATTAAACTAAAATAATACTTTTTATTTCATAATAAAGATTTTGAGTAAATTTTCTATTTAACAAATATATCTCTAAACTTATTTCAAAGTAAAAAATCATAGTAAAAAACTGCAAAAGATATCATTCTATTTTCTTTACCTTGTACTCTCTGGAAGATATCAACCAAAGAAGGTATTTTAGTACGAATGCATGAAGCGTGTAGCTGCAAAATTAAGAATTTCTATTTATTTCGCAAATACGTCTCCTCCACAGAAATTTCGAAACTTGAGTAGAACAACAAACTGAGATAGTCAGAGAATTTCAGAATGGTCCCTTTAATGGTTTTAACAAAACAGGAGTTGTTGTGACTCATATCTGTTTGTAGCGACAGATATGTGATTTTTCTTTTGAGATACCTGCTTTTGCAGCCATACGCTTCATGTATATTTCTCAACAATGGTTAGGCAATTAACCAACCTTTTAAATTTTACAAGTTCTCATTTCTCTTCGGTAAAAGTGGATGTGTTAGCCCTGAATCGTTCATATTTTTTATTAAAAAAATGATAAAGGAAATTTATCAATTGAATTCATGTATTTTCAACTTGCTTTTCTATATGCGCATTTGAATGATAAAACATAAGTTATTTATATGTAATCTAATTTTTAACGTATATGATTTCAAAAGTTGCCGTAGACTACCCTGTAGTATAAAAAATTGATTACTGTATGCATCAAACAATAGAACAAGTAGTATATTAAAACTAAAATGGAATAATATTTATGTAAACTTATATTTTATGTAGACTTATTTTGCAGTATTCTTTAAGTAAAAATGATTGTATGAAAATATTTTAACGAAAAAAAAAAAAAACAATAAGAAAAAACAATGAATACTTTATAATATTATGCACTGAATAAAGGTTAATTTTTTTAAATGTTTCGCTGTGAATAAAAATGTTGAGGGGGGAAAAATGTCCGAAAACTTTCAGGTAAAAAGAGAAAACTATAAATATTTAGCTTACTACTTTTAAAAGTTAATGCTACTAATTTACCAGCATTGTAAAAAAATACTTTTGTGATAATAAAGAGCAGTATTGTCAAGCTTTTATGACAAAGCACATTATCTACTGTGATGATTTTTTTTTCTATTTATAACTCTTCAAACTAATCAAAATTCACCAGTCGCAGAGATAATTATTTATTTTCTGAAAGTTTATATTTCTTGCTTTAAAAAAAATCAACAAAAAGACAATATTTAAACACAAATAATTAAATAATTTTCTCAACTAATATTCAACGTAAAATATAATGAATTCTGTAAAATTTTTATTTTAACTTTATATATTTATATACATGCTTATAAGCTTATATATATATATTATATGTATAAATAATAATCAGTCTTGCCAGAAACAATATCAAAACTAAAATCTGATTGACACAATCGCTCAAATATGTATAATACATCAATTAAGTAGCACTCGTTATTTATTATGCGTATCTCTTTTGACTAGTAAAAAATGCTACTTAATTTACATGTGTCCACATGGCGCAGCTCAATTTAAAAAAAAAACATTTTTTTATTTAAAATGACACAAAGACAAAGTAACAAAAACCACTCAATTTAAAATCTTTAAAAATATCAATTTACAATTAATAACATCTGTGACATTAGCTGATGTGAATATAGTGGGAAATATTCCAGTGACAGCACCACAAAACAGCCCAGTAAGATTTTTTTTTTCATTTACAATCGACTCCTTGGTAATCGACTACAACTTATCGCCCTTTTAACTTGAACACGTTAAATGCCAAGTACAATGAGGAATTCTCTATCAGGCCACGCGCATAGTTCTTAGGTATTGAAAGATTACCATTTTTGTGTTTACAAAAGCTCAACAAATTCCATTCAAATTTTGATAAATAATATTTAAGTGCATTAATGATACCATTTTGAGTTACTAAGAGTGAATTTTTTTAGTTTCATATCAAATTGCATGCTGTCAGTCACCGAGTAAAAATGCAGTTTGAACGGAAAGTTCAGTCACCGATGACTGACACAGCCTGTATAGAAATTTAACTGTCAGTCACCGATCAATGACGTGGCACTTAACATGTTCACAAATTTTTAAGTCGAAAAGAAAAGGTAAATTTTTCCTACCTGAATTTGAACAAATTCCTTTTATAAAGGTGTTTCTTGCACAATTTTTTAAAATTCAAAATACTTAAGTTTTAATAATAAATAAGTAATAATAACTACAAGTGTAGGATAAAATTATTACTAAAATATAGTTTATTATACTTTTATGGTTTATATTTAGGAGTTTCCGCGTTAAACTTTTGTTGTTCAAAGTATTTAATACACTGCATGTAAATCTAACTATATATGAAAAAAAAAAAAAAACAATAGCAAAAATTTTCTTCGTTTTCCGACTGCTTTTCAACTTCTAGTTTAAATCGATTAAAAAGGAGACTGTTGTCTTTTTAAAACGTTATAAAAACATTTGTAACTGATTTCCAAATGTGAGATCTATTAGCATTTGATGAAATGAACATCTATACTTAATTCTACCTTGCAATAATGTAAGGATGAATTGGTTTGTAAGTTATATGGAAGTCATCATACTTCAAATGAATCATAAGAGATTATTTCTTTTAATAGCTGTGACATACTGGCCTCACACTGCAGTTGTTCATCACAGCTAATGGATAACAAAAAAAATCACAGACATTTTCAATCTTGTTGCAGTTATACAACAGACTGATGGGCAGGGGACATACCAATAAATGTGGTTTTACCACTATTGCCTGTACATAACTTACATATTGCACACCAGCAGTAAACTGCTCACTGTATTCATCATTGAAAGGGTTCTCCGATCATCCGACACTATACCATTTGCCATTGTTTCAACGCTAAAGTACAGTCGAGGTTCATAATACATGTGTTCTTAAAAGTGACGCTAACGCTTAGCTCTCTGACAAACGACGACAACTCGAGTTCTGTGCCTCAAATGAAAATGGCAGGTGCAATGATAATACAGAAAATATCACATACTTCAGCTTATCTAACAAAAATATCAATCAGTCCATTTTCAAACTGTTTGGTGATGATGGTTCTTGTTTAATTCCTTTTTGAGAGAAGGCAAGTAGGGCTTTGAGACTGCTTTCGGATTCATTACTAACAACATCATCCTGCATTTCTACTATCGTATGATTATTTTCTGTATTGTTCATTGTAATATTGTTCCTATCTGGTATGTGACCTGATCTTAGGTTCATTATTAGTCCGTTGTGGCAGTAAGCACTCTCATTGTCAGAAGGCACACCGACTGATGTCGGACTGTGTCCATTTTGAAGGGGCGTCACCGGCGTAGTTGCGTTTCGTGAATTACCCGTGTTCATGTCCGTATAATGTTTAGGCGTGGTTGAGCCTGCTGTGGTTAACATATAGTCCCTTTCCAGTCTTGGTGGACGGCCCCTAGGTCTACCTTCTGGCTTCGGAACAGACACGTGATTGTTCATGTCCGCTTCGTCTTTAATTTGATTTGCTAATTCTTTCACAACTCTGAGTCCTTCATCCATAAGGGTTTCTTGAACTAATTGTTTTGTAATGTGAGAGTTCGATTTTTTGCCTTGCGCATTTTTTACACCACCATATCCGTCATTGGTCTGAACGGACATATTGGAATCGTGCGACGGTGATTCGTTAGCATCATGTCCAGTACTGGCAGAAGATTCATAGCTGTACACAGAGAACTGAGAATCTGGAAAATACAAGAAAAATGAATTATTTCAACAATTTACAACTGATTGTTTCTTTCGAAACGCATACAATTTATTACAGTAAAATAAACTTAACGTTATTCATTTGAAAAACTAGAATGAAATTAAAATTAGAATGTGTTCTAATTTAGAAAAAAAAAATAGATAATGATCATAATATTCGAATAAATGGTATTGTAATAAAGTCATGTTAAAGGAAGTCTGAAAACAATCTCCCAATAAATTATTTAGGAAACAGAATACAGCATAAATGCAATAGACAAAGATCGTCACTCTAAGCTCATTCAGTGCTAAACTACGTCAAATGCAGTAAATGCAACCGTTTTTAACGTACCATAAAGGCTCATAAGATTTTAATAAAGAAAACGACTACGATGTTTCTTGACAGCACATTAATCTTAAACATGCAACTCTATTTTAAAACGGTCGTAATTTTTTAAAGAGTTTCCAACATTTTCTGTCACTTGACAAAAATAAATAGATAAATAAATAAAAATTTAAACAATAAATGAATAAATAAATAGAAAAATAAAAAAATAAAACATAAAAACATAAAATTCAAAGTATTTTTTTAAAAATGCTAAAAAAGAATATAACTAAAAATAAAGATTAAAAAGTAGATACTCTTACCAGTGTCATCTGTGTCAATTTTGTCGTTTTCAGAACAAGAGGAGCGTAGCCCATACCTGCATTCCGAAAAGTACCTGAAATAGAAAAAATACCGTCAAATACCTTTCAAAGTTGATACTTTTGAAACATATAACAATATACCGTAAGACGTATAGAAATGTATGAATAAATTTTCTCAATTATTGATGATAAGAGCAAACATTTATAGTTCGAAAAAAATGCAAACACACAATTACAAAATTTTAACTTATCGTTGAAGTAAATATTGAGAGGAAAATAAAACGGTGAGTCTTAAATAAAAACTAAATGCATTTTTCCTTCTTCAATCTAAGAGAAGATGAAAAGTGCCATTTTTTTGTTAAGTGCTTGCAAACCAAGTTTTAATTCCTAACAAAGAAGAAAGAGCAAGAGCCGCATATTCCGAAGAATTCATATTGGTTCGTGAATAAACTGATAATTAGTCTGAGTTGTGTAGATTATGTATTTATTCGCATCAAAAAATAAAAGCATGACCCCAAGTTTTGTGACATCCCATGCAATTTTAGTCCTTTTGCTCACTGCATAAGAAACAAATATTCTGGGATATACAGTGGGGTATGTTCTGGGACAAATATCGGGGGACAATAATGTAAAAAATTGCTTCTGTGAAGGGGTGTAGTCATCGAATAAAATGTAGTTTGAAGATTCAAGCATGAGGTAAATGAAATCAAAAAGAGGGGGGAAGCTAGATTCAAATTTTTTTAAAAAAAAGAGAGAGAGAGAGCAGCTAACGCAGAAATATTAAGAATAATAATAAGATTAATAAATCAGGGGACACCGACTCTTTACGCACCCTCGAATAGACAATTGTTTCTTAATTATAATATAATAACAATAATAATAAAATATATACGTTTGCTTTTTCGATTGTTTTAATTTTCATTTGCTAATTGTTCTGCAATTTTAACATTTATAGCTTAGTCATATTTCAGAAACAACGCTTTTAAAAGATTAAAATACACAGAAGATGAGTAATTACAAAAACAAATTCTAGTTTGAAACAAAATACAGCATAAGACGCAGTAGCTGAAAGTTCTGTTCGATAGATGGCGCTAGCTAATGAGCTACTCGAAGAAAAATTGCGTAAGAAAAAAAGTAAATAGTGTTTTTAGAAACGTCAAACGTAATCCAAAGCCCAGTAAAAGTTTCGGTTACAAAATTTACCTGGATATAACATGAAGTTTTTAATTAATTTAATGTTCACTTTCTTGATTGAAATTGTTCAAATCGAAATAATTATTTATGTTGTTTCAATTAATGAAATCCTACTAAAAATTATATTCAAGAATGATCATATGAGATATCCGACACATTTTAAAGAAATATAATCCAATACCTCCCAAAAGTTTTGGGCAAAATGTGTGCCTATCTACCATGACGACATGTATTTTTGATGAAATGAAAATATTTCATTTAATTAATAAAATTGTCAAAACATTTTTTTATTTAGTGTTTATTATGTGCAATTTTATTTGAAACGACCGTAGCGACTTTCTTTAGACGATTTAAAATTCCTTAAAAGGGAAATAGAACTAAAAAAGAACTAAACTATTACGGTACTCCTACTTTGAGGATGTAAATCTTTGTTGTTATTATTATTATTATTATTATTATTATTATTGTATTTACATTTTATTGTGTCCTAGTTGCTATAGATGAGAGCGAAGATGAAGCTTACTTAAAATCAAATTAGAAAGAGATTTTTCGCCTTTCTGTGCACTATTTAAAAAGTTTATAAGGTAATACAATCAATACTTGAAATATTATATTGCAACCTTGAATCAAGAAAAAATAACACGTATCTCAAGATTATATGTAAATTTAATTTTTATTCATGAAAAAAACCGAGAAGAAAAATATGTACATTGGTGTTTTAAACTTTAATATATTTTGAGAAGCTTGTAAATACTACATCATATAACCTTAGTTTTAATGTGAAAAAACAGTTTACCCTACGTGTACTAAAAAGAGTGACATCATTATTTATAAGCTTTCATTATATCTTTAATTTGACAATTTATGTAAACTTATTCAGAAGTATACTCCATTCTGTCCCGTTAGCTTTATAATGTTTCTTTTCTCAGTTGTTCACAAAAACTAAGCAAAGCTATATGTACAATAAGTTTGCGTAGGAGCTATGTATTACGTGTATTTAATGTTATTTTTTTGAGAAAACACTCCTTTGCTGATAATTGTTATCATGTTTCAAATTTTGACTCTAGTAGTATTTAGGATGACTAAACTGACAAGGTAATTTGAAAAAAAAGAAAGATAACTTTGTTATTGAAAGTTCAGCTGCCGTTTCCTCACCGAGAATGGACAGGAAGTCATACTTTTTTGCCCCTGCTAAATGTCGATATTAACTCTTACATCTTGCAAAGAAAAAACATTTAAAAAGACCCCAAACGTGTAACAAGCTAGCTGTAAAACAAAGGGTCATTGCTGACATTTCCTGTTGTACAACTGCCACGCCCTATCTCGTAGCTTCTATAAATTAATCGAAAAAAAAAAAGCATAATGGAATAAAAAAGAAATTGCAAAAAAGAATACCGGACGCTGCGCTAACGGAGTGTAATCGTGCTTGGACACAAAGGGGTGAGGATCATTTTCTAAACAGGTGGCCGGTGTGTGGCCTAAGGGCTACAAATGTTACTTCCGTTGGACTCGCCTTCTCTCTCACTTTTTTCGTTTTTTGATACAACCCCTAGGGTAAAAGATGAATGGGACGCGATGATAGAAGTTGAAGGATTGGATTATGAAGTCACGACATCGTAGACACCTCGAGATCAATAAGTTGCTCGATCGAGCAAACGCAAGAGCACAACAGAATCATTTTAACCCTTTAGGTCCCCAATTGATGTATTTGATAATAGTTAATGTTTTTTTTTTTTTTTTTTCATGTTAAGTTTAGTATGAGAAGAACCTCAGAATAAGTATATGAAAGCATTATTCAATGTAGTAGACGTTTGAAGATGAATACGTTGTCCGATCGTACAAACTCTAAGTGCAAACCATAATTATTTTAACCCTTTACGTCCTCAATTGATGTATTTGATCTAAAACCATAAGTGGTTTTTTTTTTCATGTCACGTTTTACATTAAAATAATAAAATGAAAATTATCAGTGTAGAGCTCAAAAGAATAATCCTGAAAATTAAAACTATTTAACTAACCATATGTTTAAAAGTTAAAGTTGAATCAACGAGGTAAAAATAATAACTGTATTGATTACGATGTTTTCATAATTTCGTAGTAGTCTTTTTGTTAATTATACAGGGTGTCCGGAAAGTCCTTGACACATTTTAGAAAGTCATAAAAAATCAAACTGTTGTAAGAATATGCGGTTTACACCATAATGCTTCGCATATTCAAGAATTTTTTATGGCATTGTAAAAGAATAAAAAAGGGAAAATGTGTAATTATAAGCAATCGTTGTATCGTCACAATGAGAAAAGCAAGCATCATGTGATGTATTTAATCATTACATTGAACAGAAAGCAATACCTTTCATTACCAGAGTTCAATGCGTGTACCGTTTATGGACATGGTATGAACTTGAGTACCGTTAAGGTACCGAACTTGAGTACCGTAAGGTATTGCTTTCTGTTCAATATAATGATTAAATGTCCCGCATGATGTTTGTTTTTATTACTGTGACGATATAGGAATCACATATAATTAAATTTTATCTCTTTCTCCTTTTTAATTTTTTTGCGATGTTATAAAAAGTCTCTTGAACCTGGGAAGTATTGTGGCGCAAACCGGTATATTCATACGACAATTTGTACTTTTATATGAATTTTAAAATGAGTCAAGGACTTTTCGGACACCCTATGTAATGGGAAAATAGGGAGGGGGGGATAATTTTACATTCCTATGCTGTATTCAAAAAAAAAAAATCGTTATTATCCAACTATATACACTTTGCTGAGCGCAGAACAGGGATTAAAAACATAATGAAACTGCGTAAAATCTACTTGTAACAGGTTATGAAGTTTCTTTTCTATGAATATTCTTATAGGCTGTTAACAACGATGAACAGAACAGATGATATCTGAATTTAACAAACATCACAACGCGTGAAAAAAATACTCAACAATATTTTCTCTCCACTTCGATAATCATCTTAAGCATGAATTTCGATCCCGTAAAAAAAAAAAAAAAAAAAAGAGACACACCCCACTAACATATATCTTTCACGACAACCCTGCATGGTAAAAAGCAGACAAAAAAAGCGGGGCAAAAACTCTTTTTATGTTGCAGCTTCTTCCAGAACTGATTAGCCGAAAGATATTTCATTATAAAACGAAAGACAAAAGCGAAAAAAGTGGCAAAAAATAGCGAAACCACCCAACATACGATAGTTCCTCCCTATGCGTGAGGAGGAATTTTTTTGCTCGTTAACTCACCGATAGCCCTCAGCTATGCCCTCTTCTGGCGGTGTTAACCCTTTAGGAACGGCAAAAAGAACGTTGTAGTGGAAAAGTGGTGTACGTCTTCCAACAATCGATAGTGAGTGGTACAGCTGTTCGTCAAGGAATATTGGAAGTTATGGGTTTTTTTTTCTCTCATCCCCCACAATAATGAGCCTGGACCTATCATGGTGGGTGTTTTTTGCGTCATCCATGATCTTTCTTTTAAGAGATAAAAACTAACTTTTTTAGAAACTATACATACATACTAACGAGGTGCATGAAATTCATAAAAACGTATAAATCAATGAGTTTTCTGTTAAGACAAATGCAGGTATGAAGGTATCCAGGTGAAAAATATTGCATTGTAATAATGGTATTTTATTATTGTAGTCTGACCTTTTCATCTTTACGAATGTTTTTTTTTTAAATATATACCTATTATATAATAATATTGCTTTAATTATTATGATTTATTTATTGTTTTTCCAGAAAGGTTTTAAACTCGGGGCTATTATTCCTGCTTGTTTTTTTTTTTTTTTTTTTTTGTTTCATTTGTTTCTGTTACAAGAAAATAGTAGGGCCAAAAGGGTTGAATTTTCAGATATTTTATTTTTAATAGTATTTTTATTAAAGCCTTTGTTATTGGTTAACTTGATTTCAGTGTTCATTAAATGTAACTGGATTATATTTTAATAGCAAAACATGCTTGCAAGAGTATCAAGATCTTATAAGTTCATTGGTTGAAAAAAAATATATATACAAACAATCACACGTGAAAGGAAGTAAATGCAGAAAAACTTTTATTTTCTCCTGATGTTCTAATTGTTCTTTTTTTATACAAATGACAACCCTAAAATCTTTACTTACATTTATTATCATTATTCCTATTCAATTGTTTATTTATTGAAATGGAAAAAAAAAATACTTAAAAATTTATTTATGACTAGCTGTACCCGACGTGCGTTACTACGTCAACAAAAAAATACATCATTATACTGATTTTCATGACAATCGGTTGAACGGGGCAGAAGTTGCTACTCTGCAGTGCCACTTGGTGGCGAGTGGCTTCAATGAGCATATTATGCACCTTCTCCGTGGAAAAATACATATATATAGCAATTTTCATAATAATCGGTCCATGTATCAAGTGAAGCCGTGACTATACTCAAATTTTGTACTCACGCAGTTTGCAAGATCAACCAATCGCTAAAAATATCAAATAGAAAAAGTTTTAAATCCCCCCGTTGCATGAAAAGCCATAAAACAATAAAGAAAGAATTTATTTGTTCAAACTCAAGAAAAATGGCAACAGCTAACTTCTTATCAATGAGATCTTTCACGCGAATTAATTTCTGCAGCCGATAATTTTATTCGTATTTATCCAATGGATTGTGACTTAAATTGGAATAAAAAAGGAACTATCGATCGGATTTTTTTCGAACTGGTCTATAAACTTTCCCAGTACCAAAAATAACAAACGGTGAATGTTTCAGCCAAATCTGCCGGGTAGTTTTTGAGTTCATGGATGACATACAGACAAACATTCATTTATATATATATAGATTGCGTTTAAAAGGATAAGAATGTTGAAGTTTAATTGTTTTTAAAACAACATTAGCTTTCTTGTTACTTAAATAAGAAGAAACTGATGCAAGGCTGCTTCGATAAAAAGAATTACGTTTTCTAATTCTTAAAAATAATTTAAATTTTTAGTTTGTTGATAATGAATTTATAATTTTAGTAAACTGATTTTATCTGTTTATACATTAAAGAAAGGCAATGCTTTAAATGTAAAAATAGTGATGCCTCATTACTTATCAAGTTTTTTACACGGTGTTTTTTTTTTCTATTTAAGGGGTAAAATTCAGTGCAAGCTATTATACGTCATATTTCTGGTCATTTGTAATACATATGTCTGTTAAGAAGTTAAATTGAAATTGACAAATTTTAAAAACATTATAAAACTTTTACTGAATCAAAAACAAATGCAGTTAATATCCAAGTATTATAATAATAACAGAAAGTTTCCAGAAAAGCAAACAGCTGTTTATAAGCCTTAGTATGTCTCTTCGTCAATACTGAACTGAAAAAAAGGTAAACATTAGTGTGAAATATACTGTCATTCCTCCGAAAAATCTTCTATTTCACCTCCTACGTGACAGCTAATCCGATTTACCGTGGAATGGCCATAAAGTATTAAATCGCCATCTTATATTTATTTCAATTTGCTCTTTTAAGTTTCTAACTATCTCAGCATTGAAATAAAGGCTAGTGAAGCAGTGAAAAAATTCTTTGTTTTTGCTCAAGCATTTTGGTTTGTACAATCCGCACTTCAAGTTCCTTCATTCTTGGCGATATGCTCTTTATCACTACCTATGACAGCTAAGCCATGTAACACGACATTTAGAATTAAGATGGACGCTTTTGTATTCCCACAATTCCTTTTTTTCAACTGAGATGCAGCTTTAAGGTGAAATAGAAGAAAGAAATATTGCGAGAAAGCTTTTTAAAAAATCATCAGTTGATATTAAGCTTACAATTCAGAATAATTTTAAATACACGAGAAAATGAAGTTCTGAAATTTTAAAAAAAATCTGACTAATATAAAAACAAATCCTACCTGATTACTTAAAGCGTTCTAATATTGGATGAAGATTATTAATACATTTATTATTGTAACAGTGTTTGAATAAAGAACTGAATTTAAAAAATGCTCTTATAAAGAAAAACTGAAAAAGAAGAAGTCAGTGAAAAAAAAATACAAAACACTAACTATAAAACCCACGTCCTTTGACATTAACACTTAGTCTGTCTTCTAAAAAAAGACAAATTACACTAAGGAATGCTTCTGATATTCTCAAATATTGCTTCTTCTTAGTGCTAAAAGGGTGCAAAGGTCACTTGTATTTAAGAGTGATTATAATTCAAGATGAAGTTTCCATTTAAAGTTTTTAAGAAAACTACATTTAGATTGTGGAATTTAAAGACTACAAATTTAGAAATTTTAATTTATGGATTTGAAATTTAGAAAATTAGTGTAATTACTCATGCTAGGGTCCTCTAGAGTCGTAATTTAAGAAAAAACATGGAAGAGAAAGTATATTTTCGTAAATAGAGGGACTTTTTTTTTTCTCCAATCCTTGATTTTTTCAAATACTTAACTCTGAAACAAGATTAAAAAATGCATGATGTGAAAGAAAAAAAGGGTAAAAAAATTAACCAGTAGAAGTTTTAAAAAATAATAATGAACTGACATGTAGCAGTTTTTTACGTATAAACTTGACACTGAAATCCTTTGTAAGGCATAGAAGTGGAACAAATGCTGTTATAAAAATCCTGTTCTCAATATCATCCGCATGAAAATTCACAAGAGCGTAATGAAGAGGTAAATGTCTATCAGTGAGGGACGGTTTTTTATGACTGAAAAAGTTGTGCAAAAACTATGCTGGTAAATTTATTTAAAAGTAAGCTCGATGGCGGGATTTTTTTTTTTTAAAGCTTGCTTGTTGATAATATTGCAAAATTTTGTAATAAAATCTTTCATGTGTGTATTAAGCATCTTACACAGTCAAATAAAGAGTAAAAATTCAAATTCAAGTAAACTATAATATTTAAAATAATAATTTAATAAATTTATTAGTGACACGTTTTTTATATTCCTTTTATAATACTTTAAGTTATACAGCTATTTGTTCGGCAAAGTTGAAATTTTACACATAAGCTATTCATCATAAATCGTGCTTACAACATAAGAATCGTGTCTACATCAGAAAAGTTTATGCGTACACGCGTTTGTACTGCTTTATTTTACTCAATGCAAATATATGTTCACTAGTACTTGGCGTGAAAGAACGAGTACACCTCGAAATACCAGTATATTTTATACATACAGTGGTATTTTGAAGCTAAAACCAATCCGGCTGCTAATGCTGATGAAAATTGTTGCTTTAAAATTTCTTTGAAAATAGTAAAATTTTTAAATATGCAGTGTCAAATTGGAAATAAAAGTTTCAATAAATCGAAGTACAATTTTTAATGGAAAACGGCGCGCATATATTTGCTCTTATACCAGTTTGCTTTAATCGGCATAAATACTTATGTACAAAGTTCGAAAAAGAAAATTTGTATAGCGTCTATGCTCCTTTGGACAATACGTTGTACCCAATACATCTTTTGGTTTTTGTTATTATCTTTCAAAATACATTTTAAATTACATGTTTTTATCTTGCTATTTAGAGTCACTTTGAACCATGTCAGAAATGGATGCAAGATAAATTATTTTAATAAAAGTAGTGAATCATTAAAGAAAAAAAAGTCTCTAGATGTTTAGAAACTTCTTCTTTTTACTTTAAAACATTACAAGGTTCCTATCATTAATAATATTGCATAAAATATTACAATTTTGGAAGAGCAAATTCAGCAACTTCAAAAGTAGATTCCAAACAGTAACTTCAGAATTATTGAATGATGAAATCAGCAGCGGACACTAAACCAGTTTTTTTTTCTTTTGTAAAATCAAGAGTAGATAGCTTATTTCATAACCAGCACTGAACCTTCTAATTTTTTTAAAAGTCAAATGTGCTAAAAGTATTAAGAGGCGCAAAGTTAACTGACATGGATTGAAGTTACTCTAAATAAACTACTTTAACTATTTATTTTTTGCATTAAAAGAATCATAAACAATAATATCTAGATCATGAAACGGGCTTTCTAATTCAGTTTTTTATACTTGTGTTTTTCTTTTTTATCTTTTATTTATTACTTACTTACATCAACCAAATTGGATTGATTTTAAAGAGTTGTTTTAAATGTTGAAATAAAAAAAAATACTTATAGTGTTTTTATGTTTTACTATAGATAATTCTTGATTAAAATTCTGAATATAATTGCAATAAAAATTGCAATATTTAAACTGTTCCCATGCAGAAAAAGTAATCTCTAAAAAGCTTCAAAGAGTATATAATTCTTGGCCGTTAAAATAAAAAATGAAACAATCTAAATGTTGCTAATGGAAAGGAGGAAGGGGATTCAAATACAGGCAGCTGAAAATTGAAGGAGTGTTACAATTTTCCCTGTCTATTTAAGTCACAGTTGAGCTAAGTCTAGTCAAGTGAAACCTTTTATAAAATGATTGCAAAATACTCCTAAAAATAATAGGAATAAATGTCCTCAAAATTCTCTGATGATTCACGCACAAGAAAAGATCTCTAATTAAAATTAAAAAAAGAAAATAGTTGAATGTAAGAAAAAAAAATCGGAGTTCAAATTGTGGGGAAGGAAAGGTACTGAAAGAAAGGGCGAGTCATTGATATATATATATATATATATATATATATATATATATATATATATATATATATATATATATATATATAATGTCGTTTAACTACAAAAAGCTTGCTAAAGCTATAGAAACATCCCAACATTTCGAATATTATTAGATCATAGGCGCAGTTAAGTTATGAAAGAATCGATTTAGGTACATGAAAATGATGGTTATTTAAACAAAATTTTTTTTACTGTTATTCATATCGCAATATGCTTATAATATAGTAGCATAGTTTACCTAATATAAAAAAGAGGGAAAAGTTATTTTCTGAAAATGCTTCCCAAGGATAAAATGCTGACATGTATAACAAAAAAAATGAGGTTACCTGCTTTAAATAAGCAGTATGTTGAATATAAAAAGAGGAACAAAATATGTTAAAAACTTTTTTTTCATGTGTGTAATTTGATTTTAAAATTAACAAAACTTTGGTATCAAAGTACTCGAGTCTTCTGTGATAGACAAACGAGAGAATTTCGTTCTCTAAGACATCTTAAATAAGGAGAAAAAATTAATTTATTCTTCATTTTTTGCACTTAAAACGCAGCCTTAATCAAAAAGGGATCTTCATCCATCATCTAGACACAGCGTCATGATTAAATTTTGCAGCTACAGCGCCAGCGCGCCAGAAGTGGCTTACCTTTTTCTAGCTTTTCTTCCCCTTTTCTTTCAAACTTTTTTTCTTTCCAAGAGGGGAAGGGCAGTAAAAAATAAACCCTCAATTAGAGAAGCATATCTTAGCGAGTATCACATTGAAGTCGATTTCTGGACTATGAATAATCTTGGAAACAAACGGAAATTTTTGTTTTTGGATTACTAAATTAGCAAATATAATATTTAAGGGGATATGTATATAATTTCAAGCATACACTAGCCTGCCTTAAGAGATGGTTCTCTATAGCAACTGTAAATTGACCCTTCACATTTTTTTTCTTTTATCATCGACAGAATTTTTTATATTGCATTTATTTTATTACTTCTGCAATTTAGAGGTCATCTGTTGTGACTTAATTGGGTTGCGCAGAAGAAGTTTCTGAACTCGCTTTATTACATCCAATTCGGTAATCGTTTGGAAGTTCTATAGCAGACATCGACGACTGGGGGGCAGTGGCGGCTCGTGGGAGGGGCCAGAGGGGGCCCGGGCCCCCTCACTTTTTTCAGAAGACAATAATTTGAAACTTTTAATTATCCCCCCCCCTTTTTTTGTGCGTACGTAATTGAAATTAAAAAAAAGGATTGTACCGTATTTTCCTGCATATAATCGACAGATTATCTGTTAAAAAGTATAAAATTAATGAAGTGCGGATTATCTGCGTGTGTGTTTCTGTTCAACCCCCCCCCCCTCAATACCAACGTATTGAACCTCAATATTTACAGCAAGATTCGCAGAGACCTTTACCCTACCTGTATGATTTCAATTTTACTTAGCTTGAATGTTCTTACGTGATTCAGGATATGTAAAATAAACAACATACAGTAAAGGAAGAAGCCTGCATTTGCACAAGATTATACCGTTTGCTTCTTTCTTGACTATTTGTCTTCAAGGAATTAGCGTACTATAGCGACAATTTAGAGAAGCAATCATTATTTTTTAGATTATTTTTATATTTGTTTTGAATATACCTTAAAAGTTATTACTTCTTCACGATTTTAATTTAGTTGCTTAAATGAATTTAATTTATTAATTTAACAAAAAATAATCAAGAAAGTTTAATTATTAAAAAAATATTTTTTTAATACTTTTTTTTTCAAAAACCAAGGGGGGGGGAGGGGCAAGCGTACCCATGATCTGACCCCCTCACTTTTTCAAGGCACGAGCCGCCACTGCTGGGGGGTTAAATACATCTTTTTTAGAAATTTCACAGGGGTATTGATATTTAATAGAAAAATGTACTTGGGAGGTTTTTTTTTCATTATATACTTTACGGAAAAAATTTTGAAGAATGTTTTTTTCCCCAACTTGAATGAAACGATACAGTCGTGTTTCGATTGCGTTAAATGTTAACAAAAAAAAAAAAAAAAAAAAAAACATTGGGAAAATACATTATATATTGTGCAAATCAGTGATGGAGTAAAATGTCATTTGAGCTTAGCTTAGAATTTGGAAAGTTGACGCTGCTTCTTTTATTGCATTGGGAGACAAGAAATAACTTCATATCCCACTCTACCATCTCTTAGGGGAAAAAAAAAGAAAAAAAAAAAGAAAAAACAGACACACCCGGATTAGCGTGCAATTTTAGCCAGTTCGACTAACTGTACTATGTAATCCTAGGAACTCTGCGATCGTCTAGGCGACTAATGAGTTTGAGGTTGATCGACATTCATTTACTTTTTCATTCGTTTCTAGTTTCAGTTTCGTTTTTTAAATTTTCGGTGTCTACTCTCTAGATATTTCATACACAAGACAAAACTTCTTTCATCATTTGAAACATGTCTTCTCTAAAATTAGTTGCAAGTATTTACTGTCTAGCTTTTTATTTTATTTTCAGCTAACATTATTTATTTATTTATTTATCTATTTTATTTCATTTTATTTTTTTTTTTGTATGTTTGACATATGGCTAGAACGCGAATTATTCTTTTGAAAAAAAATTATTCAAAAAATTATCTTACAAATAATCAGATTTTTATAAGAAATTTATTTGTAAGAAATTTGCCATAGCCTTTTTTTAGGAGTACAAAAATCAAAGAGGAAAATGGAAATGATATGAGGCGTATGATAGTTAATATTGAATCCAGTTACTAGATTAAGGTATAACGTTACTACCGCAAAGAAAGGGGTGATAGATAGATATGATAAATATGACACATTATTTTTATTAAATAGAAATTCAATTTACAGATGAAATAAAAAAAATCACAAGCGATATAAATAAACAGATACATGTTCATCTACATACGTACAACCTGTTCCCGTTAACCTGCAAGAACTTTATTTTCGTAATCGTTTATTCTAAATGCTTGCTTCTTATTGCAAAAAATGGTCAAAATAAGAAGCAGAGTTAAGATATTAATAGTTTGAAGAGGAAAGGAAATTAAAGATTTACTTGGCCTCTAGGTCCATACAATTATATTTAGGGAGATAATCTCTTCTGAAAAATAGTACTAACACAAAAAATTAGAGATATTTGCGACAAAACTCATGGAGAAATAAAAGTTCAAAATTTCTAGTTCACAGAGGAGGGATCGTGTAGAATATGAGATTGGAACATACCACCCTTTCAAATGAATGACCGCAAAAATACAAAATATTTATTTTTTTTTCATTGCTATAGAAAACTGAATGCATATGTTATGTAATGATACGTGAAAGCACCTCACAAAATCTCTTGCAGTTAAAATAATAATAATAAACACAAAAAATACGCATATAATTTTGCACCCTTGTTAGCTGCTCTATTTTCCCTCAAATGATGTAAATGTGCACGAGTGTACAGTGGGATAAGTCTCAAAACGCTGCATTTCCTATATCGGTGAATATTGGTCGTAATAATGTCAAATTCTTAGCCTTAGAATTATTATCAATAAAGATAATTTTTCTAAATAGAATTGTAAGGACCTAGGAGCCGAATAAAAAGTTGAATCTTTAATTGTTTCTCTTTTTTTTTCGCTTCAAACTTTTAACGTCTAAACTCTGCGTTTTATTTTAAACATTTTAGCGTTCTGTTTCTTTCTTTCTTTTTTTTCTTTTTTTTTCAAGGAAAAAAAATACAATTTTTGGAAACAACACAGAGCTAGCTTTTGAAGATAAATATAAAAGCGGAGCTGTGTTTTAATGCATGATGTAACTTGCGCGTAACATAAGCTATATAAGTATTACTATTGCAGATATGAAAAGGAATAAAACCTTTTTTCTCCAGATGAGAAAGTGATGAGACATTTTAACATTTTAAATGCCTTACCCTGTAAAAGACAATTAGAGAATTAATTGCGTCAAATTACAGTTTGTTACCGTGCTTTCTAAATGTTGAAAACTTAGAAAAAATACTATTGAATATCAAAATTTGAATTTAATAGCGTTTTATTTTTTTCCGCGACGGATAAGAAAGTCAACCCTTTTAAAACGGTAAACTTTAGGGTTTGTTATGATTTTCCCCCCAGATAACTATTAAATGACAAAAATAAAAAACAAATAAATAAAAAACAAGTATGTCAAGTTTTTCCGAAACTGGTTCTGTGAATTTTGCATAACTGCATGGCATATATATGTTGATATGGATATAGTTCTTTTCTAAAACAAGATTAAATCATAAATCAACTGAAAAATATTTAGATAGTTAGTGACGTTATCCATATTTAATTTTGAATAAAAGTAGGAGCATGGCAGTGTGAATGAAGCTGTGCAAAATTGCAATGTTTAAAAAAATGCATGGAATTTTTCAGCTACAACTTATTATATTAATATTTAGATTGTGGTGTCTGAAAAACATGCAAAAAATATGATTTGTAACTTAGTTATTGCCGGTAGTATTTAAAATAAATTTTGAACTTAAGGGTTACATGTTCCTTAAAAAGGCTTAAAGAGTAATAACATACTTTACTTAGAGGAGCGTCGATAGGGTTTTTCATGAACGGTGTAAAAGTAATACGGTGTTTTCTTCTTAACCTTAAAAAATAATGGAGACTGTCTATAAAACTACAAAATAGGTTGAATGCATAATTACATCCCGAAAAGCAAGAGATAGCAACGATGAATTTTTCTTGGGGATGAGAAATTTGGTTTCAAAACTAAGCCATGGTGAAGCTCAGGTAAGGACCCAAAAAGTAACCCCCTAATATCTGAATCCCCCCAAATCAGTAACCCCCAAAACAGGAAAATACCCCTTAAAACAACCGCCCTAGGTGGACGCCCTTGATTAAATGACTAGATGTTTAAGTTCTATGCTTAAACTGGTATGGTTATAAAATGGAGAAATAGTTCTTATCTTTATTTAAAATACGAGTGAAAGGTAGTATTTTCAAGCGACGAAAGTGATTTTGAACCACTTTAATGCAAAAAAGTTCGCGTGTTGTCAGACTACGAAGGATAACGGTTATACGTTTAGAAAAGTGTTGTATGTGTAAAAGAAGAACGTATACGAAAGCATATATATTTTTTAAATGTTCACATGTGTGCTTTATAAATCAGATTGTAAAAGGTATGTCAAGAGCCCAAGTAGCTGCGGTGTCTTGAATTCGTTTAAAGAAGCAATTCCTATTCCTGGTTATTTCGTAAGTTTTTGGTTACTTTCTACGTGAGACTTTTTTTACGCGGTCCCTATCCGCCACATTTTTTTTTTTAATACTGTGTTGCAAAATTTTTTTTATAGCTACTTGTGAAGTTTTGAGTAATTTTTAGTGGAATTTTTTATGCGGTCCAAATCCACCGCAAAAAAAAAAAAAAAAAAAGTTTGAGTGCACTGCTGATAGATGTGACATTACCTATTGCGGACGCATTTATATTATTTTCATAGTACACTAAATTTCAAGACAATGGCGACATCTGTGGCACATTCTTTTTAGAAATCGGAAGGTATTTTTCGATTAAATGGTAAACAATAGGAAAAGAAAGGCCTCATTTATCCAAAACTGCTAATTTGCTATTTTTAAAGCAAGTGTAAATTGAACGTGATGATCAAAAACTCAACTTTTAGACCCAAAGAAAATAATTTGTGTTTTATACGTATTTTGTTTGAGCAGACATGATGAGAATGTTCTTCAAAAAAATGCATTTCTGAAGACCGTGCAGCGGATATTAAGGGATATGCAGTACATTGCTTCAAAATAGAGTTGACTAAGTAAATTAATTCATCCTATCACGTCAGATAAATATAATAATAGCTTGATGTGTAAAGATTGCAGTTTTCCCGGAAGAGAAAAAAGGTATGAGTATAAAGTGTGGTTTATTTCGCAACTGAACACCTGCATGTTCAACAAACAGCTGAGCAAAAAATATTCTGCTGCAAATCTGATGCAATGCCTTAAAAATTTTGCCATAAATACGGAAAAGTGAATATTTCAGCTTTTTATATCCCGAAGCGTTTTTTTCTATTAGGTAGTAATAGTGTGAGTTTCGGGATCTTCATTTTTGTATTTATTCGGTAGAAATTTAAATAACTTTCCTGTGGATACAACTTTTGCAGACTTGGCATATTAAATTTCTGTTGCAACTCTTTTGAACTTGCAAATAAATGTTTTTACCGAATAAATGTGTTCAAATTAAACGTAACATTTTCTTAAATGTTGAAAAGAAAAAAAAAGTTTAGTTAAGTTAAATAAAAACATTTTTTTCTTCATTTGTATTGAGTAATTGCTATTAACATACGCAGTTTCATTCATAATTCTTTCATATTGAACTTTTTATATCATGTCGAGAATTAGTTGATTAATTTGCTGGAAAAATGTACCAAAATGGAGTATTTGTTTATTTGTAGAAAATTTCTATTTACGGCTTAGAAAAGATTTGTTATTATTGCGCAGGTTCCTTTAACAGGCAACATATTTTGAAATTATTGACATAATGCACTACCTGTTACTGGAGAAATCCCCACCTTAACTGTGATTCGTTCCACATTCTATAAACAAGTATAGTGTACAGGGAGGTTAAAGATGGTTTCGGTGTTAGTAATACTACTAAAAGGGGTTTCCAATAAAGGAATAGACCGGTTTATCTTTTATAGAAACTGTTGATTTTACTGTTTAATGACTGTTTCCATAAAATTTCGAACTATCTTTTTTTTTTTTAAGTGATACTTATACTAGAACAATTATGCTAGTTTTGAGAGCAGTGTTAGAAATTAGAACTTTATAAAGAAAATTCAGAATGTATAAAAAACGGACATGTTTAAGTTTAATGAATTGAATAACTTCTTACGCTTGCAGTTATGCATCTTAAAAACATTTTTTAATTATATTATATGAAAGTTATTGCTTATTCTTCAAAACGTAATATTATTTAAATGGTTTTTTTAAAAAATATTTTGGAGCTTTTCATTATTGTAAATAATTTTTTGAGAGAATGTCCCTTTATACGAATATTGTTGAAACCATTTTCAAAAATAATCTCCAAAAGATTGTTACCAAAAAATTTGCATCTCTAATAAAAATTTATTCTTATTTAAGAATGTCTATAATGATTATTTCTGTTGTATGCGTTTTCCTAACATGATCATATTTGACATTTCACGTACATAACATTTATTTTCAGTATTATTTTTAGTAATGATAACTAAACAGCATATTTCTAATTAAAAAGAAGAAAAAAAGACAACTGTGTATAGGTGCATCACAACGTACAAGAAAAAGACAATCCTTAGAGACGGTACAGATAAAATATAAACTAACAATTTTAAAAAATGTTAAAAAATGTACCAGATGAAAAATTTTACAAATTACTCGCATACATGACAGCTATATCAGTATTTTTTTTTTTTTTTCGAAAAAAATCTTGTCCCAAATTAGATTTTCTTGCATTGAAAAGTTTTCGGAACAAACTGCTGAAACTCTAGAAATTTAGTTTATTTAATTCCTTTCCATTGAATCTATCCATACATTAGATTTATCTGATAATTAAAATTTGTTTCGTTCGCTTTAAAATAAAAGTCTTCAATTGTCCACTTTTAGTAATTAAACTTTATTATTGCTTCCTAATAAAATGAATTTATCCTATAGTTCTAGCAACAAAAATTTAAAACCTACTTTAGGAACTCTCCTTTGGTTCCTAAAAATAAAATATCATTACACATTTTTTCCTACATTGAATTTCCAGCAACTGGTGTATTGGGAATTAGAATGCATTTTGAAGCCAATCCTTTCTTGACCGCATTCAATTAATTATTGCTTGATTTGACAATCTTAAAGTCTACGGCCGTAGGCAGGTAAACAGCAGTATCTGCAGAAATAATTTTTCGAAATATTTGAAGAAACGCGTTTTGGATTCAAAACTAACAATAGGGAGATGTTGGAATTATACATTTTTTTCGCCGTTTTTTTTCAACGGAAACCAAATAAGCAAGTTTGTACAATAAAGCTAAAGTACAATAGGAGAAAAAATGCAAAAAAAAAAAAGAAAAATTAAAAATTTGCAATTACTGCCCTTACGCTTCTCACGGCAGTTTACCAGGTGATCGCAAGAGGTAAAAAACAAAAGGACGATTTTTGCTGGTTATACTGAAAGATGGTAATGTTTCTCTTTACTGAATTTTCATATAAAATGGTAGGTCTTTTTATGAATGGTAACATGGCACATCGGAAAGTCATTTCTCACAAGGGCAGGGAAACTATCTTACAAAGCAATGACTCGTACCAGAAGGGTATATCTCTTACTACGAGTCCATATCATGGCCGACGTCGCATAAGAGGATTTTATTTTAGGATAATGTCCAATTTTAAAAGACCGCGTGTCGAATATAAGGGACCCCCTTATAAAGGAGCAATATCTCAAAAACATTGTAATTTTTCTAGCTAGAGGGTGATGATGTTGTATAAAAACACAAAAATTGAGCTGATATCATTTTTTAGTAAAACATATAATATGTGATGTCGTTGAATTTCATGTCCCTTTTTAAGAGAGAATGTCACACACCCACACATTAGACATAGACAGAGTTCTCTACTTCTAGAAAAACGTGTCTCGTATTAGACAACCGTTCTCATCTGTGAGAATTACTATTAATTATTTAAGCCATAGTCTCAATTTTTCAAACAGATAACTAATTACCTTACAGATAAAAAAAAAGGATTTGTTTTGAGTACATTATTCGTATTTGTCACTTAGTTATAATACTTAATTTAAAGAAGATTATAATGACGGTGGAAAAGAGAGAACATAATAAGAAGCATTAAGTCTTTTTCTGGCACTTCAAAGAATAGTAAATTGACTCGAAAATCTCCAGCGAAATGTAAAACTGTCTTCCAACACCTGAGGTTCACCTCAAAAAGTCAACATTTTTATTCTAAAAGAAATAATTCCGTGCGCAAATATCGACCCCTTTTTTAATTTGCACATAAAATTCAACACCTATGCATTCCCTAACAGCTAAAAAATATTAAAAAAAGCGGAGCGGATATGAGAGAAAGAAAGTTGGGGGAAAAAAAATCCCCAACTTTTATAAGACTCAATCAATATCCTTCAACTAGAGATATCGTGACATTCCATATCTACAAAGCAAATAATTATCCCCAGCATTAGGCAAATATATCGACGAGCGGACGAGTTTCAGAACTTGAGTAAATGCCTTTCCATTTTTTCTTCACATCCCTTTAAATATGCACTCAGCATTTTTTATCCCAAAGCTCAGGAACAAGGGCTTATTTAAATAATCGATTCTTTCCAATGATAAAGGTGGGAGCACCCGCGCAAAGGGGGGGGGGATTTCCTGACAACCACTGACGCCATCGCGTTCGAGTTCTGCATTTTTTCCTCCCCCTCTTCCCAGAGAACCGATTTTTTATCCCGGCTCCTGGTTGGCTGCTTTTGGTGAAATACTTTGCATTAATTATGCGATGGCTGAAAATATCTCCAGTTTTAATGAGGCCCCGCCCAGCGAACACATTAAAAGAGCTTACTATAGATTTTTTTTACCATGCTCCATGCAAAACACCGGGTTCTAATGACTAGCTCTCCAATGGGGAGGTTCATCCCCCCCTGAAGAATACTTCTTTTCTCCCTCCCTGCGCCCTTTACGGCCGCCGCCCCTTGGCAAGTTCCTTTTTAATGAAAGCTAGCCGCCCTCTTGCTTTAAAATTTAACGACATTTTTTCGCTTTTTGTTTTCGCCAAACTTAGGAAAAGTAGGGAAGAAAAGTTTTCTTTTCGTTATTGGCGGCACGGATCATTATGATGCTTGCTCGATTTCACAAGCATGTAGCTTTTTCATTTGGCATTTCTTCGCTGAGAAAGTATCGGTGAATGATGATTCAACACACGGTGCAGGAGTGAAAACAAGTTCTTTGATTTAAAGGGAAAAAGTGGAGGAGGGATTGCGTTTCAAAGCTTTTAAAAATTTTATCTCTCAGACATTTTAATTTTTATATGACGCTTCAAAAGTGAGGATTGTTCGACTTTTTGGTTTTCTAAATTTTTAATTACATGCTGTATTTGGTATTGTTACTTTTATTTAATTTTATACTTTTTTTTAAATTATACTATGAATCATTGGTAGTATAGCGAAACTCTTTGGAGCAATTTTAAATGCAGATTTTTCACCGCCCATAAGTGGATTTTTTTCAAGGGAAAAGAGAAAAAAATCCTAAATACTATGATTATGCAAATAAACTCTCAATCAAGCACTAATTCATTAAATTTGAGCATGTTATCAGCTCTTGGCTTTCTTTTCATTTATACAGTTTTTAATGAAACATACCTCAAAAATACGCTTTTTAATATAAATGGCTCAACTTTTTGACACATTAGAATCTCTTATATTCCTTGTATAGCCTAAACATTACACATCCTATATTTTTTCTGTGTTTTTTTGGACTTTGATATTAAAAGATTGACACACAATGACCAATTTTGTTGTTCAGTATTTCATCCAAAATGAAAATGTGCTGCTTCCTTTTGTACGCACTCACACACACACAAATACACACGCGTGAATATAATTCGCTTGAAGATAAAACTCTATTAAAAATCGCTACTATCTTTAGGCATTTTTAGAGAGTCAAATACTTTAAGCTATTTTTTCAAATAATAAAATATGTTCACCTTAAACCCATTGGTTGTATTACCTAGCAGTACATTTAAAAGTATCAAATCACTTCCAAAACATTTTTTTTTGTTCCCGTAGAAAAAAAAAATGTAAAAGGGTAACCATTACAATTGCAAAATTATTAGAAAATAATAATATTTTTAAATTATTTTCCTAATTATATAGTTCAGTATAAATGAAACAAAATGCATATGAGTATCATGTGGGCCTTGAGGATTTGTGCTTTTTAATTGTACTTAGTCGTATCTAGATTTTAAACCAATAATGACAGAAATTTTCCGATGCAAAGAATTTCTGCTCTTAGTCAACCTAAATATAAATCCTTTTCATTAGCATATATTTTCCACTCTGGACAAAATGCTGAAAACAAGAGAAAATGAAATTGCTCACGAAAAGCACTCGTATACAGTTTTATATTTGCTCAAAGTTACCCTTAACTTAGTTATCAACATTTCTAGAAGCAGCGATGAATCCTCTCCTATTCAAAGTGAATAGACAAACTGGCAATAGACAACAAATCATATTCTGCAATATAAAAATATGCAGAGACTCAAATGCTAATGAATTTATTAAATATTGGAGAACTGGGAACAATAGCACCAAGTCGGAATACGTGCTTTAAACAATCACTCCCTATTTCCCTTTTAGCAAGCTTACAATAGAAATAGCCACCCAAACTCCACCAATACTGGAATATTTTAGAACTTATTAAATGGAAAAATAGTATAGGCATCTGAAAGTGTATAATCTTGGGGGGGAGGGGAGCGGGACGAACCAATTCCTTTAATATGAATGCAACAGAGACACATGAAATATGTAAATTTATCAGGAATAATGTATAGTAAAAGTGATAATTACATAGTTTCGTCAATAATCATTATTTTATTTCAATTTTTATGTTTGAAATGGGCATCAACTCTAAAATTTTTTTAATGACTATCTCCTTTTCTTTATGACAGATTTGTATCCAGCGTTAAAATTTGACCTTTTGTACGAATTTTGGTGTACGTAATTTGGTTTTGCCGATGATTTAGTTAAATTTAGAAAATCTAACTTTATTACATTAATGTTTCTTGATGATATTTATACGTAAACTACCATAATTGCGATAGTTTTTTTTTAAATATAAAACCATCATTGAACAAAAAAAAAATTTTTTTTTTGAAGTTATCAATTTGATTTTTGGTTTGGACAAAAAGGTTTGTGATAAAGAAAAAACCAGTTCAGTTGCAAATATTCATTAGTTTTTTGTTATGCTTAAAAATATCTTTTGCTGCCCTTTTAGGAGCCGTTTTTATTGCTGGAGCTTTTGGTTAAAAATTCTTAACGAAACTCTATTAGTAACTAAGAAGTTAGTTATTCTTCACTGTAACGGATATGATTTCCGCTTTAAAATATTTTTGAGATCATTTTATCTTTTCTTGAAGTAGTCAGAATGCAATAAATTTGCTAAGTAGACTAATTTGAACAGTCTGAATCCAGATCCAAGCAGAGTTTTGGAAAATTGCATTAATCCAGGCCCGGAAATGTGTTTAACTGCAATAAATCAAAAGAAGAGTTTGATGTTGATAGACAGACACTTTAATTGCTTCCTAATGAGCTTGATCGCTGAGAAATTATCAGTGTTTTACTTCTTTTCAAGACAACATATATTTGCTTTCCAATATAATTATAAAAGCAATATATCTCCAAAATTTAAAAGCTTAAATCCGAAAACTAAGTTAAGTCGATTATATCTGGTTTTCAGCAAAAAAATTAAATTTGATTATGTTTAATTTTTTGATTTTATTTCAATCCTTACTATGAAATAGTGTCTTTTATTGTGTAAATCTCTTGTAAAACTTAATGTGGACAAGACAGGAATTTTTGTTTTATTTTCTCTATTTTATACGCGTCATTTTGATGGTTATAAGTTAGTCGTTATGATATTCTCCTCTATTACAAAGTTTTTCATGTTGCGAATGTTTTTTATTCTTTTTGTCGAGTGTATTATTCGTATGTAGGGGAATGTGGGGCAAAGTGATAGTTATAATGACTGAGCTTTTTCAAAATGAACAAATTGGACATTTATATTGGACAGTGCGTAAAAAACATTGCATTTTATGTAAAACTTGCATTAAACCATTATTTTTTATATTTTGGTAGGAAATTCGCGCCTTCAAAAAAAAAAAAAAAAAAGTTTTAAAAGTTTTCACTTTTTTTTTTAATGGGGCAAAGTGAAAAATAAATATTTTTCCATTGAAATACTTTCTGTTCGGTTGTAAAAATTATTTTTGATCAAACGCATTAGTAAATAAAAGGTTGAAGAAATAAATAAAAAGATAATGATGTAATAAACGACGAATTTAACTAACTAATTAATTAATATGTAAAGAAAAGTAAATCGGTGAGTAAACGAGTGAATTAATAAGAAAATAAGTGAATAAATGAATAAATAATCGAATTACTAAATGAATGAATTATGAAATGAATACGTAAGTGATTTAGTAAATGATTGAGTGAGTAATCAAAATAAACCATTTCTCTTTGCCCCGCATGTAAGTGACTAATTGTACAAATATTTAAAGTACAAATAAGATTAATATTAATTAAATGAATACTGCATCGAATATTAGTATTTTTTAATTAATATTTAAAATGTTAATAACAAGAATTTTATCATTTTATAATAACAATAATTATTTTTGACTTGCAACAAAATATTACAATATAAGTATCAATGTTTGAAAAGTGCCTACATTGTAATATGCTTTAATTTTTGGCGGATTTCTCCCCCTTACTGGAATTAACTGCATGTGCTACTACATAGTTAAAATATTACCAGATAGGAGGGGATAATAGCAGAGTAAATATTTCGCCATTTCACTTTACCCCGCTATTTAACTTTGTCCCACATTTCCCTACTTGCTTTTGAGCAATGTTAAACTTTGATTGAACACCAATGAAAACGATCAGCTAAGCTTAGTCTTCGTTAAAACGCCAAATTTACGCAATGTGACATTCCCTCAAAACATAGGCTCAGAGTCAATAAAATTAGTGATTTGAAAAAAAGGACAGTGGCTCATTTCCACCTCCTCAGAAAGGCCATTGGGGACGAAAGCGTGCAACAAGTGCCAGAGAAGATGCATTTCTTATTAAAAATTGCAAAAGAAATCTTATTTAAAGCGCGTTATTCTTCAGCTAGTCCAACTTGCTGCAGACGGTATAGCTTTTCCTCAACAAGATTTTGACACCTCACCCTGTATAGAAAACCTTTGGTCAGCTGTCAAGGATAAACTGAGGGAATGTGACAGCATAACGAAAGAAAAGCTTTTTTTTTTTTCGGATTTTACACCAGGATGATAACAAAAATATTTTTTAAAGCAATTGAACATTAGTCTAATAGACTTGAGTTGTTTATAAAAGCAAAAAGAGGTCAATCTAGGATTAAAAGTCATTTCTATGCTGATACTTGTAATATTTTATTAAATAAATGAGTTTTTCATAGATTTTTTTTTCTTTATTCACAGCAATTTGCAAAAGGGTGTAGTTATGCACTAATATACCTTATGATTTATTTATGATTGACGTATTGTGAAACAAACCTAAAACAACTTACATGTTTTTACTAATGCATAAATGCAAGCTTATTTTTAATTTCTTTTTAACACATAATTGAACAATTTTCATTTTACAATGCAAACAGTTAACTCCCCCTAACAAATTCTTGATTTGCTGTTTATTTTAATACATTTTGCACCGATAACTGTGTTCGAAAATTGGTGAAAAGTAGAATTATTTTCTTGAAGGCAAATGATGTGTAGAAAAATGAGGAAAAGGTTGTCACATATGTTGTAATCAACGAATCAAGGGTTCAAGATTTTGTATTGGTTACTACTCATGGACTACTTCGACTGTTTAAATTTAAACAAAATATATGTGATCTTCTATCCAAAGCATGAGGTAGAAGAAGATAAATTTATGACAGTTTCATATGTGATCGCTATTAAATATTTTTTTCTCTGTGTTAAAAGCTTTAATTTTTGGCGGAAAAAAAGCAAGATTTTTATTTTACTCGAAATACTTCTTCAGTAACTAAATTTGATATAAACATACTTGCTCTCATGCAAAAGAGATTTATTGAAAAAAGTTAGTACTTATTTTAAATTAACATATTATTTTAAATTGATATATGATGGACTTCACCATTTCTGGCCATTGAAAGAATGCTCAAAAAATGCTAATGCCCATTATCTTTGCATTAACAAATCTAGTGAACACTAACCAACTTACTGTAAAACATAAAATATATATATATGTTCGCGTAAAAAAGACATTTAGTTATTTATTTCAAGATAATTGAATTATTAAACATTGTAGTCAAAGTAGGATGTAAAGTTACTATTTTACTAGTTATTTCAAAATTATTGGAGCATAAAGTATTTATCAGATAAAATAGCAATTAAAAAGAGCTCTTAAAAGAAGGCGAAGAGCTATATTTTGTTCTACTTGCTAAAAAATTGTAGTTATTTTTTTTCCTTATAAATTTTCTCTGCATTTTGAGTGGTGACTTTTCTGTTTTCTTTTTTTTTCAGTAAAAATTAAAAAACTTTTAAATGTATGCCAATAATAAAGTAATAAAAAAACGTGTAGTAAGTTATAACAAAAGACACAATACGTAACTGGTTTTTATCCTTATGTAACTTTTGAAAGATAGGAATTTATTTAAATATGTGATTTTTTAAAACCACCAGATATTAATTTTCTCCTAATAATAATAATTAAATACTTTGAAGGAACCAGTTTCAATCTATGCTCTAAAAAATTCATTGCTCCATCCTCATGAACTCTCCCAACTTGTTTCTCACAGTTAAAAGTTCAAACACTCCTTTTTTTACAACATCCTTTAAAAAATCGGCATTTTTTTTAACTTCTTCCGAAATCAATAGCCTCTATTTAACCCTTCTTAAATTCACAGACACTGTGTAAAGAAGGGTTGAGTTAGGTTAGAACAGGACGAATAAATTTCCAAAATCCCCTGTAGAAAAAATGAAGACGACAATGCCCCAACGAGGGATAAACTTTGAGTTCAACTGCCTTCGTGGGATCTTCCCTCCTCTTCGAAGATGAGGGAAAAGGGTTAAAGTAACCTGCGATGTCAGTGGCCTCTGAAAGTTACCAAGGGCAACAGTTCTAAGACCCGGAACAGGTAGAGGCCCTATAGGGGCTCAAAGGGGGTTGGAGGGCAGAAAAGGACAAGGAGTTCGATGATTCCCCCTTTACCTGTTGCTTTGGTACAAAGTGCAACGGATTCTTATGAAAAGATGTGCTAAGAGGGTTACAATAGCAATTGCCGGTGGGTCATTCCTTTGTGACTGGTGTCAAGTCGGAGACACGCAGTACAGCGGACACGAATGTATCGATTTTATACGATATGTTTTTGTTTTGCATAAAATTATTCATGTATGGTTGTTTAATTAAACATCCAAAACCGTTTTTAATAAAATGATGTAACCAGCAAACTTTTGGTACAACAAGTCTATATAACGATATTAGGCCATTACATGATGTAACAATACATGTGAGATTTGTCGGATATGCAGGACCCGATTAACCTCTGAAGTTAGGGGAAGCTAAGTCTCATTTGAGGGACCCACAAATTTCTTTTCCTGCATATATATCAAACTCACTAATGGCTAAATAGACTTCCAATTAAAGTTTATTCCCCCCCCCCCCTCCCCCACCAAAAAAAAAAAAAAACGTAGTTGTTGTTTCAGATTTATCACTTCATAAAATGTATCAAGTGTGATAAAAGTCTATTGATGCACATTGGGGCAAATTCCACAGATAAAAATAGCTTGCTGCAAAGTTTTATGAACTGTGTCCTTACTTATTAAAATGCTTCCAAAAATTTTTATTTAGCGAGTTATAATGTGTGAATACTTTAAAAAATACATTCAAAAGCAGAAACTGAAATTTTTAAGTCATTTTTGGGCCCCCCTGTTAATTCTGAGGGGAAGCTTATGCTTCCTGAGCCTTTTGGGTAATCAGACCCTGCGGATATGAGTACTGTTATGTGTTCAATGTATTTGTATTTAGATTTTTTATCCAATATTTGAATTTTGTCTCGTCTTATTCTTTTCAATCTAAAAAATAGGAGGCTTTAAATCTATATTTTCGACTTTAGATTTGGGTTTTCTCCCCCTGCAGATTGAAACAATAATACATTTAACGCTGATACGATAATAATTTCTTGAAACACGAGCATACATCTGCAAAAATTTGTATTTTTTCTATTTTATGGTTTGGAACTTTTTCTTTGTTTTTTTTTTCTTTCCTTTATTCCCCCCCTATTTTTGTTTTGTTTTTACAATAAGTGTTATAGAACTTTTGCAAAAAGAAGCGAACATAGCTCTTGGCCAAATGATTGCTCAAGAAGTTGCTTTGCATACAAAAGCAATAAAACTTGCTTTCAACTTCACGATGGCAACAAATCATTGAAAGCAAATAAAATGTTCTTTTCATTTGTTTAAAATTTTTCGACAGTATATTATTCAGGACTTTCAGAGAAAACTTAAGGTACATATAGTGAATCTTAAAAATGCATCCTGAGTTTCTTTAGTAAAACAAAATTGCTCTCATTTCACGGATCGTAGTGCGTAGCGCACAGGACTGCGCAAATAACCCGAAATGGATACTTACGAAGGTTTTCAATGAGCTGCTTTCATTCGTTCCGTTTTTTTTTTTTTTTTCCCTTTTTCGTTTCGCGCTTTAGTTCAAGAACGGAGATTGATAAATACGGTATAGAAAGATTTGTTACTCCTGAATAATATTATTAAAAAAATGCTGCATTATTGATATTTTTTTCTTGTAAAGTACTCTTTTATTTATTACATCGATAGCATATTTTCAACCAAAAATAAGAAGCGTTTCAGAGGAAATATTGAAACTGCGACAATAAGAGTTATAAATGGAACTTGCTAAAATGGGAATACACAATTAACAATCAATGCGATTGTTTCAGCTTTGAGCATTAACTTAACGTTATTAAATTATTCAAAGCTCCTTGATGCTAAGAAATAGCATTTAGGCAAATCATATAAAAACATATCAAATTAGGAAAAAAAAATCAGCATTAAATTTTAAACATTAGATGCATCACCATGAAAAAAACCTTCAAAATGATAAATGCTTTTTTTCCCTTTCCATGTAATAAAATATAATTTAAATTTAGCAAAAAAAAATTTATATTTAAAAAAGTTAAGAACATTCGTATTCTATATCTTTCCGAAGATTATCCTGAGAATAAATAAAGATAACCAGATAATATTTTTGATCAAACATCAATAAATCATTCATAACAGAACATTGAATCTAAGATAATAAGTACTTTAGATTGAGAAAATGATTCTTATAGACATTAGTCAGTTGGTGCCACTCCTTCCAGATAAAGAATAAACACAGTGGATTTCTTCTAAAACTTTAAGTTTCTTGCAATAAAAATAATAGTTGCATATTTAACCACATTTTGCCCTAAAATAAGCAATTAAATTTTCATGCAAATGCAGAAAAACAAACTATAAAACAAATACAGTGAAAATAAAACGTGCAAGAAAACGCATACTTTTAAAACACACAGTAAAAATAAACATGAAGCATTTCCTTTTCAAAATCCGACTTACTTGCACTTCCAAAAGATCGTCTGTTCGATACCCGACTGACATACACCAGATGGAATAAAAATGTCGTGACCTACCTGTTTGTTTTTTACGAGTACTGCTGTTTTGTGATTAGAGCAGGCATTAGCTGAAAGAGAACGGACAGAGACAAAGATCTAAAACAAACTCATACCTGTCGAACCTTCGCAACTGCCTACTCAATTCACTTTGTTCGTTGACAAGCTGGTAATGCTGCGTCGCTAAGTGGTCTAGTTGTGTTTGAATTTGGTTAACCACTACAGCATTGTGAGTGTCGCGCGACTGTTGTAGGCCCGTTTTCAAATCGTGCTGTTGGCCAGCCAACATTTTGATCTGTTCCGTAACTACTTCAAGCCTGTCCTGTAATGACAGAAAAAGAAGAAAAAAGCCCGAGAAATTAATAACAGATTGAATTGAAATTGATGGAAAAAAATTGCGACATCTCAATTAATTGGTAAAACTATTTTTAATCGTTTAATTGACAAATAATTTGGATGTGTATAACCCCTAAAATATACTTTAGAAAAGACCATTAATTCTGGTTAAAAAGCAAATAAATCACATTCTTCGAGATATTTTTATTTGCCAAAAATTTCTTTTGGGTTCAGTTGAAAACTAACTTTTCGAATTTAAAGGTATTACTATTTTTAAAAAATTGACAATTTAGTCAGCAAAAACTAAAAGATATATTCAAATGCATCTAGATTATTATTAAGATTCTAATTTAACGCAAACATTGAACTTAAATTTATTACATTGGCTGTCTATTCACGATTTGAAAATTGAGATATTATCCAATACATTAAATATTTTAATAACACGCGGTAATGGGAAAAGTATATTGCAATGCAAGCAAAATAATCAACTGCCTAATTATTTTAGATAGCAACCGTCACTAAGCTTGTCAATTGATTGTAACGAATTTATGTCTAATGGGAATATTTTTTAAGATTGCTATATTTTTTTTAAATTTTATTATGGAAAAATTTGTTTTTAAATATTTTGAATTTAATGTAATACATATAAAGAGGAAAAAACCTCGCATATTTTAGCTTTTGCATAAATTGTGTATTAGAACAATTCGTGTAAAGAAATGCTAATTCATACCTGCCGCCTTTTTCTTTCTTCCTCCATGTGATTGGGATCTGGCATGGTTCCTGGACTTCCGTCGAATCTCAGCCTCTTACAAGATTCTTCGTCAAAGTTCTTAGTATAACATTGCGACCTGAAAATATGAATAGAGAAAAGAAAAAAAAACTGTTAGTAATGTTTTTAGAAAACAGTAAAAGAATGGAGGGGAAAAAATGAGGGAATATTGATTGCAGAAAGAAAAATTCAAGTGAATAAATGAAAAATGAAAATATTAGCACGAAATAATTAGTGCATGAAATTGCATAATACATTTCTTATTTTTATATCCTTATTTTTCTTTTTTGGCTTACTTTATTTTATTTATTTATTTTTTATTTTACATTTAAAATTTATTTTATTTTAATTTTTATTTTGTTTTTAAAATTTATCTTACTCTTATTCTATTTTCTATACTTAAAGTTTATTTTATTTTTATTTTATATTCAAAATTTATTTAATTTTTTATGTTACTTTTTTATTAATTTTTATAATACTTTTTATATTTTTTATTTTATTTATTTCATATAAAATATTTTTTACATACATGTTTATTTATTTATTATTATAATTATTATTGCGTCTGAAAAGGATCATCCTATTAATTTAAAACAAGAGTTATTCATAATTACTCTTTCTCTACAAAACGCTTGCCCATGTTTTTGGGGAAGGAATAACTATATTCTGAAATGTGCGGATATTGCTTTTGAAATTAATATTTTGAATAAATATTTTGAGCGTTTTGTGTTTATCGAAGTGGTATAATGCGTCTCTCTCTTTTTCATAAATTGAAATCAACTCGAAGAAAAAAAGAAAAAAAAAAAAAAAAAAACACGAGAGGTTAAAAACAGTCTGAATTAAACTATTGGAGAAAATCGCTACTTTTAACTTAATTGTATTTATTATTTATTTATTTATTTATTTATTGTAAATTCTAAATTTTTTTTTTTTTAAATAATTGGCAAAACATTTAAGTATGAAACATGACCTTAGATTAAAACTGCCAATTGATTGTAGGCATACAGTTTTTGTTATCATTTTCTTTAAAATCGATAAAATATTGAAACTAATCATTTCTTCTGTTGTTTTCATTCCGTTGTCCACGAGGCACGCGTTAAATAAATTATGTAATAAGTCAACCATGAATGAATGAAATAAAATTAAAATTCAATCTTAATACGGAATAGAAAGACCCTGCTCTTACTTTCAGACATCGAAAACTGCTTTGTATTGAGTATCGTTTTGAAAGTATATTTCGTAACTTGATTTAGTTAGCTATCGTTCGTAAAAACTAAAATAGTGGCAAAGTTCTTTTACAATAAATGTTCTTTCATTTCAGTTTTAGAAAACGTGTTTATCATATGATGCGGGGGAGTGGGCATCAGAATGCAATATCTCACCTTGAATGTCCTTTAGAATACTGGTAGCCACTATCACGTACTACCTGCCTAGCTAGAGGAAACAGTTCATCTCGCCTGGTCAATAAAGCAGGAATGTGCTTGCAGATTTGAGCGGCTGCTTCATTCACGGATACCTGTATGACGAAAATAAATATTCAAAAATAAAGAACATATTTCAAAAAATAAAAGAGATTCTATGTAGTATATACTGCGGATCTAGTATATGGATAATTGTATGTGATCCCGGTGCCCGAAACAGCGTGACACCCGTCGTAGGTTGTTCATGAGATCTGCCGACTATTTTCGAATTGAAAGACTTAAAAAAATGAAAAATAAAAAAAAATCGCTCTCTGCACGAATATGTCAAATGTAAAGCAAAAAAAAAAAAAAAATACAGTTTAGAATGAAACAGGAAGTAAAACACAAGCGGGTCTATGTCAATAAGTATAATGACTAATAAAGTATTGGTTTAGCCTGCACACTATGTCTGAAAAAAAAACAAAAAAAAAAAAAAACAACTGGGTATGTGATGTAATATAAATATATGCTGAGAACAAATATAAATTATTGCAAGTATACCACATACAAACCACTAGAGTAGCTAAAATTTTCTTCTGGGGGGCGGAAGAGAGGGGTTCATAACGATTTGGAACTTTCTCCTTGGAGGGATCGGTCCTAGCTAGTCGGAATATTCTTCTACAGGGGGGGGGATACCTATTGGGGGAGGGTCTTGACACATCTTGCACCGATCTAGTATTGACAATGCGGCATAAAACAAAAGATTCTGGATGGAAGGTTTGTCCCCAATTCCGGCTCTCGGAATTTGGAAATTCCGGATCCAGGTGTAAGACAGTTCAATTGACCCAACTGAATGTTAATACTAGTATTATAACCAGAGTCCGAAAAAATTGGATCTAAAATCTTGGAAGCCATAGAAATATGTTAGACGACATACAAATTATTTCTCAGAGTTTATAGGAAAAGTGAATGTAAAATTGTTTTTAAAAGATTCTTGTGCTGAAAGAATTAATAGCAAAAATGATTTTTTTAGTCACCTATCCATTAGTCACCAAGTGATCATGTCGTATTACATGTTGTTATTAGGTTTTAGAATATGTGATTTAGAATCATGAATTCAAGTACACAATATATTTTATTTCAGTTGACAGAGTAGTATTTTGTTACTCTAAAAGTGCCAGAATAATTTAGGTATGATTTTAACAACATGTCTTTTTTTTTAAATAATATTCTTTGTGCATACTAAGAATTATTAAATTAACCAATCTTCAACTTTATGGTAAAATAGTCATTGATTAAATCAGTATAATTGTCTATAATAAATCAGCTTTGTTTACATGAAAGTATACATTTTATTTAGAAATTCTACGCAAAATGAATTGAAAATTATTGCTGGTATACTGTCAGTATTGACTTAAAGCTGCCTGCTTACGGTATATAATGCTGATAATTGAATTATTTGCCATTATAAAGCATAATCCCTTTTTTGATGTTAAATACAAAAGTTTACTATTCATATAAAACCGTTCAATCAATTAATAAACATGTTACCTCACTTAAACTATTTCAAATGCTTTCATTTGCCAAAGCTTTTAGCTGCAACAATCCTTCTGAAATCTGGACAGAAGAGCAGGTACCAAGTATTTATTTAAATTAATGCGAACGACCGAATGTATTCTCCAATACAGCGTCAAATTCACCGAACAAACAATGAGAAATCTGGCTTGAACGAACTCGAATTTAATCTTTGATGAATTGATAAATTGTACCTACAGTCGAAGTGATGGGAAAAGCCAGGAGTTGGGATACGAAGCCTAAAATGCGCAAATGAATCACTCAATAGGCCCGATTCAAGCTTCCCGAACAACTCTGAGGTTGTCAAAGCGTTGAACACAGTGTAGAATATTTATGAAAAGCACGAACGGAGAGTTGTTATTCAACCAGGATCGTAACGGATTGCAAAATAGAAATGGAAGCCTTACCTCATGCAATGTTAGAGGCTTTTCTGGCTTCCTCTTGCAGTCGAATCTTCCATAGATAGCTGCGTACTTGCGGATCTCGTCCATCCTTCGTGGATCGTCTTCGGGCATGTTCATCACATACTGCCAAAGAGATAGAAAAGGACACTGCTGAGATAAACAGTGGCAAGATATTGTTTGCCGCCAGATACTCAAAAAAAAAAAAAAAAAAAAAAAGTCGAAAGCATTGCAATGCGCAGCGCATGCTTCATGCTTGGCGGTTATTTATTTAATTTCCCTCCCAATCGAAACGGCAGAGGGAATTGGGCGGAGGTGGCTGAAAACTTTTTAAAACTGGTTGTAAATCATTAAAAGTAATTGCAACTCGTGAGTCGTTTATTAGTAGAAGTTTCACCATGCCGGGTAGTTGATGAGCTTTGGGTTTTACTTTTAGTTGCAATGCAATTTTTAACTCTCCGCTGAACAATAAAAGGTAGCTAGGTTGCTGATGTATCACGAATATTTTTTTGCCGTTTTGAATACTGACAAAAATAATATGAAAAACAGTCTTATTTTTTCTGCAAAACATCATTCCTTTCAAATAAATATATTTTTCGTTTGCTTGAAAATATCAAACTTTTTAAGTATTTATAACATGATTCATTAAATGTCAAAGTATTTTTTAAATGATTTTTTTTTCTGGAAGTTTTAACATTTTGAGAAATGCTGAAAAAAAAGTTTTTCGCTGTGGCAATTGTAAAGAAAAAAAGTATATTATGCGATATATATACAATTCTGAGTTTCATGTATTTCGCCTAAAAATGAGCATACAATTGTTCTTTTTTGTTTTAAATATTTTTTTCTTTCAAAGCATTAAAAAAAATACAGTATTAAACTAGCGTGATTTGAAATACACTTCAAAAGTGTTTATAAATAAATTACTGATATTAATAAGAGAATAGTTTTATTTTTCTTTCTTTCGAACACATATTTTCTTTAAAAATAAAATTTTATAATGCGTTTTAAGAAACAAGAATGTACCTTCCATTGGAATGCACATACATTAAAATCAGATATAATTTTTTTAAGCTTCATTCTTAATTTTGAAAACGTTTAAAGTAAAATTTTGGCTCATTAAAATTTTTCATTGTCGGTACTTTGGGAAATATGTCTGATCATAAAACATTCTCTACTCTATAGCTGCCCTCGGACCACAAAATGAAAAAAAAAATGTATTTAGTTATACTCAATAAACTATTTCAATATAAAGTGATACAATAACACGTTGTTCTTATTTCGTAATTATGAGTAAAACCCTAAAATTAATACTATATTAAGTGTATATTACTCGACTGGTTAACTAATTGAACTTTTTATATAGATAATTAAAAATGAAATAAAATAAAAATTTTCGATGAAAACTGTCAAATTTTGATTTGCAATGTTTGACTAATGCCATTCTATTAATTATTTTGACATTTGAAAGTTTTTGTATTTAATTTTAGACAGCGCAGTTTTTAGTAGCAAATAGTATAATTAATAGAGAACTAGACAAGAAGTGTTTTTAACATTTAAGTATAAGATTAAAAAATGAAAATATATCTGAAAATTTTAAAGATTTTTTAAAATTAAACCCTGTAATATTTTATTTAGTTACTAAGCATTAAAATCTAACGAATTTTACGATGCATGCCTTTCCATCGCTTTCTAAATCATTTCTCCTTAGTTTATAATTTTTTCGATATAAATGCTAAAATTAAAAATTTCTATCTGAAATGCTGTTTTCGTAGCCCTTTTGCTGCATTTTTCAATCGAAAAATTAAAAAATAAACAAGTAAAATAAAATAAAGTAAACATGACTGTGCTATCAAAGGACCATGGTGCTATTAGTGTTTTAAGAATATAATTTCTCCATTTTTAATTTTTTTATGCATGTAGTGTTTTATTTGCAGTTATTAATTTATTTATTATTATTTGAGAATTATTCATCTTCTCCTTGTTTTCAGGAAAAAATAGTTAGTTAAATGTATATATGTATGTAAAAAAACGAATGCACTTAAACTCAAAAAAAAAAAAAAAAATAAATAAATAAAAAACGTATTATAAGTAGTAATATGCTATTATAAATCTAAAACATTAAAGAATCTATGATTTAAGTATAAAATTATTGTTCCATTTTCAAAAAGAAAAAAAAACATCCAGGTAGAATTCACACACATCCAACGCTTCAAATTTTTTAAACGCACTAAACGCAACGCTTCAGATTTTTCTCTGTGATTTCATCCACGAGGAACTATTTTGTATCATATTACTTTCAATACTACCCTTGAATTCAAAATTTTTTTTTCTAATGTCAGATTAATAAATAAAAAATCTAAACTCATACAATAAATGTAGAATCATATACAATTGGGACATACTGGCAATTTTTTCATTCATACATCGATTTCTTATTTACGTATTGAATTTTCTATTTTATTATTATTATTTAATAACTAAATGTTGACACATTTTTGAAGAAATACAGCGTATATAATCGAATAAGGTATTGATAAATATTTTGACTGGGGATTAATTAAAAAATAAATAAATGAGATTGAGTCGTACAAAATGTGGAACAATTGCTTGCATTTAATGTTGCCAATTAATGTTGCCATTTAATGTTCCCGCATGAAGAACTGTATTGGATAGGAAATATTGTGATTGAAAATACTTTCAAAAAATAAGAGTTACTGGTTTAAATCAATGGTACTCTTTTTTTTTTCTCAGCATTCAATCGCACAGGAATCGAATTTATGCATACAGAGCAAAATTCAAAACTCTTGCATTCCTTTAGAGGTTACCAGCAAATGCCCCATACGAAGAACTTTAGTGGGTTGATAAGCAATGAAAAAATCTCCGCGAGAGTAGAGCTCGAAAACTACGCAAAAAAAAAAAAGAAAAAAATAAGAAAAAAATAAAAAAAAGAAAAGAAAAGAAAAAAAAAATAATAACAAAAAAAACAACAACAACTAAGAAGCAAATTTAAAAGACTTAATAAAAATCTACAAGAAATATATCTACATGCATCGTTGTTATAAGGTCACGCAATGAGCAAATATGCACGTAACAAAAGGCGTAAGCTATTTATATATGTATACATTTATGTTTATTTATTTATTTGGGCTATGCAAAAATGACAACGTGGGAGATCTAATTGAAAATAGAATCTGTGAAGCAAAATTTCTTATCAGATATACACTACGTTTTTTTTTTTTTTCCTTTTCTTTTCACAACACTCGATTTTGCTGAAATTGAAATTCACAGTAATCTGACGATTCGAAAATTTCACACGCACTTGAGGTTCCCCTAAATTTCCTGAACGAAGAACCGCGGTGGACCACACAATTCCCAAGACTCTCGAGCCGAATAAAAAAGCACAATATTTCTATATAAAAAAGAGACTGAGGGATAAAAAATGCAAACTCAGAGAATAAAAGAGAGAAATATACAGCCGCATACTGTTCGGAAATACTCGTTATTATTTATTCATTTAATGAGCTTTTTTCTTTCCGTATTTCATTTTCTCTTTCCTTTTCCATTTGCATTCCTAGCGCTTCCGGTTTTATTTGCAACTCCTCCTCCTCTCTCTCCCCAAAAGATGCGTTCATTCGCTTCATCTCTTACAAAATATGCGCGGCGCAGCTAAAAAAAAAGTTATATATTTATACATATATATTTTTTTCTTAACAGCGCTACTCCTCGCTTGTCTTTTTCATTACAAGTATTTTTTTTTTTTCAAGCATGGAGCATAGTCAGGTTGGTTCATTATTTTTTTCAGCGGCGCAGCTATTTCTTCCCCCCTCCCTTAACTGCTCCGGAATTGCCAGCATCATAGTCCATCATGGTTAATCTTCCAAAGGTAAAAATTTTCCTCCGCCTGTTTTACCCATTTTTTTAAACCTTTTTTCACTATCTTTCCTCCCGTCCTCCCTTTTTTCATCGCATAAAAAACGGGCCTCCGTCATTGTTTTCATTTTTTATGGCCGCACATTCTCTCCATCCTCCTCTCTCTCTCTCTCTCTTTCTCTCTAAAGGGTAAAAACAGAAGACGGAGGGAAGGAATCCATAATAAACGAAGCAACTTGCTCTCCCCACCCCCCTCCAATGCGCTTTATAGAGTCGCGGAAGTTAAAAGGAATTAAAAAAAAAAATAGAATATTCTCTTTGTTTTAGAAATCTTATTGTACGGTGAAGCTAATTTGACAGTGAGCTAACGATTACTGCATTAAGAGATGGAGGAAAATTTAGAGTTTTAGGAATATTTTAAAATTTTAGCCTAGTATGAGAATAAAGGCTGGTCTACTAGTATACGTTTTTCTAAAGGGAATAATTAATTATTTCAAAAAAAAAAAAAAAAACTTTTTCTCAAGCTGCAGCACCATTTTTTTTCCTTATCTCTCTAAACGATCATCCTCTCAGTTTCAACAAATACCGACCATGAAAAAATAAAGACATTTTTATCTATCACAACACCATCATTTCGATTATAAATAATCAAAACCTCCACACAAACTTTTTACACACGAAGTTTGTTTTAACATTCCTTACATTACTTTGAAATGGCATTTGAAAAAAAAAATGATGAATTCATGTTAAAGATCTACCTCTAACGGTGCTTTTGATTGTATCAAAAAGACAAGGGAATAAAAAAACACAACGACAATAATTATAGCGAACATCCAAATACTTATTGGTTAGTTGGCCAACTATTTTTGAAAGCACTAACGTTCTTTTTTTCTTTCTTTTTCTCATTTAGCGAACGAAATTAAGTTGCTATATGCTGAAATACACAAATGCAGTCACAGCAGTCAAATTTATACTTTTGAAAAATGTGTGCATCTGTCTGTGTGTCTGTAAACCTAACTCCTCCGGACTGTCAATGTCTACCAGGTCATTGCTGATACCGTTGGATACAGGATATCCAAGGGAAGCCATTCCACCTTGCCTCACCCTTCTGAACTTTACGGAGCCGGACATCAAGGGGTAAAGGCATTAAAATCTTGTCACTCGTCTCAGTCGGCATTGAGCTACCGCTGCTGGCGAAGAGGGGGGGGGGGGGGGGGAGGGGGAGATTGAAGAGAGCTAGGACGGAGACCCCTAGTTATATAAAAAAGTCTGTGTAGTTAAGCCGAAGTTTAAGCCATTTATAGTAGAAACAATATAGTTTTTCGTAATTAAGAAAAAGAAGTAATAGAAAATTTACAAAAAGTTAAGCTTTAATTTAGAAATGTTTTATAGTGAAGATGAGTTTAAAATAACAAGTTTGTAAAATATGAAAATGTAACAGAGTCACTGCTTGGAGTGCTTAATTGTCATAACTGGTGACATTCAAATCAAACCGCTAGTTCTCAAGAACTAGATTTAAAATATTTGGAAGTTTTTTAAATTACTTGTTTTATTTTAATGCATCATTATGAAATTCTTAATTTATGCTTCAAGTTTAGACGTGTTACTAGTAATATGTTTTGGTAATACTTCTTCTTTTGGTCTTCAGGCTCATAATATATCACTAATACATAAAATATGTTTCATCTTTTGACTTCATTGCACCACATACGATAAACAGGGAAACACTCATAACTTTTATAATTTTTTAAAAAATATAATTCCACTTCTTAAGATAAAATTTTTATTCCATTTAAATAGCAAATGACTGTCAGTTACTTTCCTGTTTAACTACCTTATCAAAAATTATTTTTAACAGGCATCGAACTCGCTGAAAATACACTGCTCAAAACAATTGGGGGAGCAGGAGATAAGGGCAGAAATCGAGATGTTTCAGAAACATCTGTTTTATTGCCGTAACTGTAAAATTCGATTGCACGGTTTTTATTTATTTTTTTTTTTTTGAGACAAAGTTACTTGAAAATACCTTATCAACGTGATTTATCAGAATCCATGACATGGCGTGTTATAGGCAGACTGAAATCTGGGCAAACATAATGTATTGTCACGGACACTATGGGTGTCACCGGAAGTGTCGTTGCAAGGTTTTGGAATCAATTCCAACAGCAGGAAATGTTAGACGTCGACCAGGGTAAGGTCGGCCACACACCACTACAGCAACTGATGACCGGTATATACTGTTAACAGACCGTCGAAACAGAACAGAGAATACTACGCAGCTGCAAAGATAGTTGCTCTTGGCAACAGGACGAAGGGTGTCCAGCCAAACAGTACGTAATCGGCTTCATAAGGGAGGGCTCTATGCACATAGGCCAATGGTCTACCTTCCGTTGACCCCACGCCACCGTGCGGCCCGAAGAAGATGGGCTGCTGAACATCGAGATTGGGAGCAACATGATTGTAGCCAAGTGATGTTTACCGACGAGTCCCAAATCAGTCTGGAGTGTGACGTGTTCTGGTATGAAGGGACAGTGGCACTCGAAATAACCCCGCATTCATTCGTAAAAGGTCACAATACAGATGAGTTGGTTGGATGGTACGGGAGGGGGTAACCAGCATAGGCGGAAGTACGAACCTGCATATCATTCGGAATGGCACTTTGACGGGCCGAAGGCATGTAGATGAGATGCTGCAACCTTATGTCATCCCTTACGCTTGACCCATTGGAGATGCCTTTGCTTTCCAGGATGAATTGCCTGACAGCATAGAGCTCATCTGGTGGAGAACATGCTTGAAGCAGAAACAATACAACGTATGGAATGTCCAGCGTGCTCTCCTGACTTTAATCCAATCGAGCATGTTTGGGACATGCTCGGACGACGCATTGCTGCGCGACCAAGGACGCCTGTTACTGTTCGAGACTTGGAGATTGAACTTCTTGAGGAACAGTATTCCCCAAAGCAGATCGATAACCTCATCGCATCCATATGCAAACAGGTGTAGCTTAATTCCAAATTTTTTGACGTCTTTTTTCTGTATTGCGTATTGATAGGCGTGTACTATCCATTCTATGCCAATATGTGGCTGTCTCGCTTGGTTTTCTTTACTTTTTGGTTGCTCCCCTAATTGTTTTGAGCAGTGTATATTGCTGTTAAAATAGCTTTTTTTTAAAAAATAATATTCAATTACACTGCCGAAAACAGAAGATAAGATTAACAGACAATAGTGTAAGGTGTTTTTTTTTCTTCAATTTTTATACTACTGCAGTGTTTTTATATCCACTAAATACTCCCGCTTACATTATCAAAAAGCAAATTTTTGTATGGATGAAGAAAAAATAAATGTATAAATAAAATTGAAGAAAAAAAAACGTGAAATTAGAAAATAAAAAATAAATAAATAAAACATAAAAGAGAAGCCATTTGATATGTTAGCATTACTTGAAAGTGTCTTGAGACAAAAAAACTTTTTTGTTCTGTTGAGTAAAACCCATGATCATGTAAATCGTTGAAAAAGTAACATTTTGCTCTGTGTCTATCATTTTTAGAACTCAAAATAAAAATATATTGAAATACCCTGAAATGAGTTAGTTACTTCAAGACACAGGAAAAGTTAACAGAAATTAAGGGTGCTCCCCTAAGAGCAAGGGCGCACCCCCTAAATGTCGGGAAGACCGCCCCCCAAGCAAGAGCCCCCCAAAAAAAGGGAAAAATACCGTTCAAAACAATCCTTCTAAAAATTTTATTGGCGCAGTCTGCGCCATGACCCCCCTTGGTGGGCACCCCTGCAAAAATTTAAAAAAAAATGTTACATTTTGCATCAAAAATGTCTCCTACAAGCTTAATTACTCTTCCACAAATTGACAAGAAAGTACAGGAATACTATTGTCAACACTAGTCGATAAAAAAAACAAAGAAAAAAAAACATTAAGTATCGCTAAAAAAGTAACATCAAAACGAAATATGCATATAATTTCGCCTTATGCTCCATTTTCTGGTCAAATCACAAAAATAATAATAATTAAAAAAACGCTCGTATACGTGCCGACACAAGTCCTTAATTGCAAACCTGTGAGTCCCCACCCTGACGAAACGACTCGAAACAGTAATGATTACAACGTCCCGATTGCAATTCCCCCCTGCCCCCCGTCATTCGCTTTACGACCCACGCATTGCGAGAAAGTGCGAGGCACTAAAATCGATATGTAAATCAGCCAATCCATAGCCATCTCAAGAAAGGTGCAGAGGGAAATGTAAGGGGGGAGAATATCTTCCCTAAGAGCAAAGATTAGAAAAAACGAGCGCAAAAAACTAAACAAAGAAGAGCGCGACGGGAGGATAGAAAAAAAAGGATGAGTTGGGTAAGAAAAAAAAAAACGCCGGAGAAAAAAACGTGGGTACGAGACCGCCTGGGAACGGGTGAAAAAATTAGAAGTTGAAAGAAAAGGAGGGAACGTGTAGGATGTGTGGTATAAAAGAGCTGTAGGTTGTTGCCGTTGCGAAATCTTAATGTCACCTTACGGTAAAGAAGGGTTCAGGTTGGAAAGAAAGGTCGTCGTAGGGTAAGGGTTCAAAACCCTCCGTAAAAACCAGAAGGGTGTAAAAAATGTCTGGCAATATTTGTATGGATTATTGAAGACATGACTTTCACTTTAAAGGTATTTCAAGGGTTAAGTGAGAGCCTTTGAACCAGAATTGTTTGCGAAGGAAGAAAACTTAAGTCCTGGGGTTTAAGGGATGAGTGTTTTAACAAAGCAGGGACTATCTGCTTTAGTGATTTTTTCTGTCAGTAATAAAAAAAAATGGAGGGGAGGGGGGTTGTCAAAATTGTCTTTCCTCATCTGATCTAGAAATGCATTGCTGGATTTGGTATAAGAGTAACCATGGCCAGTGCCTGAAGGTTCAGTAGTGCCACCACCTGGGGCAGCTTATTCTACGAAGAGCCGATCTTGCTATTATAAAACTGAAATGCAGGTATAAAGCATTTAAATGCTTACTTTTCGAGTTATGAGGCTATTTTTATTTCAGATATTCAATGGGCATACATGAACTCGCAATCTGGATAGTACAAAAATGACGAAACTGTATTCTACTCAAAATTGTGTTCTGGTCTGATGAGGGGAGGGGAGGGGGATTCATGAACGCCGTTTAGGGTGGCAAAACGAATGAATTGGATCAAGAGTGTATTTCTAAAATATTGTCTCAAAAGTATGTTGCTGGTTTAAGCTGAAATTATATGAAATATTTTGCATAAATAACTATCAAGAAAAGGAAAAGTCAGTTAATTTTTTTAAAAATGAAGCAAAGAAAAAAAAAGACTATTTCCCATGTCGAGTATTTTAATTCGTGAGACAATTCGACAACAAGCAATAAAAATATTTAAATAAAATCTTCTTGTTTATAAACTATTATTTTACATTCGTTAATAATTTACAAATATTACTAATACTTACCTATGTAATTATATTTACTGATAGTTCTATACTAAAATATACTTTATTATAAGTAGAATTTTCAATTTTGAAATTTTTAAATGAGACCGATTTATGCCTCAAACAGATGACTAAAGTATTAAATGTAAGTACAATTTCCAATTATGGACGGAAAACATTGCGTCATTTCAAGCGTCCTTTTTGAAAGTTTTCCAAGAACATTTCTGAGGTTAACGTCAGTTGTGGTAGGAAGTTCTAAGGAGAATAATGAGTTAAGTCACTGCATTATGCTTAGTTCATTTAAAGTTGAGAAATTTAAGTCTTTGGCTCCGGTTGCATCTCTACTATTAATCAACCAAAATGATGTGTCTTCACGACGTCGCATCATTTATTTGAAAGGTTATATTCTTAAAGTCGATAATTCCACAAGCAATCAAAACTTTGAGAATTTTAAGTACTTGGTGATAAACTTTTAACGTTGATCAATCTTGGACGTCAGGTTTCCCATTAGAACAATAGATTTAAATTACCACGAAGCTACATCAGGAGTCAAAAAATCGAATAAATATGTGAGAAAAAAAGCTAACCTCTAAGTCTTTGCAGATTTTTTTCTTGTTATTCTGTGGCTTCGGGTCGAAAGGAGGTAAGGTTTTAACCAAGAGATCAGCTGCTTCAGCTAACCTTTGTATTTGGCTGTCGACAAGGACCGGCGTTAGTGATGTTGGAGAACCAGGTGCTTGAGGGTATTCTCCTAATGCCTATAAAGAAATAAAGTAGTGGTTTTAAAATGATGTATTGCTAAAAAGCTGTAAAAAAAATAACTAACATAAAAACATGTTATTACACATCATTTAAAATGAAAATTTTGTTTACACAACATAGGGAGTTAGTACCAAAAATGCTACGCATGTAATAAAATAAACTGCCGCGGAAAGGTGAAGCGCAGTATCTGCAGGATTGAGTTTTTGAGATATTCAAAGAAACGCGTTTTGGATTGCGTACTGACAATAGGGAAATGTTGAAATTTGACGTTTTTTTCGTGCTTTATTTTCAGCAGAAAACAAATAAGCAAGCTTTACAATAAAGCTAATACACTAGATGACAAAAATACAAAAAAAAGTCAAAATTGAAAAATTGGCAGATACTGCGCTTTATTTTCCCACTACAGTGTACATTTCAGCACTTCAGAATAAAAGGTACTATTCTGGGCCAAAGAAACGCGCCCACTCATTAATAAATTCCATATTATAGCCTGAATATAAGTGGATCTTTTACTAAGTACAATACCTAAAGGGTGCCACTAAGAGGAGGGGGAGCTCGTGGAGCAGACTGAGTCATTGAATTTTTTAGGGAGGTACATTAAGGGTTCCCCCCCCCCCACTTTTTGGGAGTTCTCGTTTTTTGGGGGGTGTTTTATAATATTTGAGAGGGGGATGCGAGCCACTCTTAGGGGGATGAACATCCTTAGCTAATATTTTATGACAGTGATTTTTTTTTTTTTTTGTAAAAAACTCCAAAATACTTTTTTTTTAAAAAAAGAAAGAAAAATAATCATTAAAATAAACTGGAAAAAATAAATAAATGAAATAAAAGTTTGTAACAGTCACAATCAATGTATTATTGTTATGCTTGGATTAACTTTTCTATCTTTAAAAATAAATGGTTTCACATTTTAACTCGTAACGCTTAACTGTTCCTGAAAATAACTCATTAACCAATACGTTTATAATGTTCAAAATATATAAAACTTCTCTCTAACACTCTTATTTAATTATGAGACCTGAGGCCAATATAATTTCATAACCTGTATGCAGATGAAACCCTAAAAATGTTTTAAAGCTAATTTACTCTATTCTTGGCTGCTTGTAATTAATGAGATTACTCGGGTGCCATACACATTCAAATAAGTTTAACATCCTGAAGAATATAATAAAACTGAGTGTTGGCAATTTTTAATCCCTTTAAGGCCTCTCAAAATACATTTGCAATAATCACGAATTTAAGCACCGCTGAATATTTTACAAATCTTTGAACTTAACAGCGTTCCAAACCGGCTTAAACGCCTCATTATCCTGAGTTCACAAATTAGTTTAATTTGTTGGAGTCTATGATTTCACTCCGACGGGCTGAAAGCAGTCTATAGTAAAGAGCAGCTGTTCATATAATCGACTTTGTCTGCTGTGATTGAGCATCGGCTTTTATGATTCATTGTATGCTGGTGGACGTCGTTTCACGTCATCACTGAAACATCATTTCACGTTTCAGTGATCGCAAAGCTGCTGTTGGGGAATGTTCTGAAACTCAAAACTCTATTTGGTAGAAAATGTTCGACTATTTAAGCACCTAATGGTTTTGAGAAGAAAATTAAGCTCTCCAAGTACGTATAATTTAACGAATGAGCTCTAATGACGTTACAAATGGGTCATGCAAAAATCCAGAATGCATTAAAGTAAGGTAATAAAATATAATAAAAAAAAACCTCTTAATTCCATGTACTAAAATGTAACCACTCTGATATTATAATAATGTTTTTAAACCAATATTTTACAGTTATTTAATTTTTACCTGAAATTCCTTCAGCAGAAATCAAAATAAATACGATGAACGTTGTTGGCTAAGATTACTTGAACACGAAGAAAAAAAATAAAAAAAAAATCCTTCTGAAGTAAAACTGCTGACTTAACCTTAAAATTGAATGATATAAGGCGTTATGTTTGAATTGTATGGGTAATTCTAGATAAATTGCAGTAACTGTCTTTGATACATTGCTTAGTAACCCACTTTTTTTTTTGGCGATTTTTTTCGCTTTTATGTTTTTTAGTCGACGTCAAATCCATAGCAACTGCATTTGCATCAAACCCAATATGTACAGTCTCTACTGTAAACGATTTTTACTACAAGTTACTTTAATTCGGTCGAACTTTTTTTTGTATCCTCCCTCCATTTAACCTTCAGTAATTTGAATATATCGCTCTCTCCCTTCACGATTGGCTGCAACTGTCTTATATCAAAATTCGTCGAAATGCATTGATTTTACAGGAAATTCGTCAAATTCGTTGAAATGCATTGATTTCACAGGAATTTCGTCAGAGTATTAACACGTGCGCTCTAAAGTATGACCTAACCCGTCTTTTATGTCGGGATTCCAGCATTTACCCGTCAAAAGCTACACTTTCATAATAAATAAACACCCTCAGTCTAAAAGGAACAAAATAATCAAACACCACAAAACGAATTTTATTTTAATTAGTACAAGGGATAGAGCGCAAAGCGTTACTTAGAATCATTTAAGTCGAGAATCCAAATCCAAAGAAAAACAATCCTTTCGATCGAGTTATTTTAACTACTTAACGCCAGCGAATCCCTGGAGAAACAGCAGCGATATCCAATTAAATACCTAATTCCGTCAGCCATCGTGATCTCATTACAGAATCATGTCTGACACGCGGACGCTGATGACAAATTTAGTCTAAATGCTGGTAACGTTGTGTTTACTTAGGATTAAACTGGTGTGTAGGCTCTTCCAACTTTCCTCCACTGCAAGAAACCACAGGCCAAGCAGCTGTTTGAGATACATGTTTAATGTTTGCGTATTTGAATAGGAGACTTACTTTAAGCAGCTTTTTGGTACTTTGTGGAGAAAATCCACTCAAGAAGAGTGAAGACCGTCAAGTCAAGTAAAGAAAGATTGTGATTAGAAGGCTTCTGAATCCCATCGATAGTTCCTTTCAGCATCTTGTTCATTTAGTGGACAAACTAGAAGCTAAAAATGTGATGGAAGATGGACCAAAAGCGCTGTTCTTGCAGTACAGATAACTGATTTTTTTTTTTTTTTTAAGTCTCTACTGTTGTACTATTATGAAGGAATAATTTTCACCAGGAATTAAGTATCTTAAAAAATATAATTACTCACTAGTGTTGTAAGAGCGCGAGTCGCTACTTTTGTATGCAACAGTTTACGCTCTCCTGCTAAGTGTGACTTAAACTAGTTTATTTTTCAGGTATCATTTAAGCTTATTTTTAAACGCCTTTAAAGATAATGGCTAAATTTTTTAATCGTACCCCACATGCGGAAATCATTGCTTTTATATTTAAAAGGGTTAAAACTGAGAGGTATTGGCTCAAAACCCAAAATTTGAAGATTGTCTTCCGACTTAGCAATGATTAAGCAGCATTTCAAGAAATTTAAGCATTTTCCTACCTGTTGAAATGTTAGAGCAGATGATGGTTGAGGCGACGAGGCATCTTTAGCACCAGGAGAAGGCGAGGATTGACTATTGCTGTTGCTCAAAATAGGCATCGGTGGACTGGGCTGCATTGAGGTTACTGGAGACGGTTGAGAGAGATTCAATGGCGCAGGCCTGACTACAGGTGGTCCTGGACTGACTGGATAAGGAGAATGACTTTGAGGAACAGTAGGTAAAAGTGGTGTCTGAAACATAGCTAAAAGACAAACAGAATATTGACTGTAATTTAAATAAAAACCGAAAAAATAATTAGATAAAAATGAAGGCAATACTTACTTTTTGCTGTTATGCTTGAGTGATGTACTAGTATATGTGTTGTTTACTAATTTATTTATTAATTTTTTTTTTTTTTTTGAAAAAGAATATGCATGAATTTTTTTGTGAGTCATATTACCTTGCAGGGAACTGAATTTTCTAATGGCATATCTCACTCTGTATTCTAATGACTATTGCCAGCAAAGAAATTTTTAAATATAAACAATGCAAAAAATGCTTAAAATAAAAGCAACTAATCAGTTAATCTGCAATGTGTTAAAACATATTCAACTACATATCTTGCAATAAATTATATATAGTTTCTTTAAAAAACTGGTTATATAGTCGTTAATAGTTGATCCCGAATGAATGTTTTAACTTACACGTTATAACACAGCAATACATGTATATAGAGAAAACAGTATAATATGTTGTTTAAATTGAGCAAAAACAGAAAATTTTACATTTTAACAGATTTTCTATATTATTCCATAGCTGTTACTTGATTATCTGTGTTAAATATACAACATTTGCTTTTGTCGTGTTTTTCTTTCTTTTCTTTTATTTATTTTTTAAAAATTATTTATTTATTTTTAATTTGTTATTATTGTATTTTTTATTTATTAATTTTATTTATTTTTTTGTCGTTACTTCCGTTACTCTCCTGATTTCTTTCAGTCTTTATTTTAAATTTTCCATTTTTCAAGTTAAGTAACGCAATATAGAAGCTAAAAAATGAGAAGACAGAAATTTCTGGCAGAACATGTTGGCGATAATAAAAGGAGGGAAAAAAACTGGTTTTATTCTATTTGAGCCGTCATCGCCAAGAAAGGTGGAGAAGTTTGTATTATACCCCGCTTATTATACTCTCTATATCTCTATTAAATAATAAAAGCGAAAAGATTTTTAAAAAAGAAAATAGAAGAAAAACTCGCCTTTGTTTATGATGAAAAATAGCGAGTAGCACTCCCCACGTTAGGCTAATGGAATTAAGTGTTCGCAGGATGACAGACGCTCTTCAGCCCTTTTTTCTCAATTATTAGGAAAGGAGAGATACGCAAAAACTGACAGTTCGAAGTTAAAAGAAGAATTGGAGCTTGCAGTGGGCGCTAAGATCAATGGTACTAAATATATAAAAGGGCACGTCAGTTATATTTTCGAAATTATTGATGTTTATACTTAGTATCAGCAGTGTGTATTTCTCAAGTACTTTCCAAAATGAGCATTTTATTTCAAAGATCGGTTTAATCAATGAATTGTTAATCGTTTTGAAAAGTTTAAATCTTTTTACATCATTTCTGTTGCCTAGTTTCTGAGGAAGACTATATGCCTTCTTGGAAGACTCCTAAAATGCCATTTTCTGGCTTTAACCAATAAGGGGTGCTGAATTTATCTATATATTCTCTCCTGATGGATAAATACATCGTCGATGGACCAAAAAAATATGTTCTTTAATCCACAAAAGTGATCCATATTCTAGTTGCGCAGCACAGTGCGCAAAATAAATTCTTTGTGTCGAAAAAAAAAAAAACATTGTCAAACATGATATAAATAAAAGTTAAATAATGTATTTGACCTAAATTGATCATGATATGATGATATCATTATTTGATGTATTGAACGTTTGTTCACGGAAAATCAATGAAACTGCAAGCGATGACAAGAATTTCATGTACTCGCGATGTGACAATTCATAAGATACCTACATTGCCTCTTAGCTATACGCACTGAGAGATCTAATCAAGAGCAATGGCACAGTTTGTTTAGTCCTTCAATAAATGCATTTCAGACCGGCCATTTAATATTGAATGCCACAGAAGGCACAAAGTTTTGGACCAGTGCCACTATTACTTAATCGTTTACAGTTTACGCAAATGAACTCTTTGTCCAGCTCATGAAGCCGATTTCGGAGATAAAGATCATTAGTTACACAGACGCGCGTCAACAAGCTTGTCATTTACAGGACGCATATTGAGCTTTAACTAGTCCAGGAGTCAAACTGCACTAGGGAGGGCAAATCTAAAACTATTTTTCTTGCAGTTTTGACAGCAGTCAGCAACAGCTGAACGTTACTGGAAACAGGAATGCAAAAGTTGAAAGATTATGTCCTTAAGCTATTAACTCATAATTTTCTACAACTGGGGTTAAAAAAAAAAAAATTCTATAAAAATAAGAAATTTATCTGTCTTGAATTAATCCCAAATAATTCTTGGAAGGGAATATGTAAAGATAATATCAGAATTGATATTCACTGTAGATTTCAGCAATAATATTCTCATTCGTTTTTAAGAATGCCATACCGTCATAATTCGCCTCATCTCGTCATCACCCTTAGACTGTACACAGCTGTTAAATACAGAAATATATGGCACTGACCGAAATGTTTTAATGCTTGTTTGTAATTTAAAATGTAATGTAACATATTTAAAATGTTTTAATTAAGCCGATTCGCAAAAATATGTAAAAGTTTTGAAATACTGACCGAAATTCAAACTAAATGCATAAAAATACAGCAAAAAAGGGCCATTCTTAAATTAAATTTTTAAAAAGGAATTCTTATACATGTGGTTTGAAATGTATCACTATGTTAAGCGACAGCAATTAACATGATAACAAAGAGGAAGCATATTAATAAAAATACGTTCATTTATTTTTTTTTTAAATGAGGATTTCATACATTTGTTATTTAATTATTTTCTTTCTAAAATTTTACACAAATATAAACGCGTGTGTTGTAGTTTGAATATTTGTTGCTCCAATATTTAATTTAATTGCTTACATTTTACCTTGACGTATGTTCAGATTTATTTTACTCATTCAAAATTTGAAATTTAATTTAAGTGAAAGTCTCACTTTTTTAAAGACTATATTTATTACTAAATATAAAAACAAATGCAGCGACAACTCTTAGCTTTCTGAGCTTGCTCTGAAATCGAACTAATATCGTTACACTGGTTCCTAAATGGGAATAAAAAGTATACATTAACAATTTAATGACCATTATTGTTTTTGTCCTGTAAGTTCAAGTTCATTTCATAAATATTAAAATTAACTTGAAAATTTTATATAATTTTTCTTGTTATTGAGACATTAAATTATTAATACTGGCAGAAAATTGTTGCTGTTCAAGAAAAATACTGTAATTATTTTTTGAAAAAGCAAACTTCGATTTTTAAATTAAGAGCTTATGGTTCTCAAAGGATTAAATCTCGTCAGTTACAGATGTCTCTATTTTATGTGAAAAAGGGAGTTATGAGTATCCTTTCAAGAGCTTTCGCTGCATTTTATTTTAAAATGATCTCACAATTGTGTCATTCAGTTGCTAAAGCATTAAACCTACAAAACCATATAAGAATGAAAATTGACAAAATTGTTCTACTTATAAAATTGGAAATAAAAAAAAATCAATTAAAGCTACAGATATTCACAACAAAATACCCGAGCAATATTAACTCAGTTGCTTAAAATAGACGCATGAAAACTATTGTAAAACACCTTATGATTTTTTTCTAATGGTGTACGGATCAAAAAAAAAAAAAAAAAAAAAATAAATAAATAAAAAAAAATCTGTATGGATTTTCACATGTACACCGATATCCAAGCACCACAGTGCCAAAAGTCTTATAAATAGCTTTAGCAACAGAACGGCTCAATTATGTTTTTATAAAAATGTTATTAAAACTTACCTGGATTGTTGACCCACTCTTGAAGAGCTTTCTGCAACCTCCGAACGTGGAGCGGTTTGCTGGCCATCCCCACCAGAGCCATTATCTCCAAAAATTCTTCCTCACCCGCTTCACAAAGTTGCTGCACGTCGTCTCCACCTGAAGCAGCAAAGATACCAGCTTACCTGGCAGAACTTCAACAAGACCCTTTGCCACGTAACCACGAATTGTTGGCACACGCTCAGTTTTTAAAAGATTTTTGGCTTACGGTCGGGATGGCAGCTGAGCTCCACGATATATATTTGCTAGACCCTCCATCAAAACATTACCAGAGAATGAAATAAATTAGGATTAGATGTTACTCACTTGGATGCCTTCGATTTAGGCTTCAATTTACTACTGATGAGGAAAAGTTGTCAAAATACATATTTTCTTATTAATGATTTTTTTTTAAAGAAAATGCCAACGAATGTGGTTACTGGCCCGTAGCATAAATGGAAAAAGTGATGGAAAAACGTAAAATCGACCTTCAGTCAATTGATGACTGAATTTGAAGTTATTTAGATATATTGTTTTCTATAGTTCATATATTTATTTATTTATTTTTTTTTTACTGAAAAAAAATCTTTTTCAAAAAATTACATTCGAAACAATCTCATTACTGTTTTCCACCAGAAATGCATTTATGCTACTTTAACATAAAATACAATTGAAGCTGCTCGATCAATATTTATTTAATATCCCTTTAAAAAACTACATAAAATTAAAAGTTTTATCATACATTTACCATGGTACGCTCTGTGATTCATAAAACAATTGAAATACAAATTTGCATAGGCAACATTTTAGAGTAATATAGAACATTTTAGTGTGAAATTGAATTTATATTGATAAAACACACTGATACTTCCCCACTTTAAAGATTTAAAAAAAAAAAAAAAGATAATTCTTTTATTTAACCCGACCAACTGAAAATGCACCTTGAATATAAATTTCTTATTAAAACTACATTTTATTTATGAAAATGGGCTTTAAAAATTAAACAAAAGAAAACCTTTTTAGTTTAAAATGTGTTTATTACCTTAAGACTTTAATTAACTGTCAGACCTAATTACTCAATTAGGTAAACAATATAATAGAAAATTCCTGATATGAAACTTCAATAGTCTTGATTACAGATAATGGCTATTAAAAACATTAGAACATAAATTTTGATTTAAAAAAAATGTTTCCAAACGCTGCCAGAATATTCGCTATTCTTATTTAACTTTAAATTACTTCGCTTAGATATCCTAAGATGTTGATGATTTTAAGAGAAACCAGGAGGGTAAAATGAGAAGCAACCAAACTGACAAAAACTTACAATACTTTTCTGTTATATTTCTGAATCCTTATATAAATTCAAGAACCACAACATGAACAGAAAAAGATAAGTATTACAATGATTAAAACCATTGTCAAAAAAAAAAAAAAACGTACTACAAGAGGTAGATAGATAATATATCTTTGGAACTTGCTCGATCAATTTTCTAAGGAAAAATATCTCAATATTTCCTTCCGAAGACACAAACACACACACAGACATACATATATGTAGTATAAACTATGAAATTCGTATTCCATGATATAATAACAAGGAGCCAAAAGTAGACAAAGCCAGAAAAGTTTGACCTAAAAGGTACTTTGCGAACGCAAAACGAAAACTAGACGTGGTCAGTCTTAATAGTCTAGCTGTGTGTCGAATGTAAACAAACATTTCTCTCTTTTGTCATAAACTAAACGTCGCAACCGGGAAATAATAAATGGTTTTTCTTTTTCAACGAAGTAATACATTTCAACTAAAATAGGCTCGAAACATCTGTGAAAAATGGATAGTTTATGACCCAATTAGTGAAGGGGGATATAAATAAACTGTTCGGAAGCTTTTCAGAAGGAGTTGTGATTATAAAATGAGATTCCGAAATGCTGATGCTTGCTAGAAACTGAATTTTCAGCAGCACAAGCAAAATATTATGGAACTAAAAGTTCAATCAATAAGAAATTTTTAAAAGTAAAACAAACAATTTGTTGGATGTAGGTCATCATAAGTTAAGTTTAAAAAAATAGCTGAACTAAAATCGAAACGGTGTTTCTTAGTGTCAAACACAGCAATAAATACGACGTACAATTATATTTTAGTTAGGAAATTAATACTCTTTATGCAAGTTATCGTTAGTCATCTTGATAAGTAAAATACAGTAAAACCTGTCTACAACGGTACTGTTGGGACCTAAAAAGAATATCGTAATAGACAGGTTATCGTTATAGACAGTTTGATTATTCATGCTGATATTTCTGGGGCCAAAGAAAAAAAGTATTGTTATAGGTAGGTTATCGTTATAGACAGTATCGTTATACACAGGTTTCAATGTATTAAGCAAAACTAAAAAGATCAGGAAACTTTTTGACGACTACCTGAAGAAACAACAAGCTTCATATTGTTGAGTCATATTTATTATTTATTAGTTTATTAATATTTATTTAAAAAGTCTTTCTTTTAGTTGGAAATATATACATTATGCTAATTATGAGAAATATAGAAACAGATAACCCTACTTAAGTGTCAATCACGAATAGGAATAAAGCTTATCGATAGAAACCTTTTAGTTAATATTGAATCAATGTGTTTTTTAATCGGCAAGTTAAAAATTCAACCCTAAACTTTGGGGATATTTTTTTTTGGGTATCGTAAGGTTAATATATCCTTTTATTTCAAATTTTAATTGCACAATCTGAAGCAATTGTTAAAAATTCAAAAAGAAAAATAAATAAAATTAGAAAACAAACTAAAGTTGACACAGATTTAGCTAAAAATACTACTTATTGAGGTAACTATCTATCGCAATTAGGCAATCAAAATTTTCTAGTGAGAATTCATCGAACTTCTTTTAATGGGGGTTGTTTCCTTCAGTCAAAAGTACCACTTTTAGTCACTGAAGTTGATAGAATGAGCAAAAAAAAAAAAAAAAAAAAACATTTAACCAGAAATTACTTTCGGTTTTACCAACACTTCCTTTTTAATTAACTTTTTAAAATGTCCCACTTTCAAAAAAGGCGTGCTCTTTATGTCGTCATAAGTCTCTCCCTATGCTTGCTATCAACCATATCGTTGCCACTACACATGAGTAAAGAGCGAATTAAATAATGTGCTCTGTGATAATGGCATCAGTGAACGGCATTTCATCACTTGTGATATCATGTGCAGAAGCGTAAAAAATGAAATTGAATTTGCGCACTGAATAAAATAATTGTTTAAAAATACTAATTTTTGTCAAATTATTTAAAAAATAGTACAATCCTATGTTTTTAAGCATGCTCTTTCAGAAAAAAATACTTTTTAAATTTCAGACACGACCCCATTCCCACGAATAAAGAAGAATAAATGACTTGGTTAGTAAAAACTGAATGTAATGTATTCATTTTCATTCACTCGAAGAGGTTGATTGCGAAGGACAGTTAACCTTTCTTTTGAAAATTATACTAATTTGTTTGGAATAGTTTTCAAAAGACATTTTATCTGGACTCCTATTAAGATTTTTTTTCCTATAAAATATTTTGCTCCAGGTATGTTTAATATTCAGACTGGAAGAGAATGTCTATTTCTTTTAAGAAAGCATAAAAATGAAGCGTCAGATAAAGAGGGAAGAAAAGAACAATGAAAAAGTTAGCTCTCAAAAATTGAAAAATCAAACAGAACATATTAGCTAATTGAAATTAGAATTAAAAGCAGGGTTACCATAGGATGGACGAAGTTAATAATGCTATTCAAAGTCTTTATACAAATGGAGAGAAACAAGAACCGAAGAAGCATACCTCTGGGAGATAAAATTCACATATATGAATGCGTAATAAGAAAATAAAATACAAACGTTTGACTAAGGCTAATAAAGAAATCAATACAATACAAAAGATTCCTATCACTGAGTAAATTTCATTGCCTTTAAATCCTTACGAAAGTATTTTTTGGCGATTTGATTTTTTTTAATAAGACGTTTAAGTAATTCTTTCAGGGGAAAAATGAATTTTAATTCAGTATAAACCGCACTGTTCTTCATGAAACAAATATTTGTGCATTGTAAATTTACATAAATCTGGTATATGATAATAGTTCAATATTAATTTCATTGTAAATCTTTTCTAATGAATTCGGTATACTGGACAGTCTAATAATATATGAATTTTTGATAAAACCGAGTGGACAAAATAAAAGCTGCTAGGAAAACAATCAATAAGGTGAAAAAAAAACTTTATTTAAACAATGATTTTTGCATAACACTAAATAATATTTATTGTTTGAAAATACATTTCGAAGTTTTAGAAAAATCTTAAATTTAAGTGTTCAACACAACCAGTAATAAATTAAATTTGTTGCCAAAAATCTATAAACAAATAAAGAAATTTTATTTGCATGCACGTGAACGAATAAAATATTATTTAATATATTTCTTTAGAATGAATGCTATACATGTATTTTTAACAAATGAACTAATACAATAATGTAACATTACCTAGTTACTTCAAAATTGTTTGAAAATATATTCAACAAACGCATAACGTAAAAAACAAGTCACAAAATTATAGCGTGGGCAATAGCCAATTATATATATATAGATTTATGTGTAATTTTTCAAATTTGAAGTATAAAAAAATATTTCTTTTGAGTTTCTAAAAATTCAGAGAATATAAAATAGGCTAATTTTTGTACAATTATTTAAACTATTTACTCACACACACACACACACATGACTCAAAACAGGAGTATGTGCTCCTCTAGAGATTTTAAAGCTATTTCTAATTTTTTTGAAAAAAAAAATATATTATCAAACTTGGGAAGGAGAAAGATCCACTATTAACTTTTACTGATATAAATTGATTCTATAGAGAGCTAATAAGATGCTTTCGAAATCGTTTTGAATTTTCGGAGACAGTTTTCATCAATAAATGAGTATATTTGATTAACAATGAAAGCGGAATATATAAAAATAATAATATTTCGAGAAAGTAAAAGACATAAAAAAGTTTGAAAAAGACATAGTATTGATAAACTAAACAAATTTTAGTCCTAAATAATTGAAAAAATGCTCGAAATTGTAAAAAAAACTAACAGGTAATGGAATTAAAAGAAAAACTTTTTCTTTGATTATTATCATAATTCGACAATATGGTAATTTAAAAATCTATTCTTAACCTTAACTGATCTGAGTAAAACAAAAATATTATTTTTAAATACATTACATTTTAACCCGATTGAAGTAAAAATGTAAATGAGGAGGAAAAGGAAGGGAAAAAACGCCAAAACTTTGTTCAGGTATAGATATATAAATACCTTTGGAAAAAAAGAGAACGAAAACAATTGAACTTTACAGCACTGCACAGTACAAAAATGTGCATCATTTACCCACATTTTTTCAAAAAAATATACTTTTAATTAAAAAATATGTAAAAAAAAATCATTTTTTAGAAATTAAATAAAAAATATCATATGGAAAATAACAATACTTTAGTATTTCTACTGAAGTATCCTTTTCTATTATTAAGAAAACGTTATCATCCATGCTTTGAAAACAATGCAATGAATATAACTGACTATTTATTTATTCCTGGAATACTTCAATAGGATTCAAATAATTTTGCGTTTAAAAATTTTTTCAACCTTAGAGAACAAATGTAAGCTTAAAATATGTAATTGAAAAAAGTTTAAAAATAAACTTTTGCATAACAGTTAAATTTGAAATAAAACAATGTAAAGCTAAATCAGTGTGAGTAGTATACAGACGGAAAGTTTTCTAAAGTAAACAGCAGAATGAAGACTTCGCCCTCTTAGTTCTAAGATAAAAAACCAAAAACAAAAAAAAAATTTTTGGCTCTTTTTTTTTTCTTATTTGAAAACATACGTCTGCCAGCAAAATATTTATTCCCGCGATATTTTCAATTTGCGTCGTGCTCAAGATCATCACTGCTCCAAATTGAGTTTTTATATTAATATAAACCTCTTGTAATTAATCAATCATAAGTTGATATTTTTTATTTAATCAAATCCGTTGTTGATACTTTCATGGAATTTATATGCTTAGGTGTGACAGTAGCACTTACGTAATTTTAGCAAAATAATTGCAATCTGTTTTAAGTACCACACTAAATTTATTCTTTTTATTGATCTATACCATCTACTTATATTGAAAGCTACAGTTATTTATTCTGATGTTTGTTCAGATTACACTGCTGTTTTGTTTTCAAAGAAAAAATATCAGCTAACACATTAAACTATAATATCTAGGATAGAAATATTACCTTGACAAATAAACGTGTCGTAATAGGATAAAAGATTGGCCCGTTGAAGCACTCTATACAATTGAAGCTCAGATTCGTTTGTAGGTTGTGACGTCATAGCTACTGTCAAAGAGAAATGGTAGTTAAAATGCTTGAAAAACTTGCAAGAATTTTATAACATTTAAAGCAACACTAATGCAAAACATGCAAAAAGCTTTCATTCTAAAATATCTATATATGTGAAGTTCATGCAAGCAACCACAAACTTTAGATTCATGCAAACAACCACATACTTTAGGTACATGCAAAAAACTACAAACTTTAGGTACAAGACAGATTTTTCAGTTCTCTTTCTAAATAAACAAATTAAAAAATAATAATAATAAATAAATAAATGCATATTTATGGCTCGCATAAAGATTTTAGTCTGTATGAGAGTCAATTAAATTTATCTAATTTTTAAAATCCTATTAAGTTTTACCCCCCCCCCCTTTTTTGTATAAGTACATAATATTCATTTTTTAAAAAATAACTTCGTGTCACGTGCAAATATTAATGCCATCATCAAACACTGTTTTAATAGCAGCCCTACTACTTCTTTGTCGTATCCAAACGTGAAAATTTGTCGTTGTACAAAGCAGTTGAAACGAAAATGCATGTTATGGCAAAAGCAACTCGTACAACAAAGCTAAAAATCGTCATATATATGTGCTGTGTGCATATTCCACATAATTTTTTTTGATTTTCTCATTATTTTAATAACGTAAACTACCTCGATGCAGTTGCGTTTCATTTATTCTTTATAACAGTTCATTATCCTGAACTATCAAGCAAGATAGCAAAGCTTTCAGCGGATGTAGATTATATTTGTGGCCAGAATATTTTTACTGGTATTGAGAATTATAATGCGAATCCATGTTTATTACAGCAATTGTTGTTTCAAATGATTTAAAATACAAATAAAATTTTAGTTATGTTACAAAAAGTGTTAAAAGACTTAAGCATTTCCAAAATTATTCGAAAAATGCGGCTAGTAAGGCAGCTAAGTAATATAATTCATGAATTAAAAAAAAAAAAAAAAACGTAAAGCATTGATTAGAGTTCGCCGAAGTAGAGTTTTATAATAATATTCTCGCAGGTTAAAAATACGTTTATTCACATTATTAGTGCTATTAATATAAATATTGGAATCATTATTTTGGTAATGAGTATCACTATTGTGGTACCTCGCGGTACTGTAACTAAGATTCCATAGTTAACCATTTTTGAGTAAAATGCGGTTAAACTAGTTCTTTAAATAATAAAAAAGTTTATTAGCTTATTTTATTTAAAAAATCGAAATAATATGAATGCTAAACACAGAATAATTCACCCGAAAATATTTTTAAAAAAAAACAATATATTACATAAATAAACACAGTTAGAACTAAAGAATTAAACTCGGAATCTTATTGTTGGCCACAGCCGTAAGAAATTTCAAACAGTTCAATGTTGTATTTCGTCATGGCACAAACTATGTTGTAAAATATTTTTTCTTGTTTAATTGGCTGAGTAATTTTTAAGTAAACACATTCAACTCTCATCATTAAAATCAGCAACCATTTTTTTGCTGAACTTGGCAGATTTTTTTTAGCTATCTATTGGGGAAGGGGTAGAATTTGATTACGTAATGGGGATAGAATAATTTGATAAGCTTAGGAACAAGTATCCAAATAATGTTAATCATTTGGGAATAATAAAGACTAAGTACACAAACTAAAGAATGTAAAATCCAATTAAAATTTAGGATTTAAGACAAAATTGAAATCTTTCGTAAAATCTGATTTTGTAAATAAGCATTTTTAAAAGTATTTGCTTAAAGAAGTCTCATGCAGATTTACTTGAACGTACAATTTTGTTTTCTTAATAGGAGGAAAAAAAGGCAATTTATAAATTTTCCCAGCAATGAAAAAAAAAAAAAAATCTTGACATGATTTGTTTTTTCAGAATAGCTTCAATTTTAAAATACACTATGAGGTTAATACAATAACAAAGATATTTCTTTCTCAACTGAGCGTACGCTTTTTATGCATTATTAATATTAAATTACATTCTAAATTACAGGGGTATCCTTCATATAACACGGTTAATTCGTTCCGTGTAGTATCGAAACCGTGTTATACGAGACTTTTTTTTATAAATGTTTTTTTTACTCATTTTTTAACCTAATTAATTCAAGTTTTCAACCTAATTAATCACGTTTATCATAATTCATGTCAATGTGTACCGTGTTATATAGAAACCAATTAATAAGGGGCAAATTTTATAATAGATGAAATTTCGGCTTAATAGAACATATAAACGAAAACTGGCAACCAGAACATACAAAGACCCACTGATTTAAAAATAAGAATTGTTATAAACGATAAAACTTAATAGTTTTATATACCTTAAATTAAAACTGTTATGCACAACAAAAGAAACTTAATCCTATTTTATTTCTGTACTAAGAACAAAACGCATTCCATAAGAAAAAATATCTGCGCTTTTCTATAGCAATCAAGTTCGTCTGAGCAACAAGAACAAAACAAAATTTAAAATAAAATAAATAGAATCATTCTATTTACTTCATTTGATATTTTGTTTCGACTACATTTTTCATTGATCGTTAGCCAAATTTTAGCCTATGTTTATTCCTAATGTTATTTTCTTACAATGCATTGGAAACAAAATAATATTCACCTTTTTACTATTAGAACACTGATGAGAAAAATCAAGTAAGTATTTAAAAGTTGAAAAGTTAGTGTTATACGGGGAAACCAATTTTCTGAGTCCAAGCAGACAATTTTTCGTAAAAGTTTCATAAAAACAAAGTAAAAACTTATTACAGTTGTTATCATACATTTTTTAACAATGTATTGAACAAAAATTGAATTCTTTCTTTTAAAATTCGTGTTACATCAAAACCGTGTAGTTATGAATTAAAGTTTGGTACCGTGTAATATCGGAACCGTGTTGTAGAAATACCGAGTTATACGAGGGACGCATGTACTTTCTAATATATGGTTAAAATATTACAACAGAGATTTTTGAGTCAATTTACGGGTGAGGGTTCGTTGTACTGTGTGACTATTTCTAAGAGCCTTATGGCAATATTAAAATTGTTTTTCTTTTAAAAAGGTTTAAACTGTAAGAATTAGAACCTGACTGCCTTTGAAATAAAGAAAACTTCTTTCCTTATAAGTAAAATACGTTTCTCATTTTATTTTCATTTTCTGAATATGAGCTAGTCACACTTTTATTTAAATACAGCAAAGAGTATCATTAAACATTTTAGTTTTGAGAAAATAATTATATATTAGGCTTTAATTGTGACCCCTAAGTTTGGTTTCCTTAAAACTGTGATTGTATCTTGGGACATTTAGTATGATTTTTTATATTTTTAACACATTTGCTAGAGAAAGATGTAAATATGCTGAATTTACATCGTGCAATGGAAAACTACATGCCATTTTTTTATATTAACTACATTTTTAAATTACGTGCATCTTTAATTCTTTGAAATACATCTGAAATAAGTTTTTTCCTAATCTAGTCTCCTTAAAGAACAATGCATTTTTGCGGTCACAAAACAGATTCTTTCATACGATTTTTTTTCTTGAGGAATTAAAGTACGTCTACAGGTACTACTGGTCTTGTCCCAAGGGACACATCGCAATTTACACTTTAAATGGCTAACGAGTTTTTATTTTTAAATTGCTTGTATTGAAAAAAAATACATATTGCAATGAAATAAGTTGGTGAGATTAATCTGATGTCGGTTTATCGCGAAGACTTTTTTTTTTGATATGCATCAGGATTTTTTTTTTCACTTTTTTAATCTATTATGAAATACAGTAAAATCCCTCCTAACGGAAACTCCTCAAATGCGGACGCCCCTCTTATGCGGACAATTTTTAATTCCCCAGTTCCAATGCAAATAACATTATTAAACCCCTGTCTTGCGAACACCTCTCTATGGCGGACAAAAAAAAATTGCCCCGTTAGTATCCGCATTAGAGGGATTTTACTGTAAATATTTCACATTTGTTCATTTATTTTCAGGAGACATAGCACATATAAAGTTGATATTATTGGCTACCTGAAAGAGGTCACTATACCTTAAAACTGTAATAATCTAGTAGTACAGTAAATTTACTAACGTAACTTTTACACTGTTTTACATATATGCCAGGAAAGAGCTAATTGGATAGCCTAATTGACGGCAGTTGTCAAACGTAACTTGTGAACATATGCTTGAGCGCCGGCAGTGCCTAAGTACAAATATGTAAATAAATAAATGAAATATAGATTAAAATGTAATTGTACCAACGGATTTTTTATGTAAAAAATGTGCCTTCTTTTCAAATGTTTATTACTAATTCAGGTGATTTTATACGAGCATAGTTAACAACATAGTAACAAAATATTTCATTAATGAGTAACAACTTACGCTTTTGATTCACTGAACTTTTGGGTGATGATACAGTAATAGATGTTATTCTTCATTTTCAAGAAACTTTCAGGGTAATTGATGTTAATCATACTTATTAAAGCAGTGCTTCATAATTGTTCATCAAGATAATGAGAGCCAAGTGCATCATTCGGAAAAAAATCAAACATTAAAGTTCGCACCGTCTTATATCAGGAGGAGGGTAGTATTGATTTCATCTTTATTTGTTTAGAACTACATACGGTACATAAAACAAATTTCTAATTTCTTGCAAAAGTGCTATAGATTCTAATCGATAGAACTGCTTATATCTTTTTTTTCAAGCGTAAAGAAAATTAAAAATGAACTGTGATAAGATAAAAACAATTAAAACATAATAATACCCATCAGCAAACAAATCGAGAAGTAAACGAAATTTCTTATTGTAAAAAAATAATAAATAATAATAATAATAATTGCAAAAAGGAAGGACTTGTTCTACGTAGTATAGATTCTTTTTTAATCGATGAAATTTCGTTTTCTGTAACTGAACAGATAAGTGACACATAACGGAAATCGATAAATGTAACAAATAAGTAACTGGTAAGAAGAACAATGAAAATTATTGGTCCGATTGTGGAATTATTTGTTTTCAATGTAGTCTTGTTGAATTTCATGCAATAAATGAATAATTTGCTTCAATCATTTTTTGTTGAGTGTCACGAAGATTTTAACTTTGAAACTGAATTCACGTTATTTGATATACATTAAGTAATTATTTTCGACAGGGATCATAAGGAAAATCCCTGAGGTTGAAAGATAATTTATTTCTTGACTGTATGTTTTTCCTAAGCATACAGCAGTCCCCAAAACAAATGTTAATAATACTTTTATTAAATTCGGTTTCAGGAAATATTTGCCTGTATTATAGTAGTAGAAGGCAAGGCATTACAGAGCTACAGGTCCGAAAAGAGCTACCCTTTTATTTTTACTATACAACTAAACAGAGTGGTAAGACAATTTAAAACTAATAAGCAGCGCTTATAGCTTTCCAAACTTTCAAAATTTATTTTACAATTTATTTGTTAATTTTATTATTGAGTGTAGCAATTTACAGTTCTCTAATTGCTTTTAAAAAATCTAGTGCTTTTGAAAAATGCTTTATATTTTCCATTTAAAATTCAATTAATCAATTCACTTTGTCTCAAGAAACTATCTACAAATTTAGGCTAAGCGTGGCATGCACAAATTTATATTTTTTTCAGTTTTGATTAATAATTAAAGGAAGTTCTTTAACAGTTGCCATTTTGCATTAAGGATCATTTTACGTTTCGTAAGCACACATTAAAACTAATATGTAATCATGAGAATAATTTACATGTGTGAATCAAACTGTTTTCAGGAAATAATTTTTATGCACAAAATAAAACCATTACATTGTTTTTATTTCTCATAAAAATTGCACTTAAAAAACATTTTTAACCAAAACAACTGTTAAAGATTAGTTGTGTCCCTCTTTGACGTCACTTTGCTGGTTCCGTCATTCGGAGGAAATTTAAATACATGTCACATTATTTTTTTATCGTATCATGCTCTGCAATGATTAGTTTTAAAAGACAGCGGTTTGGTTTATGTTAAAAATTTAATAATTTTCAATCCGTTTTACCACACGAAATACATTACATAAAAAGTTTTATACTGTAATATACAATGAGTATATATAACGCAGAATATAAGAACATATCTTACTTGATTATAATAAAAAAGCTGTATTAAAATATAACAAGAAACCTGCATGATTAAAAATATATATTTTGTGTTCCACCAAATTTAAATGCCTGGTTCAACTGGAAATACATATTCGATTATTGTATGATATTTTATTGAAAATATAATTTACGGAACAATATATTTTCTGTAAGATAATTTAGATACAGGAAATAAAGATCAAAAAGTAAATTTTGAAATAATTAAAAATGAAATTTATTTTGCTGAAACTTTATTAAACTATCTTCTTTAAGAAAACAAATTGTGAAACTAATCTCTTATTAAATATAAGTTCTTTAAAAATATTTCAAATGAAAGAAAAACAAAAGTTGCGAACAAGCTGATAACTTTCAAACCAAAAAGAGTTTCCAGGAAGCCTTAAATAAAACCCGTATTTGTCTTCACGCAAAAGAACAAATACAGATAATTTGAAGTTAAGTGTTCCGCACTTAAACATCAATTAAACATTTAATAAGTAGCATAGATCCTCCTTCTAGTGTTTGGTTAAGTGACGCCAGAAGCCGTAAACCATCAACTTAAGATAATTTATCAGATAAGCTAGAAAATAAGACCTAGCTCTTGAATGATGAATGAGCAGAGTGAAAATATTCGCCAGAAAGATGATAAAGCGTACTATGCATCATATTTGCGCGTCAGAGGCGTGAATGGGGTCTAGCACGCAAATAAGCTAAAATTTCCCACCACGAGTCCTTGATGGATAATTGCGTCTTCAAATATAAGCATATTCCTGGTTTCTTAAACAAGAAGCTATCGCCCGGAGCTACTAGACGGGAGGTAATAAATACACTAAATGTTCATGGGGGAAGTTACGGTGATTTAAAACTAGCTAATAAAGCATCATAAGGTTTGTGATACGCAGGAAATTAGTAATTACGACGATGATATTATAGCACTTAATAAGGGCAATTTGCGATGCTGGAGGAAATATTTGTTACCCGTTAATATCATCAGAGCTTTCGTCCTAAACGTTTCAATATTCTTAATTGTTTTCGGAGAAAAGCTTGATCCTGATCACTCGGTTGGAGTAAATATTCAGTCATTTTTCCGAAAGATTTAATCTAAGTTAGAGAACGATTAAAAACTCTTTTAGCATGCGAATGAGTAGTTACGTTAAATGATGAAAAATAAGCAATCAATCTGTCATTTCCCTGAAAATGCTTCAAATTTTTTTTAAAAAGTAAGTAAATATTATTCATTTTAAATACTATTATAACTATATAATTATTAACTATAAAATAATTGAATACAAACTTAAGAGTAAGTTTTTTGAATTATATAACCAAATATATTTTTTCGTACATCTTGTATTGCATGCTTTCCAAAAATTCAGTTCACTGGAATAAGATAATCTTTTAAAAATAATTTTATTAAAAAAAAAATCTTACGTTTGTTTTAGCAGCACTCATATTGTTTTATGGTTGATTTTATTATACATAATTAATTAGTATAAAATAAAAATGAAAGTAAATAGGTTACAACAGTACATAATAAATCATTTGACGATAGTATTAAATGGGGCACAAGTGTGCTACACAATAAGATCACGTGGAATAGTTTAACATTGAAAGGAGGAAAATGGAACAAGAGTTAAAGTAAAAGTTATTTTTTAACAATTGGTAGAGAAATGGTCGAAACTGCAAAAAACAAGGTTTTATCGAAATTTTATCACCATAATAAACGTTTAGTTTATATTTTATAGGTTCTTTTAAAGACGTAAGAACTGGTGAAACTGATATCAAGGCATCAGTTCTTTCCACATAAGAAACACAAATAATTAAGCATTTAACTTAACCTATTGGCCTCAAAGCTACCATTATTGCTACTTATACAGTATTGCTCATTTGGATAACCATTATTTGTAGTAAAAGTTCTATTAAACAATATCAACTGTTTTAGAAACTAAATTTATCCATAATATCTTGTTAATCTGTATTATAAATACATTTATTTATTATGGTTTCAGAATGCCCTTTCTTTTGTCAAATGTATGTTATAGTAATAAAAATAAAAAACAAAAAATTTTCCTCTTAAATGTATACACTTTTTTTATAAATATTAATAAAATGGACAATTTATGAATAACAAATTAGTATGCACATATGATTTTACTACGTACATATATTTTCTTCTAATCACCTTTACTTTTTTTTTCTTTATAAATATTTTTTAAAAAGTCATAATATTTCCTTTATATGGTAAAAGTTGGCTAATGCTAAAGCTAAACAGCAAAGCTAAAATTTTATTTTAATGGATTTAATTTTCTATTAAGATAATAGTACAATCTTTATTTTTTTTAATCCGAGTATTTCATCAAATAATACGTCATAAGAACTCCTATTTTCAATGATAAACGTGCGAAGATAAGTTTTAGGCGAACCTAAGGTCAGCAAGATTATTTATTAATCAATAGAAACGTCCTTTTTTTTCTTATGAAATGGATTTATTGAGAATAATATTAAGGCAAATTATAGATTAAAAGATTTAATTTTTGTGGGATAATTTTTGAAAAACAAGGTTCCCGTTGACCTAAGTTTATAAACTGTACCGTAAGTAGATTTCAACTAATCAGCAGCATCACACATAGATACATTGATTTTGGGAACTTACTACAATATTTCCTGAACCTTTACACGTGTTATTTTTTATTTTTGAAAAAAAAAAAAACTGTTCATTAATGTTTCTCACTAATGTTTAAATTTTTTTTAGTTTCAAAAAAGGCATTTACTCGTTTTTTGGACTAACTATATACATGAGTTAGCGCACTTTCCAAATGCCTCTAAAACATCTTTAAAAAACCAGAAAAAAATATTTGATAAACCTATTAAAATGCTGATGTTAGCATAAATTGCGTGTACTTGACTTTTGATTGCAGTTTTGCCTTCATAAACAATTTCAATAACCAAGATATCTTAAACCAATCAAAGAAAAATATTATTTTTTCAATGAAATAAACTTCTTTTTATTACATTTTTCTTGGGAAAAAAAACTTTGCATTCAAATATGTCATGAATAAGCTTCATATTGAATCAATATGCTCCTTTCAACAGCTGTCAATATGCTTGAAAAATCAATATTCTTCAATGAAACGTAAGTGCGTAAACGTTGCATGCATTTAAATACCGCATTCATTTTTAATTCCGAAATGTGAAAATACGAGACGCAATCAATAAAAGTTGAATCTTAAAGCAACTAACACCAAAACGTGCGGCTATGTTTAATGCTATTAAACTACTGACTAATGAATGGAAATTAATGATCGCTATAAAATGGCGTTTAATGACGTCACATCCTAGAGATCAAGAACATTTCGTAAGTACTTTCTTAACACTGCCTCTTCGGAAGTTAAAGTGCATTTTGAAAATGTTATGATTGAATACGTAAAATTTGTTAAAATATCTGAATCAGAATTCTCAATTTGAGATAACTAAGAGAAGTCAAAAGTTATTTATCGCGAGTTAATTTTAAATTCTTTTCAGATTTTGCTCATTACGCTGATGGTTATTTAGGTTAGGATTATTTATTTCGATGTATCTGAAAAGATACTTCAAATTAATTAACGATTCCTCAAAGCGTAGCATCTCTGATGGGAATAAGCAGTAAAAAAATTGCAAAGTATTATGAAAAAATGCACTCAGCTGGTTAGGGATTAACAAATTATGATAAATTCTTTTTTCTTTTTTAAGGCTAAAACTAGAAAAAAAGTACGAGTGAAAACATAACATAAAATTTGTACCGTATTAAATGTCTGCAGCATTTTTTGTACTGAAAAATTTCAACGATACACAATTTAAATTTTTGTAATATTAAACTGTACTTAATTAAAGGATTACATTAATTACTATTAAAAAGCATTTTTTACGCTTTACAAATAAGTAAATTAAACCAATAATTACATTTTTGAAGAATGTATGTGTCTGAAATTTGTCTTTTAAAGATGTGTTAAAGCAGAAAAGCTGGTTTCCTCAAGCTATTAATTGCATTTGTTATTTTGTATTTAAGAAATGTTGATAAAGATTTTAAGTTCCATATAAAGTTCAGAAAACATTTCAAACATTCAAACAACTAGCCCAGTTTCCCATTCATAACAAATTTTGAGTTGTGAGATTTCCATTTAATTCAAGCAAATTACAATTTTATAACAAACTGTCGTAATAATAATTCATTTCTGAAAGCCATATTTAACAGCGTTATTCAAGGGTAGTATTTAGAAAGGGACGTTGTAATATGAATGTTCTGAATGAAAAAAAAGCAGTTATAAAAAGAAATACGTTTACACAAATTCGATAAATTGAAGCAAATTAAAAACTAATTACGTAAAAAGTTTCTACCAAATTTAAACAAACAATTACAGTAAATACGTATTGGGTATAAAATTACCTGACAACTATTTTACGAGATCACTGCATTCGACATCTTTTATTTGAATCCACCCCATCAGACTATTTTTCCAAAGTAATGATTTTTTGTGTACAAATGTTTTTAAGAATTCATAAACGTGCAAAAAACTGAATGTAATACATTTTAGTAACATCAGTATTTTTACTGACATACCATAAAATAGAATATTATAATCATGCATGTATTTTGGCCCAAATAGGGGAATAGAAAACAATCAGAAGCATGTTAAGTTCAAATTTATACTTTTCAAAAAAAAAAGTGTTTTTGCAGGATTAAAATTGCTTAACATGGGTGGTAACTTACATCTTATATTTAAATTAATCATTAGGTTTTACTAAAAAACTGCTTTTAAATGAAAATAATTAGAATTTTTTTTTTTTGGTATTTAAGTTTAAACATTTTAGGTTGTTTGTTATTAGTTTTGCAGTTATTGCATTAAAAAAAAGTATAGTGAAAAAAATTTTTTTTTTAAATTTAGGAAACATTTTTGATTTACATAATAAGTATTTATGATTTTAAAATGTTTTTATTAGGTGTTTTTTTGTTAAAAATAATTTAAGGACTATTAAGTAAAGGCTTCGTTATTTTAAACTGAAAATCCACTCCCAGATTTAAAAAAAAAAGAAAATAATAATAATCACACTCACATAGACACACACACTTGAGGTATTTTTCTCTTCGAAAAAATGTAGAATACTTTTGCTTGTAATGTAGATAAAATAACTACTTCTCCTATATTTATGCGCTCTCTATTTCAAGCAGTTAATCTACATAGATGACTTTAGGAATAACTTACAAGTACGTGTCTTAGAGACATAAAATGGCTCTTATACTTAAACGCTCATCGTTATTGTAACTTCCCTAATTGCTATACTTGAAGAAAAAAGAGAATTGTTGAAGAAATATGAAAGCTTCGGGTTACGCTTCATATTTTATTCTCTTAGATTCCGAAATTTACTTTTTACCTTAAAATGAAAGTTTAGAGGAGTTGGATTCTATTTAATAAAAATAAATTGTACATGCATTAAAATGAACAATGTATTTAGTGCAAAATATGTGACAAAAATAAACATTCAGCATAAGTTAAACGTATAGTCATGTTTTTAACGAAATTTAAGTATTTTTACAGCAAAGAATTGTGTTAAATGAAAGAATTATTTATATATATATGTTTTTAAATACTTTCTCTAACGGAATCGTTTCTTTAACTCCAAATCATATGGGTTCCTATACCAGATGAAATATAACAAGAGATTCTTGGGTCAAAATCAAAGTCCGATAAATTGCAATTCATTTATTTAAAGCACCATCATACCCCAACGCTTCAATGAAATATTCAAAGCAGTATTAAAATGCTAATGAATTTTAGACACTCAGCAATTAGATACGGGAAAGCTTACATATGTCATAACAGTCTGTCCACTAATTTTATGAGGCTTTAAATAGATTGATCGCATATTTATATATATGTACGCATGTATATAGTTTGAGGTATTTAATTTGAAATTAAGATTCCCAAAATTAGGACATGATGCATTATGCACTCATTATAATAGTTTTATCTTTGGGAAACATTAATTGCATTCATTAGCGATAATTTTCATTAAATGCCAGATTGGTGGCTTTAATTACTTGGAACAACACTTTATAATTTTGGGGAAAATAATACTTTTATTCAAACCTTGATAAATTTAAATATTTAATGAGAAGACATTATTATGTATGGGAAATATTTTTTTAAGTAAAATTTGTCAATCGAGGGGTTTCTTTGCACATGAGTCTCTACTGAGTAGTCATATTTCATTTAGATACACATTTGTAAAAAAAAAAAATATTTATTTTTTGCTACACTTGAACTAACTCTCACTAACTAATCATTTTCAGTTAAAATATTAATATTTTACTTAGATTACTTGCCAACTATGCCGCTCATATTTGCGATTTGATTTTTTTTTTTGGATAAAAATTTAATCAGTGTCGATATTAAAAGCATAGTCTGCTAAAGTTGCATCATTAAGTTAGAAAAACAATAAGACAAAAATAAAATAAAATGGAGTTACATTAGACGGACAATAAGGTCGAGAATATTGAAATTATAAAAAAAAACTACAGTAATGGAAAAAAGAATTGAACATAGTTCAGGAAAAGCTGTCAATACATGGAACAGCATAAGAAAGAATAAATAAAGACGCCCTAAAAGTGTAAATTTCGTAAGAGTTGATAGTACCTCAACAACTAAACTACTCTCAATTCATTTAACTCTATCCGTAGGTTTAAAAAATGTATCATAAAAACTAAGGTTGTTCCATAAATCTTGAATGTTTTTTATTTATTTCTTACATAGAGAAAAAGAGAAAAAAAATCCGTAAATGACTATTGCTAAAAATCAAATAAAAATCTTCTAGTTCTAAGAGAAACAGCTCATAATTATTTTTTTATTTAGCTTATTTTTGAAATGTTTCAGTTGAGCTACTCTGATTTTCTTTATCTTTGATCGCGAATAATTCATACATTTTCTCGCCATCAATGTAATTAACTGTTGTTTTAGTACTCATTGTTTCCTTTTTAGATAGTCATAAAATATGCGTAGCTTGGTTCATTTGTAGAAGGTCAATGTTGTTAACTGCTTCTTTATGTACATCAAGTTATGACACAAAGAACACGAACATAAAAAATATTTTAAAAAAGAGTGTTGTAAAAGTTTTTGATCATAAAACTAAAAAAGTGCATTGCGAGGCAACTTTGATTTTATTTTATTGAATTATATACTGTAGAAAACCCTAAAAACTTTTGACTATTCTTTTTAGGCAGTTTTTCTAAATATATGTCCTGTTTACACATTAAGTGGCAGTATTGGCAGTCATTGATAAAATATAGTCGCAGAAAATATTTTGCATACTTATTAAGAGAATAGTGTGTCGTCTTACAACAATTTAGTTCTTTTTACTGTTATTAAACTAAAAGTTACTAAAATTGAAATGAGACCGTACATATGCAATATTTAAAAATTAAAAAATAATACATTCTCTTGATTTTAGAACTCGTTAATTCTTTGGAATTGAACTTATCACCATACGTACACCCAAACTTCTGTAAAAAAAAACACGTACTGTAAATTATCTAGATATAAAGATATAAATATAACTATATTTTTTTCATAAAACATCTAATGCTAAAATACAAGCTTATGTGTGCGATAATCTTTTTAAAATTGAAATTTAATCCTATTCACAAGCAGCAACTAAAATGCAATTATGCCTGTGCTAGGAAACCCCAGTTTTATATATGATGCAGTGAGAATTAACGGGATGTAAGTGACAAAATTAAAAATTTGGAGATACTTACACAAATTATAGGTGAACCTCTCCCCTAACTTGGGGCAAGAGATAGTGATAGTGGCCCTGGTAAGTGGTAGACCACTTTTTTAGTGGAAACCAATTTAGAACCACAACGTTTAACGCGTTTTACTCAAAACTTGAAAATTTCCACTCACATTGAAAATGTTACATCCTTTGCTTCTCACTGCCTCATATGTCATAAATTCTTAGGCATTAAAGTGCAACCATGTATATAAGGAAATAGAAATGAAAGTTTTATTGAGTGAACAAATTGCCACACTGGAGTAGATCAGCTTAGTTATTTTTAATCAAAAATAATGTTTAACGGATAGTGATTGAACAACTTTGCAATTTCAAGAGTGGTTGAAATATAATACATGGAGAAGAAATAAAAAAAAATACAATCAAAAAGGTACACCAGCTGTGTTAAAAATAGTTGATGAAGTATTGTACACAAACGAGTTTGAAAAGCAAATTAATACTAATGAATTGGAAAATTAAACTTATAAAATGAGAAACGAAATTATATTAGTTAACTCCAACATATAAAGATTCCAAAATTGTGAAAAAAAATCCAATATATTTTTTTTTATAAAGAACTGTAACACGAAAAAACCGCACAGAACGAAAAGAAAGAACCAGCACTTGTTTGCGAATCTCGGAGATGTGAAACCTCTCACGATTGGTTGCCATGGGGATTTTAATTGACGGCGCTAATTAACTTCTTCACAAAAGTTGATAATGAAGAAATTACGAACCGATAAAAATGAAGAACTTTGCCCATGTAGAGAACGGAGGTTAAAATACTAAATTGTCCATACATAGATGCTTCACATGAATGAAATCTCCGAAGCTTTCAAAGTATTGAATAGAAGATATTGTTTTTTTATTGCAAGATTCGGACATTGAAAGAACTCGATTGCAATTAGAAATCGTGCGTCAAATCTTTTGGGTATGGAATGTTGCACAGCCTAAACAAAACAAGCTATCACCACCCGACTGAAATATTTTTTTAGAAATGTTATTAATTATTTCTGTGTTGTTCAACACGTCATAAGTTTTTACAAACACTATCGTAATGCATTTTTTTTTGAAAAACGATAATATTGTGCTATTTTCTATTATCATATTATCTATGATGCTTTAAAAAAGGCTTAAAAATAAAAGTGGCAGGGTCTTTCAAATAGGGTTTTTTAAACTGAAAATAATTACTGTTGAGTCGGCTGTAGCAATAGCAATAGTTTTTGCTGCGTTCTTAAATGTGGTTTCCTTTAATTGAAAAATTTCTGCATTAGTAATATTACTAACAAGAATTTCGACTGTCTGTTAACAAACTATGTATTTTTCGAATTAATAACAGGTAACGTTTTCTTCAGTCGTAGTACTAAAAAGAGTTTTAACTACATTTTATTGTAGTTCTGAAGAGGTTTCCTGTGTCTTTGGAATACATTTCCTTAAAATTGAAAAACAATTGCATTTACTTGGACATGAATTCTATCGATGTAATAAGGTGTGAATTTTATATGTGTAAGTGAATATGTACTATTACATTCCTTTACTTCATGCTATGGTTTTTTTATATGTATAAACTGTTGTTGAATAAATCGAATCATTTTTTATTTTACAAAGTACTCACTTATTCGTCAGCAAATGTTTAATATAACTAGCTTAACTGTTTCCATCAAAACGACAAAAAAAAAAAAAAAAAAAAAACTTTGCTCTCCAACCAATTATTTCATTTCTAACCCCCCCCCCCCACCCCCACCCCCACTCCGACCCACGCCTTTTTCCGTAAACTTTTGTTAATATCCTATGGGTGTAATTTTAGTTTTTACTAATTGGACGATCAGTTATCGTGTCATTATAAACGATTTAACTTGCTAAAACCTAATAGAAACAAAAACTCTGGCAAAAGAGTTTATTTCAAATGAAATTTGCTACAACCACTTTAGTAGAACTAATGGAGTCATCCTAACTCACCTGGCTTATACCTGAAAAGTTAAGGAAACTTCACGACGTTTTTTGACCGGAAATAAAACCGTTTTCTTAACCCTATCCCAGGCGGCGTTTGAACTACACCTAGGAGCGAAAAAAATCTTTCACTCCTTTCCCAAGAGTTCAACGCACAGAACGGGAAGTTAGTTTCATGTCATCAGCCTTTCAGTACGGCAGCTGCCAGATCTGCAGGAACAAACTAAAGGCTTGTACCGTAAGCGGTACAGAAAAAGTTCTGAGCGGAGGAAAAAAAACGGGGAAAGGGTAAAAAAAATTGGCATGGAGAAGCAGCGTGAAAGGGGTAACCGTTCAGTGACCTAAGCTAGCACGACCTGGAATAATAGCGTGTAGCAGTACTGAAGTGGTTAAAAAAATAGACGAAAGAAAATGCCACCGAACTTTTTCAATGAGTCCCCCCATCTTTTTTTAACACCTGTGAGAGATGTTAGAGGTAGAAGACCCCTAGTCGCAGAAATTGCTGTTTGTAGAATAATGGCAGTAATCATGGAAAAAATTATGCGGTTTTTTTTTATAGTTGAGAACCTAAGATCAGGACAAGGAAGATAAAAATAAAAAATATATTTTTTTACAAAAGCAAATCGTAGCTAAAAGACACGTTTTATTTTAGATAGAGGGTTAAATGAATAGTTTTAGTATCATTAGAGTCAAAAAAAGTTTTTTTTTTTTTTTTTAATGTTCTGTACAATTACTAAAAATTAACTTTTTAATATTTGACCTAATAACGTATAAACTAACAACATTTACCATAAACAATTTACAATTAGTTAAAGCAGGATTTCTTTTCGATTTCAAAAATAGTTTTAACTTTGGTTGTAAAAAAATACATTTTTGAAGCAATTCATAGTAATAGTAAAGTAAATTTCAAATCTTGAACCTTTTCAAGATACGAGTTGTTTTAATGCTATAAATCTTATCAATAATTTGCACCAGAATACGGAAAACAGGTTGAATATTTAAAACAATTGAGCCGAAGATTCAATCTCATAAAAAAATTTTTTTATATTTTATCAATTACTCGTTTAATGAATAATAACAGAGTTTTAAAAGTATGCATCAAAATATACAATGTACATTAAAACTCAAAAAAAAAAAAAAAAAAAAAAGCTAAAAAATCGAAATGTATTAAAATTCTTCACACGTGAACTTAAAACAGACATAATCTCATATTACGAAAATCAGTTTATTTTTAAAACTTTCTTTTATCAGAGGAAAATGATAGTTCAAAGAGATTTAATAGCAGAAGTTTAAATCAAAGAGCTTCACAAAGTAAAAAAATTGAATGAAGCGAAAAAACAGTGAGCTCAATCTTTTACTGAACCACAAAGGGGGAAAAAAACGAGAACTAGAAAATTTTGGAAAGGGGCCAGATTGCTGAAATGAAGACAATATCTCTGAAACTCCATTTTTTTCTCATTTTTCTTAATTGGTGACTATTATCCATTGGAGAAGTCAATTGCTTTTTTTTTTTCTTTTTCTTATTTTAACCCTTTCCTTACTAATGATACCATATGCGTTTGAATGTAATTTCATCACTGCCAAAGTCTTATCAGAATATATTAAAGACTTTGCAGGAAATCATAAATTCGTTCTGAAAAAGAGAACGTATATAAGGATCACTGATACTAATTTCATTTTTTTCTTTTACAAAAAATAAAGTTTAGCTGTGCTCTGTGTGATGTAGACTTTTTAAAAGAGTTTATGTATTTGTTTTAGGGTATTTAACTATGTATTCAGTTTCATCCACTACATTTTAATGGCACAGGATTAATTATTCTATTTCCATTTTAAATTTCTTCACTACCGTACCTCATTCATTACAAATAAAGCACAAACAAATAAATCATTTAAATATTTTAAAAGTATAATTATGTATTTACTTTTATTTGACAAGTATTAACTTTTTATTAAATTTTATAAATATTTGGTATGATTTTTTGCATTATTTTCTCTTTCTCCCATTTTTTAATACTAAAAAAAAAAAAAAAAAAAAAAAAAAAAAAAAAAAAAAAAAAAAAACCCTGTAACGTTGTATTGTTTGAATGGTATGTACAGATCTTTATTTATAGAAATACAAGAAATAAGTATTCCACAAGAAAATTGGTCACAGCACAGCGACAGAACACTTGTTGTTAATGAAACACATATGTATCATTATTGTAAAACATATTATTACCAGTCACTACAAAAAATAAATAAATAAATAAATAAAAGTAAAGCTTTTGAGATAAATATGTACTGATAGTTTATATCTTGGGAAGTGTATAATTGTCAAATAAACATACGAGAACACTTATATTTTAACGCACATTTTGTAATTATTTGGCATTTGTACTGAACTGTTAAGAAATTAAATTTAAACTTTGAGCTCGAAATTTACTTGTTTGTTAAAAAGAATATTTTTGTTAAAAACATGTAGGTATAAGGTAGTAATTTAGAAAGGACAGTTATATATAGTTATGCACGCTGAAATATTTCTCATATATGAACTAAAAGTCATTTTGGCCATTTATACTGATTAGTAACGGCTAAAAATTAAAAATAAATATTAAAAAAAATAATAAGTCATTTCTCAGCATTTACGCAATGCACAATAAATATTTAAATATAGAGATCTATTGTAAATATGCTTAAAAAATCCGTGTATATGCTAACAATAAGACCGTTTAACAATACACAAAACGCAAATTTATAAGAGTGCTTCGTCCATGCAATGCTCAGAAATAATTACCATGCAATATTTTTTAAAACGTTTTACTTCAAATCAATTATATATTTTTAGATCACGATAAAAATGCATACACAATTCGTAACGAACATATTATTGTGATTCGTTTTTCAAATGATTCCTAAAACCTTATTTTATTTTCATTTGATTTTAATAAATTTCTTTATTTATGCATTTTATTTATTTTTTATATTATTATTATTCTTACTATTTTGCTCAATGAAAATGGCGCTTTTTTTTTGAATTGGGTTTCGGAAGGTTTGATTATCACATATCTCGAAGCATAAAATACAGGGTGTGCGAAAAGTCCTTGACACACTTTAATAATTCGTAGAAAAGCAACAATATGTCGTGCGTATGTGCAGTTAGCGCTATAGTACTTCACAGGATCAAGAAGTTTTTATGACATCCCGAAAAAAGATAGAAAAGGAAAGAAAACTGAGAAAGGAAAAGTGTGCTTTTAAGTAATCGCTGTATCGTCACAGTATGAAAAACAAACGTCATGTCTAGTGTTTAGTTATTTTATTATGGCTTTCACTACCTAATTTCAAAGTGTGTACCATTTGTGGACGTGGGATGAACTTGATGTAGTTCGAGCAACACATTGAACTCTGGTAATGCTTTCTTTTTATTAAGATGATTAAACGCCTCACATGCCGTTTGTTTTTTCTTACTGTGACGATACTGCGGTTGGTTATAATTACACTTATTTCGTTTTCTTTTTTTCCTCTTTCTTTTTTTTACGATGCCATAAAAAAAACTTTTGAGCTTATAAAATATTATGGCATAAACCGCATATTCATACAACAGTTTGTTGCTTTTCTATGATTTTTTAAAGTATGTCAAGGACTTTCCGGACATAATGAAAATTTTGAGAGATAATTTTCTTGTTCTAAATTGTCAAGGAAAGTGATTCATTAGAATTTTGGAGATGTAATACTGAACAATGGAAGAACTTCGTAGTAGCTTTACTCTGATAAACCTTTTTCCCGCATTTAATTACATATCTAGGTCATTTATGTGTCACAAGCATGAAAAACTATTCATAAAATGGTAAATTAAATCTATGTGATCGTCGTATGTTTATGTATGATTTAAATCAAGTTTCAAATATATTTGAAATTATGAGATTTATAAAAAAAAAGAAGACCAATGCATATATTAATTTTATAGCTTATAAAAATGTAAACTATATGATTAATTTATTATGTAAATAACATCACTTATAGTTGTAAAATTCATCAATTCTATCAAAAAAAAAAAAAAAAAAAAATCTAAAAAGATCGAAGAATATGGGTAAAAACAAAAAAGCAGTCCGTAAATTTGTCCATTAAAGCTATTAACATGTTTAGGAGCGTTTACGGAATCATTTAAGCACACACATCAACAGTACTTTTTTATTTTGATGAACGAGTGCAAATACGGATTAAAAAGAAGAAAAAACTGTTTACTACTTTAACGGATTTAACATACTTTTAAAAAAAATCTATTAGCGTTTCCCTGAATTTTACCACACAAGTGAAACAGACGTAAGCGTTGTGTTCAATATTGCGAAAATGGAAAAGAAAATGCAATAAAGGTAAGAGCCAAACATAATTATTAATTGTTTTTTGTTAATTCCTAAGTGATAAAAATTAAATTTATAAATAAAATGTACATGCGGGTTAAAACATTTCATGATATCTAAACCGTTACAAATAAGGAAGGGATAATTTCAGGGTTTTTTTATATTTGAAAGCGCTGGGTAAACAAAGATTAAACACATGCAAGAAATAAATTCATACATTCTTTCATGAGGAAGGCAAGTTTGAATGACTTATATTTTACTTAAATAAGTATCTGAGACTTTTGACATAAAGCAAAAGAACTGTTTTCAATTAATAACTGAACCATTTGGCTAATATACTGTTTGAAATAATTTTTTTTAATTTATTTTTCAGAGTTAAAATAATAGAATCAATAATTTTCGAAAATATGTAAATGTGAAAGAGTATACATAAATTGTAACTATTAATTAGTAACTTACGATTTGCATAGATTAATATGTACGACCTTTTTTTGGGGGGGGGGGAGAGGCTGTACGTCTTGATGCACTTTCAATACGTTAAGATTATTTTTTAATACATAATTCCTACTAACATTATATTTCAGCACATGCAAGTTATTTTTCAGTATAGTTTTAAACTATGTGTTTTTAAAAATGTTATTACAGGAATTTGATATGCAACAGTCACACTCCAAGTGAGGGTTACGAGTTTAGGCTTAATAACATAGTAATCAAGGATTTGAGTACAGATGCCGTGTTGCGTAGTATACTTGATTATAGCAATGTATATATATTTCATCTGCAAATTTCGTATACATTAGAAGAATACTACATTATCCCATTTAAACAGAAAAAAAAGTTATTTTTTGTTCTACATACGAGATGTTCTTAATTGTAAATTTCTTTTACTTCATGTGTATGATCATTACGAAAATTCTTTCAGCAAAATACGTTAATAGTAACTCCAATTTCTAACCTGCATAAGTATCACCACTTTATAAGCTGTAGGGAAGGCACGGATAGCGAAGTTTTATGCGGCAGCTGCGCATCCCCTTCGAATATGAATTAATTAAAAATGTAATCAAAAATATTCAATTTGCATATTTCATCTCAAGGTAACTTAAAGATACATTTTGTAATTTTTCAGCTCATTTTGAAACAAGTTAAGTAGATTCAAATGTGAAGTCTTTGGAAAAAATGCCTTGAAAATAAATATTTGCACTACAATAGCTCTTTAATGCAAGCAATTTCCCATATACTTTTATACAGAACAGACGGTTTATAGACGAATAAAGTCAAATTTTCATAATGAAGATGAAAATATTCATGAAATGCTCAAATGTATTGAAATATTGAAAAAATTAACAGCTATTTAGCAACTGTAAGCGTTATATTTTTCCTTGTATTTTTTACCTGCTGCCTTACTTTTAAAAATGTAGTTTATAGTATTAAAAACACTTTTAAACAAGAGCTCAAAAAGATTTTTGTAACAAAATATATAAAAAAATTTCTTTTAAATACAAGAAAATGAGTACAACAATGGAAGCATCTTGGCATAACAGTACAATAATAGTGCATATTAAGAGCTCTGTCATTTAAAGAAAATATGGATAGATCAGTCCGTTACTAATTTCACTAATTTACACGTATTACATAATTTATATAATTTTGAATTCTTTGTGCTGCATTAGTTGTGTATACCGAATTGTTTCTGAATTTAATTTTTCAAAAAGTATGTAACTGTAGCCGACTCATTAAACGTTGAAATTTCCTTCATATTTAAATTGCCTATAGTTGGAAAAAAAGATGAAACTATCTTTTTAAACAAGATACCAATATGTATGACGTATTCGCAGTTTAAACCTAAACAGCAAGAACATCACCAACACCTTTGCTAATTATGGGCTGAATGAAAAATGAAAAAAATAAAAAAAATAATTATTGATTCAGAAAAAAAAATTAAAGAACGTGTTGAAACACTCAATTTTTCCTTTAAAAAAATATTTTTTAAATGAAAAACCATTGTTTTCGACCTAACTAGATAACATTTTTAGAAAATGTACCGAATATAAAGAGAGAGAATTAAAAATAACGTTTGTTTCTGAAAATGTTTCTGGTTCTGAAAAGTTTTTGCAATCAAGAATGAGTTTTGATAGGAACATTATTTCACTTGTTCATTTCACTCTTTTTAGTTTCTAAAACTGATCTCAATCTCGTATGCACAATGTGCGTTTGGAAAATATTTGAAAAACCAGAGAAAATGATGTCACATGCATCTACAAATCCGCAAACGAAAGCAATATTTTTCCAAACGGCAAGCAATAAATACTCATACACAAGAACACGTCAATAGCATGCAGAGAAAAAAAAAGCATAACGCGGTTTTTATAAATAAAATTCCTCTATTTTTAGTCGTTTGTTTTTATAGTTAGGTAGGGGTCCATTGAAAACAAAAAAATAAGATAATTGTTAAAATAATGATAATTTGTATGATCGTTTTGTCTGTAACAATTTAGGGCCAAAATGTATCAGAATACTAATATTTGGACAGTGGCAGTTTTGGCTCTTCATTTTCGATGGCTCTTCATTTAAAAATCTAATTATCGAAACACCTTACCTTAAATATCTCGCAATAACAAAAATGGAATTTTCCCAATTTCAAAATAACTGATTCAAATGTCATTGAAAGATGTTTTAATCTTAATTGAAACAGAGATATCAATTGTGAATCCTATTTTGCGAAGATAACAGGTTTTTTTGCATTGGTACTCATATAAAAAAACGTCAAAAAAATTATTAAAAAAATGAACGGAAAGCATATTTCCATTCATAAAAACTGTCCTGTACGTTCCAACCAATACCTTCCATGCTCGCAGAAAGGATAAAATTCCAACATTCCGCTTATATATATATATATATATATATATATATATATATATATATATATATATATATATATATATATATATATATATATATATTTCAACTTAGTTTTTGTGTTTTTTCCCCTTTTTCTCGACACAAAATTTTTATAATTAAAATTTTAATTGGTCTTCATTTGTCCTGCAACCAAAATGAAAATAATGACTTTCTGAGGATTCGTGACGATAGTTTGTGAAAGAGAACAGAAATGAAAGAGCCCACCCTGAAAATAACTTCAAGCAGCGAACTTGTTGATATATTAATCAATGTAGTGTCAAAACGTGACATAGTTATAAAAGTTACTCGTTAAAGGTTATGTATGGACTTAATGCGTTATCTAAAATAATCAACGTGATAAAGCACCTTTAAAATAATATAGACAGTCCACATCTGCAGAGGTCTTAGTTTTAAAACAACATTTCTATTTATAATTTAATTTTTTATTGTGAAAAAGTATAAAAGGATATGCTATTAAATAAACATTTTTTGGCATAACTGTCAACCAATGTTGTTTATTCCCTTTCTATTATTTCAGCAGTGTCTCATAACCTTTTAAGTTATTATGGTGCTTTAAGACATTGGAATATCTAACGGCAAATCTCAATCCCCAGTTATAATTTAATATCATAAGACGCAACAACAGATCATGCAGCAATTTGCAACAGGTTTTAAAGCAGTTTTAAGTCGAGCACAGGCAAGAAGTACAGCCGCCATCATGCAACTTCCAAGCTAAAACTGCTTTATCATGCAATGACAAACACTTACTTGTACCATTAGTATTTCTTGAGAGAATCCTATTCGTGGTAGAATTTCCAACAGGAGAAGCAGATGGAGGTTGAAGACCACTAGGTCCAGGGCTTGGCCCATGACCAGGCGATCGGCCCGGCCCTGGGCCAGATCCACAATCGGCTGCTACTGCTACTGGTACAGGACAAGCACTTATGAACTCCCGAACTGGCTGGTCCATAGACAAAATAATGTTTTTCTGGAAAAAGAATAACACTATTACTTACCTTCCTGCTGAAAAATAAAATTTTATTTTTTTTAACTGGTCTATTTCCTGCCTGGTGCTCGATTTCTTCTGTAAATTCATATCACCGTACTTTATTTATTTCGGATTAAATCTCTAACGTAAGAAATATTACTTTAAAAACACTTAACTGCACTTTGGTGGGATTCATACTATTTTCTTTTAATGCACAAGTTTACGTACTCTTTAAAACTGGGGTTGAGAAATGCACTTAAATACGTGGTGAAATTTTAATACATTTTTGCTTTGCTCTTAATTTTCATATGATTAGCAGGAAGATGCGAAATGACCCAATGGGAAGTGGCTTTAAAACGGCATAAAAATGGTTTTCTAAAAATAAATTTAATTTTTCCATGCTTATGGAACATTAAAGATTTTTCATGCACAAAAGAGTATGTCAAGATGAGATATTCCTAATTGTGTTTAAGTCCTTGCATTTTTATGCGAAAAGACAGTGTAATTGAAATCTTCGTGACCATCGTGTTCATTTTTCAGTGAGATCTGAACCACTGTGGTGCGTTTCTAAGAAGTGCCACACCAATCAATAATATCCTTGCCTAATCCCGGGCCCAGGTTCTAGACGTTTTGTGTCACATACTTCAAATAATCCCCCCTTCCCCAATAACAAATAAGAGGTTTTCTACAAATTTACATGAAAAAAGCTTGGGAATATTATTTTGACGTTTATATTTTAAATAACTTAAAACTGCAGTATAAGATTACAAAAAGGCTTCTCAATTTTCTATTTTTTTTGTATAAGCATAACACAATGAAGACATAAAGGTTTCTTTTAAAAGTTAAAAATGTTTCATAAGTTTTGTATATAACTTGCAGTATTCAATAGCAGCCCGGGGCAATTATTTTCGTGAAATTACATTAGAGTTGACTATCTGCGAATAAAGCCAAAATGTAAAATGCTGGAAGTAATATGATCATTTTTCCAACTTATTGTTAAATGTGCTTGAGGAAGCGGTAATAATATTTCTTTGGCACACTTTTCCTTGTTATATACCAAGGTACTTACATAAAACACCTGCGTTAAATCGTGGAAATTCTAAAGCAAACAACTCGTATGTCGATTTTCTATTCTTCTCAAAAATAAATATAAATAAATAAATATTTAAAAAAAAGAAAAACAGGAGAAAAATATTCCATCTCTCTTTTTTAATTTATGGCAACAAAACGAGATAATTCAAAACAGTAATAATATATAGAAAACACCTCATTGTTATGCATTTTTTTTAAAGCAACTGCCACTCTACAGTCAATCGTTCTGCTTGTTGTGCCTGAGAAAACACTAGTCATTAAAAAATGAATTTACTTATTTTAGTTGTATTAAAAATTTTTGTTTATCTAATTTTAATAAAATTTTCAACAAAGATAGCACTGGTTTCATGATTGTTGACATACTATTGAATTGCAATACGGTTATTGAATTAAATACCATTTTTGCATGGATAAATGATTTCTAGGAAACGACAAAAACAAAAGTAGATAAGAAACTATACCAGCTCTAATATTTATATATATATATTTTTTTAGAACCAATCATGAAGCTAAACTACAAATGCATTGAACTCTTTTGTATTGAACTACTATCCTTGTGGTACCTAGCACCCAGAAAATATCGGCTGCCAAGATCATTTGAGGATGAAATGCATTTAATGGAGTTATTGTAAATCAAATGCAGCAATCCGTATTATTCATAAAAGGAAAAAAAAATCAAACAATATTATCGAATACATATATTTATCACTCTTAGTTACGAATGACTAAGTTTATTTAACTTGTACACATAAAATCATCAGGAGAATTATCAATAATATATTTGCGACTCCATACATATCAACACAAATTATTATTTATAAAATTTTATTTTTTATTCGTTAAAAAAAGAAATTTACTGTCCTTTTTTTTTCAAAAGATTCTGAGCTATTTAAATTTGTTACCTAACAAAAGTGTTTTGCAAGTTCATTCGAAAAATGCGATTAAACATGAACGCTTCCCTCATAAATAGGCCTTACTAGAAAAATAAAATATATATTATCCCTCAACATCATGGAATTACTCATGATGTACAACTCTTAAATTGTACGAAGCATTGCAATGAACACTTTCTTATTTACATAAATCCTTCAAATAAAATGTGAACACACACAAAAAGCAATTTTAAATTATTAAATACTGCTAAAAAAATCTATAACGAAAATCATAAAATGAAAATCATATAATTCGATATTAATGTATCTGCTAAAATTGGATGTAGAAACTTTGGACAGCAAAAATACTTAAACCTGTCTAAAATTGAAATTATTATCAATGTGAGGAATATATGTATTAACCGTAGTTATTTACTTGGATTAGTTTATTAAGTATGAGTTAGAATTGACATATGTTGGTTTATTATTGCTTCTTAGAGAAATGGCTTTTGTAGACACGATTATTTTTCTTCAAGACTTTAATAATGTATCTTATTTTTTAAGTAACTTAGAATCTTGCTAAAATGTTGCTTAAATATCATTATAAATAAAAGGAAAATCCTATGAAAAAAGAAAAGTATATGTGATTCTGGTCATAAATAAAAGACGTCAGTAGAATGTTATCAGGGAAAATGTACTGTTATAATAGCAGTCGAAATGCTTTATTATTGGTCGTCTTCATATAAAAATCAGCATCAACTTTAAAAGTTCAAATAACAAACCGCTTTTTGTGTCTCAGGTATGCAATTAGCATTTAAGTTTAACCAAGTTTACCCATGTTTATGTAATTTTGTAAGACATTTACAATTAAGAGGGTGAAATTATTTTTTATAATCTTGAAATATTTAAGGTTTTGCATAAGATATCTAAACTATCATTATTTACAGCAATTTTTTTTCGTATACAAATCTATGAATAAGCCCGACGAAAAAGAAAACAAGAAAGAATCTATGTCTTATCCTGTAGAAATTAGTAACTTGATCTATATAATGAACAATGATAATAATATTTTAAAAAGGGAAATCAAAATCAATATTAACTTTCGGTGAAAATATTATCTTTTGAAGATTTTATATGACTATCCAAAATTGCAGTCAATATCAGATGAACAAGTCTGACGAAAAAAAAAAAAAGAATCTATCTTAAATTCTAGAAATTTTGTAACTTCATCTATATAATGAACAATAAATATTTTAAAAATGGAGATCCAAAACAGTATTAATTGTAGGTGAAATTGTTATCTTTAAGAGTTTTTATATGGCTATCCGAAATTTCAGTCAATAGCAGATGAATAAGTCCAACGAAAGAGTAACTTGATCTATGTAATGAACAATTAGTTTTAAAAAAAGGAGATCCATTAAATTTCTTTGAAAATATTTTCTTTAGAAGATTTTATATAGCTATTCAAGTTTTTCAGCCAAAAATATTGATTTTTTTTTTCCAATGATCGAAATCAGCCTTATTTGCATTTGAACTCACGGCTGTAGAGATCTTGTATTTCGATGAAATCTTGAGTGAATATGTTTACGCTAGCCATAATTCAGGCTATATTTCTGTAAAACCAAACTCTGAAGAGGTATAAGGCTTTTTTTTAGAAATTAAGTCCCTATATTAGATGTTATCCTGCAGTTTACCTTCTAAGCTTAAATGGTAAATTGTTTGAAGCAAAGACAAATTCAATTTATTATCTTTCATGCTGCATTTTTTTTGTTGAAATTTCAATTGCAATTTTGAAAACTAGTATAGATTAATATTGGTTAAGTATTATATTAAACGTAATTTAATTCTATGCTAATTTTAGGTAGTGTAATTTCCGAATTCAAATTAATAGTTTAGGGCGTTTTGATTTAAGGCTTTTGAAATTAAATATTTGTTGTTAAATTTTGCATTTAAAAATTATCTTATTTTTCTAATATGTTAATTATTAAGACAATTAAATATTTTTAAAAAGTTTGGTACAATGGACAGAAAAGGTTTCTTTTAGCTAGTGTTTCTTGGAGCTACTCAATTTAGAAAATTATAGCATAGAAAAAAAAATTGATAGTGCGCTTTGATCAGAATTTAACTCTATTTAACCGTGATAACTGGTCCAAGTCTTTCATCTTTTGAGCTTTCAAAGATTTCAAAATATAAAGAAAAGATTAGTACTCCCAAATGGAGGCAACTGTTTTATTTATTTAATTAATTCTTTTTTTTTTTTTTTTTGAAAAAATTACTACCCCTGAAGACCCTTTTACCCATCTTGAGAGGAAATCAACCATCTTTATCACTCACAACATACACACATATATATCTATAGTGATATATATATATATATATATATATATATATATATATATATATATATATATATATATATATATATATATATATATATATATATATATATATATATATATATATATATTTATATATATAAAATCTAGTATGTGTGTATGTGTGTTCCTGAGAGGTAAAAGACAGTAAGTCACAATAGCAAAATTTGGATACGAGTTCAAAGAGAGTTTTTCTTTTGTGATAACTCGGGTTAGTTTAATAATCAAAGAAAAAAATCAGCGGTTTTGATTTTGAATAAAAACATCTTAAACACAAAATTTAAGAGCTCTATTTTATCATTCCCGCAATACTAGATCAACAATATTAAAGAAATTCAATACTCATCGGTAAAGTTATTTTCTTCATTGGCAAGATTTAGTCGAAAATCGGTTTATTTTTTCTTCGAGTCTTATCATACATTTTATTATCTGAATTTTCGAAACACTTCTTAATATTTATCATTTACTTGTATTCATGAAAAAATAAGATTTATTTTTGTTTTCCCATTTTTCAAAAATACCCAAATTTAATTGAAAACTTATCTATTATAATGTATATTTATTTAAGAACAATAAAAATGTAACCAAATTATTCTTTTTGTAATGGTTTTATGACTTTTTATGTTCAAATCGGTTTACATTTATACAAGATTTTCTCATTTTGATTAAAATATTTTCCTGTAATGTTCGCATAACTAATGTTAGGCAATAAATCTAGTTAATTTTTGTATACATGTTGCACACTAATTTAACTAACTTTCTCTGTTTTACAAATCATTTACTAAATAAATGCACTTTAATTGCAAACAATTTCTTTGCTACGTGATGAAAAAGTTGAAAATAGTATTAACATGAGTGTTTCTTCAGAAACTTCCTTTTAATAAAATGTTTTAAATAACATTTTGAAATAAAATTTTTTTTTGCATTTGTAATTTAAAAACTTTTACTGAAAATTTATGTTTACTATACCCACTAGAAACCTTGACAAAAACAATTTCACGATTTTCTTTAGTTACAGGGGAAAATATTCCATCATATTGAAGGCGTAGTTTTCTCTGTAGAGCATGTGACAGAAGGAATTTTGAATAAAATAAGCTACTGAATAGTTGTACTACGAAAATGACTTTTGAAAAAAAAAAAAAAGAGAATACCTTCCCAAACACAATACAGATAGCAATCTTATTCAAAAAAGTGTAAAATTATTCCTCATTAAGTTTCAGTTTTGTTTTAGGAGAGTCAGTTTTTGGGTCAAAAAAATAGAATGGATCTAAAATTTTGAAAACGTCATCCATTCGAAAACAATTTTATGTTTCACATTTCTTATTATTCTCGAATACACGATAAAATATTTAATTTAAATGAAAGTAATGGTTTTTTTGCCAATGTCGATTTTAAATATGCTGTCACGAATTGAAAAAAAAATCTCTTTATCATTGAGCATATATAAAACAATGTTTTTCGCATTTTTTATGACTTTTCAATTCAATTTGTATTAAATATCAATGTAACTGAATAGTGGGAACACCTATCAATTTTTTTTAAGAAAGAAAAACTATGGATGATTAACGTTGGAATGTATAAAAAGAATGTGCATTATTTTTTATGGAATTTCTCAAGAAAACATGACTTGATTGTTGTCTTCATTATAAATAGTTAAGGTTTCCTTTTTTTTCGAGTTGTGAGTTATTTAAAGAATATGAAGTATTACTGTATTATGTATTTAAGGAGCGTGTTTTCGAATATTTATTTATTACTTTTCCCAGAGAAAGTGTGAAATCAGCATCAACTTTCTTCAATTCAAAAAGTTCTTTAATTATAAAACAAAGTTTATAAGAATATTTAAATATATGATGTTGTTAAATTGTATCTTAAAATGATGACTTTTGAAGTAAAATGTTTTAACATAAAAAATATATGCCTTTTAAGGAGTAGAAATACGCAAGTACAAATTTTTGAATATCAAGTACCATTGTCAACACATGCGGAAAAAAAGTTTGTTTTCTTGACAATTGAACGTTACGTTTTCTCAAACACTAACTAAAAACTAGTTGTAATAATAATAATAATAATAATAATAATAATAATAATAATAATAAGATTAATAAACGTCCACGAGTATCATTAAATATTTAAAAAAAATTCTAACTTAGAAATCTATTGAAAAACTCAAAATTTTTTTGGGGAAAAACCATATTAAAAGAGGAGCAGTAAATGCGTATATAACCAGAAGAAAAACTTTGATGCGTTTATGCTAAAGCCATAAAGTTGAAATTTAAACATCAATTAACTATGAATTATGAGAAGAAAGTGACTTTGTTTCGCAGTTTCATCCGTTCTTTTCACAAATAATTGATGTTAGTTATGACTATAATGAGGTTACAATAAGGGATTTTTTTTTATAGAAATATATATATATATATATATATATATATATATATATATATATATATATATATATAATTTCTGAATTTGAACTGAAATTTTAGTTTCAGAAATTTAGCTGACACTTATTTGGCGCGATAAGGATGAAGTGAAACAAGACAAAGAATTAAAGTTTTATCATTATTCAATTTAAAAAAAATAAAAAATAACTCAAACGGATTACTTGTAGGAGAAAATATTTAGAACTTATCATTTGGCGAAAGCATCATAGTATTATTTTTAATTTTAAAAAACCACTTAAAATTCATCCTTTTTCAAGGTGGGGGTGGGAATATTTAAAAAAAAAATAGTTTTGATAGCTACAAGTTGCGGTAAGAATTTACCAGTTGTGCTTTTTTACTTTTCAAATACACAAATGGTTAATGAATGACTGCCGTGGTTTGGTATTTGAGCAATATTTTAAAATGAACTTTAGAAACACCGTTCAGCTTTTAACCGTTTTTTATAAACATAACCTGGCTCAAAGCTAATTTCATCGTCTTCAGTTTACATACGTTGCTGAATAATGATCTTGAACTACGATGGAATTGAATTTGGATTTGATGTAGAAATATCGAAAATTTTGCTCAAATCAAACTAAGTTAAATTTAGTATACAGTTATTGACAAAACTTCAATATTGTTTAAAAACCTTCAGAACACTCAAGTTTTAAATAAGTTATAAGTAACTGTAAAATATTTCAGTAGTTTATGCTTTTATACTTAATTTTGCTTTGATGTAGAAAAAGCATAAACGAGACGGATAGCCATAACATTATGACCAAACATGGTATGAAAAAAAAAAAAAACAGACATAGTAAAATACACTGCTGAACTTTTTATTTTTCCTTTTCTGTGAAATTAACTGAAAGCGTAAACTTTCTTGAATAATGTTTGTCTCTCATTTGTGTAAAGAAACAAATGTAAGTAACCCATCTAATTATTTTAAAGTTCATGGCAAAGTTTGGTACGAAATCAAAACATTCAGTTTATTTTTACATTTATGTAGTATTTTTGTAAAAACTTAATATTGACGTTTGTTGATTAGTTCATGTTATTAGTTAAAGTTCATGACAAAGTTTGGTAAGAAATCAAAACATTCAGTTTCTTTTTACATTTGTGTAGTACTTTTGTAAAAACGTAATATTGACGTTTATTAATTAGTTCATGTAATTAGTTAAAGTTTATGTTAAAGTTTGGTAAGAAATCAAAACATTCAGTTTATTTTTACATTTATGTAGTATTTTTGTAAAAACGTAATAGTGACGTTTATTACTTTATGTTGAGAAGATAACTACTTCAATTCCTCAAGTTTAATACTGTTTTGTTCTTAGCAGAAACATAGCAATATATATCATAACAAATATGTTTAAAAATCTGTGAAATGTGCTATACACACACATTGCATTATTGTGCAAATCATTTAAAGTAACTTTTTGTTTTATAACGGTATAAAATGGGAATACTAACTGTCGATTTAGAGGAGCATGCAAACAACGATTTTTTAAAAAATAAAGAAAGATTATCTGCTGAACCTTAAAAACTGAAGTAATGGTTAAGTAAAAAAAAAAGATTTAGTTTAAATTGGGAATTTAAACATTTAATCTTACTGCTTTTAATTGTTTTTATAAAAGCACACAGAGACAAAAAAAAAAAATAATATGTGATAATGAACCCGTTTTTTAATTGCAAAATTGTATCAGTTATACCAATGAATGTCAAAATATCGAAACAGCTCAGTATAACCTTTGCGCTAAAAGTTGCTCTTGTGAAAACAATAGTTAAATTCTCTCCATCTTTTTTTTTTTTTTTTTTTTTTTTGCTGCTTGAGCTGTATAATGTGAACAAGAATTTTCAAAGAAAATATTTTAATAGGGAATACAAAAGTTGGATTATTTTGAAGTATAATACCTTGATAAATTTTTAGTAAGTAACTTTCTGAAACTCTAGTCATTATTTTTTTTATTTAACCTAATTTGAATTCAGTTCCAATTAGCACTTACAGTTTTACTCATGTTGCATTTATCGCTGTAAAAAATAAGTGACGCATCATTAACATTAAGTTAAAGTTTAAAAACTACTTTGATATGCTACTTTATTAATATTAATTTCGTTTGCTTAGTACGAATACGAATTGTTAATAAATTATTATTACGAGCTTTTCTTTAATCATTCGTTTCAATTTAAGTTTTATATATGTTATATATTTGATATCGTATGTCTTTTATACCAGTGTAACAACACTGAAATTAATGCATCTGAATGGAAAAATACTGGCACGGGCATTACCAAAAATTTTACAGTGATTTTTATATGTTAAAAAAATTTGTATGCTTTTATCTTCGACAAATATTCGCTTTTGGTAGGATGATTTTTTTTATTAAGAAAGAGACTCTAGCAAAACATTTTTAGCATCTGTATAGAGTCTAAGATAGCTATTTATATGAGGTTTTTTATACCAATATAAATTAAAAGGCTGAAATAAGTTCTAGATATTACAAAATTAGTATAACGATCATAACTTGTACACTAAATGGTTTTGAAAAGAGTTGAGCGTTAGGTATGTGCTAAAAGAGGGTGTAACACTTATGAAAAAAAAATAATAATAATTATTCATTCATTTAAAAATAGAATAAGACGTAATAAGTGAAAAAAAAATGATAAAAAGATTCGTTTTTTAAGTATAAATAAGGAACAGCACATATGAAAATAGACCGTACGAGTAGCTTCTGTTATTAAAAATGATTTAAAACATTATGTTAAGTATGATAACGTAAATATATAAAATTTGAAGTATGCATCTGTAAAAATCGCAGGTATGTTAAGATAGAACATTATATTCCACATGTGATGTTTAGAAACCAAATTATAAAATCATTTAGAATGTTAAAATTACTCTAAAGATCTAAATAAATTGCCAAAATTTAAATATTTAACTTGATGGAAAGGATTTGAATAAAACATAATAACAACATGTGTTTTCTTTAAATACTTCTGTCATTTTGATTTGAATTTGTTGCAGTTTTACAGTCAGACCATTATATAAAACAGAATTTACTTTTAAAATAATGATTTTTATTTTACTCTAACGATGCAAAGTAATATTTCTGTGTTTTATGGCGGTACGAATCATAAAGAAAAATTCATTAATGTATTATGTAAATATATTAATTTGATTTTAAATTTAAAAAAATGTGCAATTGATTTTTTATATGTAAATTTGAATTATTTAATTTGACAAACATAAATATTATTTTTAAATGAATCATTTATTAAAAAACGTAACACTGTTGAAATGTTTTCATGAAAAAATGTCGACATGGTTTGCCACATTGAAAATCTAGTTTTTTGAACAATAAAAGAAAACAAAAAGGGAAAAAAAGTATTTTCCTACTTGAAATCCAAATAACATTTTAGCGATTACAAGTTTCGAATAGCTTATTCCAGACAAAACTTTCGGAGGAAACATAAGCACGAATATGCACACGGAATGCATTAATTTATAAAAATAATAATGTTGCAAATATTACACATTATTAAGCATTTCTCTAAAGCATTCACAACAATGAAAAGGTGTTTTACACACAGCATGCGTGGTTATTTTTTAATATTCAAAGAGTTGTAGGTTTACAAAATTTAAAAATGATCATAAATGTGTTCATTAGCTTCTTAAGATGAACAGAGAGAAATAACTTATTTACGCACAAATTCTATGAATAAAGTATTGTTGAAATTTTAGAAATAATTATCCTATTCACAAAATACCTATCATCTAAGACATATCAGAAAGAAATGTAAATAATTTACAGCGATGCACTTACACTCGTACTTAACCATTTTAAATGCGTTGTTCGAAATTTACAGTTATATTTTCATTAAATTAAAAATTTTAGATAACATTCACTGCAGCAAAAACAACACATATCTTTAAATGGAAGTTTCAAAATGTTTAACATAATTAAAATTCTGAAATTTATTTTTGAAGCGTTTTTTCTTCTGTTTTCTTTTTCTACTTTTCCTTTGAAATAAAAGTGATGATTTGCGGGTACTTTTCTCTAGAACTATCGTTACAGTATCATAAGTCGATTTTTGAGAGCTTATGCTAAAACTTTTGCTTGCAGACGTTGATGAACCATACAAACTTACTGAAATGTAACATATTGAAATATAAAGAGACATGTCTTAAAAGTTGATTGCAGGTTATTGAAATAGGTGTTTTGTCATGCTAAATAATTACATTATGTATTATTTTTAGGTTAAAATCTAAGGTAATACCAAGTACTCAAAATTTCCTTATCACAGAAAATGATTAATAATGCGTTTCAGATGATAATTTAATCTGTTCAAAATTTGCTCGGAACTTTTAAGTAAATCTCCTTGAAAGTTTTTTATCTCCTATTTTTGTTTCAGAAATGTTTTAAAACAAATTTTTATCAAGTAAATCTACTTCAAAAGGGATGAATTTAATTTTAAACAGTATAAAAATGAAATCCGATAAAAATTTAACATTTAAATTCTATTTGAGGGGTTGGTGACGATAACGCAGAGCAATATAGCATATAGCAATTTTAAAATATATTGTAACAAACTAACTATGCTCATGAAAGTGTTAACGTTATCCTCTTTTTCATGAAAAGCTCCCAGATAAGTTTTGTATTTCAAAAAGAATAACTGCAATTCCGTTTTAAATGCTATTTAAGAGATATGTACCTTTGATTGGCAAAGTGAAAATTGTATGCACTAAAAAGCAAGAAATGTATTGAGAGAAAAATCTTAATTTTCTTTTAAATTTTTCAATTCAACTGCTTACAGTATTCGTGAGATAAAAATATTTCCTCATAACTGCCGAGTTGACTCATAATTATAAATAAATTATTATAACTTCTGAGACGTATACATCCATATTTTAAAGTAGAAAGGAGACATTTTAAGTTTCATGCACTAAATGATTGATCACATTTATAAAATTTTCTCTCAGTGGTGGGCGGGCATAATAAGTCATGATTTTTCTTACAGGGGTGCTTAGGCATACGAGTCTTTAATTGTACTATATAAACATTAAAAGAAAAACAATATAGGTAAAAACTCAGAATTCTGGGGAGTTGAATCCTAAACACTTCGTGTTTACAAAAATCCTTAATAACTTTCAAATATTAGAATTTATTTTCTGCAGGCGCTACAGTAAAGCTTTATAACCGATAATAGTTGTTGAAATCAATCTTATAATTAACATAATGCGATAGTTTTGTCAACGTAGTAACCCGAACAATACTGCATGTGTTAGCAATAATTTCTTTTGCATACATAATTTAAATAAATGAAAACATATTTTGCAACTCAGCTAAGGGTTTTCATTATCTTGTTATACTTAATGTTGGATATGGAAGTTGCGTATTTTGAAACATAATAAATATATATTTACACAGGGCATATATATGCAGAGGGACCTTTGGGGACCCTTAAAAAGAGGAGCTAAATTTCAGCCAAGTTTTTTAAAGACTCCTTCATATATTTTTTGAGAAGGCCTTACAGTTGTTTTCACTACCAATTAAATATTTCTTTAAAATTATTAAACGCAAAAATTAAGTCTTGCATTTAAAAATTAATTCTCTTGATTTTAATGCGTGTTTGTCAAAAATTAAGTAATACATTAGCACATTTTAATCGAGTTTCCTTTTTAAAGGGAACTGTCACAGGATTAAGTTGTTTATTCTTCACAGGAGAAATTATTCAGTCACGGAAGCACAGAACATCAAAATCAGCAGCTACTTAACATGCTGGGAAACATGCAACGATAAAAATGTCAACGACACATGCTTGGGATAAAATGTTAACTTACTGTGATAATGTCAGCACACTATGGTTGTCAATATGTAAAACATATCCACCGCACCGTCATTGTAGCAGTTTTGCACGCTAGAAAGCAGTAGCTGTCTACATTATCCTGATTTGCATGTAACTGAAAATAATAATTATAAATTAGTTGCAGTTTTGAATAATGTTATAATTCAAAATGTGTTCAACATACTAATTATATATTTATTAAATTTTGATAAATGTTATATTTTGAATATAAGTTGTATATGTAATAGCTGTGTATTGTCAAGAGAATTTTTATTTGTATTACAAAAATTATATCAAAATTAAGCTGGAAAACGAACAGAGAGCCATAATTAATAGGATTCCTTAAGTTACAATGAAATATTTCTTACTATTTAAAAAATGATAAGAATAAGAAAGTGTAATTGCGCAAATCTTTCGAGAAAAAAAAAGAACACACTGGATTAGAAATCAAAATTTTATATGAAGTCTTTTACACTAGAACGGATCGGTTTGAGAAAAACAAAAGTTTTTTATGTAACTTATCATGCAGTGAAAGAAAATTAAGTGGGGCTAAAAAAAACAAACACATAATAAAAAATTTTAAATTCTGAAAACAACGGGAATTAAAAATAATTTTTAAGAATGAAAAACTAGATAAATTAAACCAATTAGACTAGTAAACTTAAAATAATGAATCAGTAATAAAGTTCATCGCTTTTGCCAGAGAAAAGAAAAATACGAAGTACATTAAAGCAATATAAAAACATATTCTTTTTTAAACAAAAATAAAGAGGAAATAAAAAATAAAGTTTTGATTGTAAGAAAATATAAATCGATATTCCTAACAGAAATCATATTAAGACACAAAAATATTTTCAAAGTGTATTTAAAAGAAATTCAGTGGAATTGAAAATAATTTTCAAATAAGGACAGATTTAAAATTTAATGAAGAAAGTGCATTTAAATGAATTTAAAGGTAATAAATTTCAATTGAATAAAAATTAACAACCTTTTGAAAGCAAAATAATTCATCCCCAGGAACAATCATCTCTTTAATATTACGCAATTCAAACATTCGTCGTGGGTCAATTTACCACCCAGTGGACCATCAAACAAATAAGTTCTTACATAACACCAAACTTATTATTCACAGTGACCCTATTACAGTGTAATCAACACATCATGACCCAAGAACAACAAACAACTTGAAGTGCAGACCGGCCGGGATAATCAAAACTTGGCGGCAAAACACACCTGAATGTCGACAAGGCCGGCCGCGTTCCATCAAATCCGGCGCAGCAGCCTCATTTCACTCATCTCGAAGAAAACAGAAGGCTTTCTGGCGAATTTTCGACCGAGGGGTTTTTTTTGTCACGCGAGTTTCGTGTATTCCTCCGCGCGCGCGTGTGTAGCTGGCTGAAAAAGCGAAATCGATACCTCATAGCACACACGCTAGTGACGACATCTTTCGTCGGTTTTGTAAGAAACTTCTCAAGACTGCAGTGATGCAGTCGCGTGCGGCACAAGTGCAATTTAATGCAATTTTCACAATTTAAAAAAAATGACCACTTAAAAAGGTATTTGTTTCTCCGGAAACGAGATCTCGACACTTTGAATTATTCTCTTTAGTTATTTTGGCTGCTGCTTTAAAAAACGATGCCAAGCTCAAGTTTTCCAAACAAACAAATTAAATTTCGCGCTTCAATCGTGCAGAATCGGCACTTCGACGCGAAGCTTTATTTTGGCGTGCAACAATTCATATCTTCAACCCTTTCGGCACTGCAGTTTAACCCTTTGAGCACTTCGCTGCGCCAAGGCGGCACAGCGATGGGAGAAAAAATATTGATGAGGAAATTTTTGTGCAAAATATAATATATTACCACTGTGAGACAATTTTAAAATAGGGGTATGTAACTCCTTAAAAAATATCTACATGGCAAAAATTATTTCAAAAACAATTCAAGTAATGCTGACATTAATAAAAATACAAACAGAAAAAACAAATCCTAGTAACACATTGGCAAAAAGACAAGTGTGCCGCCAACTTACCAGGGATAGCTAAGAAAGCACGTCTTAAACAATCCCAAGTCGTGGCTCTTATGCCGCTAAAGAACGCATCTCACCCCGGGATAGGGGCATCAAAGGGTTTATGGGAGGGGGGGTGATTGTTGTCGTCAGCTGTCCATATATGGGGGAAGGAGACAGTGCGTCATGAAGCGGCTCCCACCCCTGATTGGTTCTCTGACCCCACGTGCTGGGTGTTTCTCTGGGTAGAGCGGCTAATGATGACGTAGCTTCCCCTGAAGGGCGGGGGATAAGAACTGGCAGTCTCACCGCAGGGCTGCCACCCAGCCTTCCCGCCAAAGCAGGCAAGAACTGGCTCTTCGTACTTCTACCGGGGATAGCGTAGGCGAGCAAGAAATCTTCCGCGGCGTACTTCTAGCCGCTTCTTCTAGCGGGTAAAAAAATTGATCGCCAAATACGCGCTGGAATTACGTCGCTCGCTTTCTTGGCGTGCGGAAAAATTCGTGATGCGTTTGGGTATCACTGCTTGTTTATCTTCTCCTGGCATCTCTTTTTAGTCTTTCGGGAAATTTTATGCGATGACTTCAGTTTCGCTTTTGGTTTGTCTCCTCAAGCGCGTTTGCAACGGTATTATGTTTGTTAATTAGTTTGCGAAAACGGCGGGACATGAACTGAAGAATATTTTCTTGCTTTTGAAATGTATGGATTTCACTTTCTCGAAATTTATAGCGATCTTTCCTGTAAATTTTCTGAAAAAATACTCACGCCAAAATAAATTAGAATATTGAAAATGTACTACATAATGAGGAGAAAGCCAGCATATTTACGCAGAAATTTACAATCAAAGTTGGATAAATTTTTAGGTTCGATGTAATTTATTTTGTTCGATATGTGTCCCTGATTATTCCATTATATCCTACTACTAAAATATTAACTTTATAATTTATTTAAATTAAATTAACGGCATTGTACAATTTTACGAATCAGATATATCCATCAGGGTTCAGAGCTCTATACTTCACAACATAACTGTTTGATGATTATATGTTGCATCATGTGATTATGTATGTTTTTATGATAAAGGTGTATAAGAAACAACTAATGTACGATTTATGCACGAAAAAAAAAACTTAGAAGCACTGAAACGATTTTAGTTATGAAAGTTATTATCCTACGACTTAGGAAAAAGTCTTGATGCCAATCTTATCTTTCTGATTATTAACAATAGTTTGTTTGATAAGTTCATTTTTTTACATCCTATAATTTTCAGTTTTTTTAAAGAACAGAAAAGGGTATTCAAAAATATGAGTTCTATCGTTGTACAATTTCTAAAATCGAGTCTAATAACACAAATACGAAAATAAATAGATGATAATCGCTTAGATATTAGGTTTCGAATCTTTTAAAATAGGTTCTAAATATACCAACTGAAAGCTGATAGTAAATAATTTGGAAAAAAAAAAAAAATCAACTGATTTGATTTTTGGCAGTAAAATAATTGCACAAAAAAGAAAAAAAAAAGTACATTATTGTAGTAGAGAGGAAAAAGTAAAAAGTATTCATTCGCAATTATGTATTTCATCACTTAATTTATTATAAAGTCTAACCAATGTGTTTTTTTTTTTTTTTTTAATTTTCTGTCCATCTAAGTGTTGTTGGCAAGAAGTAAATAGGCAAAATGTTTGTACGAGTGTGTTACGTTTATTGAAATTGTAAATTTTTATGTCAACAATAATTTCCGTTTTTCAATGCTAAAACTTTGCAAAAACATGTTGTTACTAACAACTGTTTGCAATTTATGTAGATAGGTCTGGATAATATAAATTGTGTCAAAACATTCATCTAAATTCTTTTTGTTTTGCCAACACAATATTTAAAATATGATACATTATCAACTTAGATCGATTGTTCTTCTTTCTTTTAAATAATGAAGGCGCTACCTTGAGAATAAATAAGTATTTATCAATTAATTAAGTGTATTATTATTTGAAAAATCTCGGTTATTCTTCGATGTTCATAAGATTCTATTACTCATTAGATTGGTACGTATCGTGTAAAACTAAGTGATCATCAATTAATCATTTATTTTCGTTTGATTTAATGTTCCTTTTGGTTTAATGTCATTCGAATGTCTAGTTTTAGTAGTATTTATGTTAAGAACAGATGGTAGATACAAAAATTAAAAACCGCAATATTTTGTGCAAAGGCATTTGTAAAATACTAGGAGTAAATAATATTAAACGTAGATATACATTACAATAATTTTATATCTTCTGCTTTCTGGGTTAAAAAAATAAACAATAACAGTATACTTTCCTAAAAAATTGTTTGAAGAAGTACTTATCTGAATTTCTATTAAATTTATGTTATACTCCGGCATGATAAGTGGAAAACGTCAGATTTTGTGTGAAATATTATATTAACACAACGATTACGCGGTTAGAAAGATTGAACATAAAGGTGGACCTAAACAAAGTTATAACTGTCATAAATTGCTTAGCAATAGTTATGAAAATGTTCATTTTTTCATCTAATTTAAGTGCTTAAAATTTTGATGCGACAAAAATATTTCTTTATAAGGCATTGGGACCGCAAACCTTCGATTTTTATCGAATTTTTCAGATTTTTCATTTTTTTTTAAATATAAATATGCGCTTAAAATATATAAAATTCTTAGCGAGAATGGAAAAAAGAAGCTTCCTCTTAGCTAAGAGGCGTTTAAATTTTCATCTCTTTATCAAATTATTTTCCTACGCTGTCAGTCCACCTAGTTCTGAAGTTCTTCTAAAATTTTGAGTTCTTAATTTGTCACATAAACATGTGTTCAGTATATATAAACTCTTTAGCGATGATGCTAAAAAGGGAAGTTTTCTTATCCAAGGTTAAGTGTTCAAAATTTTACCCTGACTAAAAAACAAAAATAAATAAATACGTAATGGGGCACTGGGCACCAAATTTCCGACTTTTATTGATATTTTCAACTTTTTTTTTCTAAAATGCAAACATGTGTTTAAAATATCATAAAGAATACTTTTCACGGATTTTATGTAATCCCCATCATGAATTGACCTTTTGTTTTAATATTTGTAACGGAAAAGTAGTGTGAACTGAATAAGAGGGGATTGCTGTTGGCATCGCGAGCCTATATGAGCATTGAAATCACACGCCATCGTCTGAGCAATTGTCACTCAAACTCATAAAGTATCGCGTAAACCCCTACAGCGAGTCGATCATGCTCTCTTTTTCCAAACCTCATTTTTCTTTTTTTTTTTTCGACACAAAAATTTCAAGTATTACAAGAAATACAACAATTGGATGTGATGGTACTGTTGCTAAAGAAGGTAATAAAATTACTCATAATGCGTGGCGAATTCCTCTTTTTCAGTAATCGGCACTTCGTTCTGCAACTCTCTAAATCTTAGAGCATTTTCAAAGACCAAAATATGCAACAATTATTACAATAATTCAATTGCTTTTCAACAACTAAATACGATGGGAGTGTTACTAACAAAAGTAATACAATTGCAATTTTTAGATAGTCATAAAAGGAAGCTCGGAAACCACAACAATGGCTTATTTCTCTGTTTAACGGAAATAAACCTTTGCAACATCTCTATACATTTTAGATGTAAAAACTCCGGAGCAAGAGAGTTAATTGGGTGACGTTGGGAAAACTTTGGGGAATTGTGAGCCAAAAACTGTTACTGACTTTCAACGGTTTGAAGGTAATGTGACAGACATCTTAAATGCATTCGCAGACGCTAGGAGTGATCAGAAGTATCTTCTTAAAATATGTCTGGTAGTGTCGAGTGATATTTGTGCGTCTGAAGTAGCTGCTCAAGACTTTTGTAAGCTGTCTCATTCAAGATGGAAACCATCTGATATTGAGAGAAATATTTCAGGCAGATGCTTCTGATCACAGCTCTTGCCTGCGGATGCTTTTAAATTATCTGTCAGATTACCCTCAAGCCGTTGAAAGTCATTAACTTTGTTTATCACAATTTTCTAAAGCCTCTCTCGCTAAGTTTTGATTCCGTGAAATAAACAAATAAGCCATTAAAGCGGTTCCCGAGATTCAAATAATTCCAATTTGACTACCAGTAACAGTTCCAGCGATTTCATTTGTTTTGAAACTAGTAATATTTATAATTTTTGAGTTGAAAGAAGAAAGAAAAATTCTTCCCTTAAAGTTCAGGAAGAAATGCCAATTCCTGAAAAAGAGGAATTCTTCAGGTAGTATGAGTTCGAATGAAAATTTCTTTGAAGTTGGCCATGAACAGTACCATTACCAAAATAAGTTCACACTTGCGCCAGTCCCTCCCCCCTCTCCTCTCCGATACACACTCATGAACACTCACCTCACACTACTTTGTTATTACAGCAGGAAACGGCGGCCAATTTATGATAGACGTTATAAAAAGTCCTTCTAGGATAAGGATCAAAGGTATTCTACATGATATTTTGAGCAATGGAGTTTTTAGCAAATTTTTGATTTGATTATTTGAGCATTGTTTGCATTTTTGACCGGGGTAAAAATTAAAAACATTTTTCTTGGATGAGAAGTCACTTTTAGCATTGTCGCTAGAGTTCATTTATTTTGAGCACATGTTTACATTACAGAATAAAAAACTGAAAAGTTCCAAATAGTTCAAACATTAGGTGGCCGGCATCCTATGAAAAACTTTTGGTTAGGCCAAAATTTTGACTTCTTCTGGGATGAGGAAAGACCTCTTTTTACCATTATGGCTAGGAATTAAAAATATTTTCAACACCTATTTATGTTAAAGATAGAAAAGCTGAAACATTCATTAAGAAATGAAAGTTTGAAGTCTTGGCTCCCCACGGAAAATATTTTTATTCAAACCAAAACTTTTATCACTTAAGTTACGTGACAAAATGCACCATATTATCACCCGCCAAGAAACTTTTGATTTTTTTTTGTAAGCCCCTATTATACAAACTTTGCAACAATTTCAGTTAATCATTTCTCAGAGAAACATTTATTGATTGAATGTCTGAATATCGTATGCCCTTTGAATTGAAACATAGTAAAATTGAAGTAAAATAGCGTACGTATATGCTGTAAAGTAAAAATAAGGAATTTCACAGATCATAATAAAATAAGAATTTTATAGATCATAAATGTCTGTAACTTAATGACATTTTGAAAAGCAAAATTTTTGAGACCTATAAACATTGATATGGCTTAAAATCTGGCAAAATTTGGGCTTAAAAACCAGGGGAAAATGTATTGAAAATTGAACCATCATTTCTTTAGATAATCTTACTAAGAAAATATTTTTTTTTAATTAAATGCTTAGATGCTTATATTTAAATAATTTCAGTTTCTCTCGCACTTTGTATACGAAATTGATATATGTTTAAATTTAAGTTGACATAAAAAAAATATTGTTTTAGTTTGTTTTTTGCTTTGGCTTCCAACATGCTTATGGTGGCTTCTTTTTTTCTTTGAAGAAAGCTGATGTCTGTATTTATGCACCATGTTGAAACTGAAATACAACCGTTACTTTCACTCTGAGATTTCATTTGATAAAATTTGATTCCAATTGAAAAAAAATTCAAATACCCCCCCCCCCAAAGAAAAAAGACTCCCTTATCAACATTTAAGCCAGTTTTATCGCATATGTTAAGTTACCATGCATCAACTTTTCAAAATTATATAAGCTTGATCTATAATGCAGATGTGACTGTTGAGCAATATTATGCACTCAACTTTTTTTGAAATTTTATTTTAATCTCATAACTTAACTCAATTTAGTTTTATTTCCTCAAAATAAGAGGTGAATAAAAGATTCAAAAAAAAAAAAAAAAGACCTAAAGTCTGTACTGCTCACAAATTTGACTAAACAACTCATTCAATTTTTAAAAAAATCTAACTTGAATATTTTATCTTTACCTGTAACCTAGACTAAAGTAAAAATTAGTAATGGAAAATTCTAGATTCCAGTAAAAGTTAGTCAGAGAAGTTTATAGCCATTAGTGGTCGTTAGTTGCTTTATTTCACACAATTAATAACATACAATAAAAGTATGAATCAAAAATAAAAGTTCTTATGTATTAAATTTTTCATTTCTGATTTTCTCCAATAAATGCGTTTATCGGTATAAAAATAATAAAAAACAATCGATCTTGTCATTACATATTGTTATTTACTTTTCTTTAAAATTATTTTAAACGATAAAATATGACATAAAACAAAAAAAAGCTAAGTGTTAGTTTCTGTACAAACGTCATTTTCCCATGGTTTATTGCTTTATTCTTTTTTTATTGTTTTTAAATTAATTACTAAACGAAAAATTTTTTTATCATCTGATTTTATAATTGAATTGAAATTTTGGGTCTTAACTAGTACACAAAGTTAAATGATCAAATGTATAGCCTTCAGACATTTCCCAATGCTGTGTTGCTACTTAGGTATTTCAAGATGCGGTAAATACTTATGGTAAAGAATCCATTTGCCTATGGGGGGGGGGATACAGGTATTCAAAAATTAAAGAGTGAGATCAAAGATGTATTTTTAGTTCAGTGTCAAACACAAGAGCATCTTCTAAAAGTTTTTAATGCTGAATGTGATATGAAGGACTGCGACACGAGTTCGACAACTCTGGTTGTTTCGAATGATTTTTTTTTTCTTTTCTTTCAATGTCTGAAAATTATGTTTGGAAAACACAAATTTGATTCTTTTTTTTTTGTATAATGTCTTATTTTATAGTTTGTCATGATATTAAGAAATGAAAAGTACAATATCTGCAGACGAGATAAAATTATTATTAGAGGAGAGTGTTATACCATGTGAGACACTTTTCATATTTTAATTTTTAACGTCAATATTTTGAATTAAATTTGAAATATAAAAATCACATTAAAATACCCCAACATACTTCTATGCAATCTATTTTTTTTAAATTCAGACAGTTTGAAAACAAAATATTACCAGCCATTTTAATTAAGAGCTCCAAACTGCCCCAAGGTACAACATCCTATTATACCTTGGGACACATCCTGTTGTACTATTACCATGTGACTTAAGAAAAACCAAAATGATGGTCAATCTAGACGAAATATCATTATTTTCTCATAACCAAATATTTAAAGTACTTCTCTTTTATAACAAAATAATATTCAGTTGATTATTCTTACAAATACGAAAAAAGAAAACGAAATAAAATTGAAGAAAATATTTACTTTGGAGTCATGAAATTTTCTTTCTCTCACAAAATCATCAATTTTACTCACTTGATGCTGATTTTTGCTATGACACCATTTAGTGGTAAAGGTTAATATTAGAGATTACAATACATGACTGCTAAAAATAGATTCTTAGAAATTAGCTGTGTCCCAAGGTACAAACATCCCAAGGTGCAACACTCTCCTTTATTATTATTATTATTATTATTATTATTATTATTATTATTCAGACATAAAAGCCATTTATGGAAAGTAACCTAGATATTTGTAATTTCATATGCAGAAGTATTTTATTTTTCGACCAGTGGCGCACACAGGAATTTTCCAAGGAGAGGGTCCAAGGTCGAAAGCCTCATTCTCATCTCATACCCCAAAACGCCGTCAATTTCAAACATATTGACTTGATTCTATCGATTCATAAGAACGAAAAACAGTAAAAAATGAACTATTGAATAAAAAAAAGTTGGCATTATTTAATGAAATATACTGAAATAAAAAAACAGAAGGCAAAATAATTTACGATTTTACTTTTCTCATAATTAAAAAAAAAGGATTCAAGTTCAGAAAATGTCATTTCAATCTGTAATTACAAAACTAAAAACATGATTATTACAGTGTATTCAATTATAATCCTGCTTCTTATAGGAAAAATGTACAACTATTTTAAAAATCTTTTAACATAGGATTTTATTTTTTCACTTATTAGAACTGAAATCATTGTTACCTTTGATTGAAATTAATCTACGTACTAAATACATAGAATCGCAATCGATCGGGAAAAAAAAACAACACCTATGGGAGGGGTCTGGACCCCCTGGACCCCTCCCTTGTGTGCGCCACTGTTTTCGACTAATATTTTTATTGTTTGTTAAGTTTAAAAACTAAAACAACTAAACAATCACTAATGGAAACATTGATTCATGTTATGGCTTTAAATGGTCTTATTCAAACAAAGGTTTTACTCTAATCCAGATTTTTTATTTTTTTTATTTTTTAATACTTGAGTTTTTAATTTCTACGATTTTGCACTTAATGATAAAATAATATCAAGTTAGACATGCTTAAAATTAAACTAATTGTTTGGTGTAATTTAAGAGCTGCTTTGAGTGGAGGACTACTTATTCAATTAGGTAACAAGTCAAAAAGTAAAACTTAAATCAGTAAAATTATGATTAAAACAAAAACTTCAAATACATTGAGTAATTTTGTACATCAGTGTATAAATGTTGCTAATAGTTTACCATTTCTTAAGTTTAAACGCAGCTGAGACCAAATGAAGTAAAGATTGAAATTAGATACCCTTTTACGAGGCTTAGTACTGACAATTTCGTCAAAAAGCATGTTTTCCGCACTTCAAATTTGAAGTTTTAAATGATTAAATGTTCAAACAGATTTTGAATAACTTATCAAAAATAGAAATTTAAGACGAGTAGTATTTCAAAGACGATAATTAAATATTTATAGCTTGCTAAGAAACTATGTTTTTTATTTTCAGTTTGACTTTTAAACAAGATTATTAGAATTCTCTTTAGAAACAAAACTCTTTTTAAATAATGTTTAAGGTATTTCAACATTAGTCAAGAGCTAGTTTTAGTTACTTGTCGGTGACTCTTTGCAAGTACTTATTTTCTTTACATTGATAATACTAATAGACTGATATTTAATGCCATGTTAGCACCTGTGTTACTGATCAATTATAAGTTAAAATGCCTCCAAGTGTCTTCGTTTTTTTAAACAATTTCAGTGTCAGAAAAAATACAAAAGTACTAATAATAAAGTTTAGAGTTAAGATTCACTCTATGGAGATGAGAAGTACCATCCATGAAGATGCCCAAAAGACTGAGATTCATTTCAAAGAACAAGGCTCTCTTTTGACAGTTATAAATTTGAAATTTGTGTTTTATTTCATTTCAAGTTGAAGCTTTGTTGACAATTTTATACATTGTAGCTCTATATCTTTTTCTCAATTATGACCACAAAACCCACATACTACTCACTTTACCCCAGTTCATGAGGTACGGTGATCATAAATATAGGTCGAAAATAAAATGTCATAAAAGTGTGAAGTGAAAGTGTCATAATTAATTTTTTCCCTCTGAAAAGTAATGCAATGTGCTCTTTAATAATGCTAATTAAAATAACAATTTAAAAATCAAGTTATTGAACAAACTACTATCCACCCAACTTGGTTTTTGACCATTTTATTCCACCTGACCTAAGTTTGTATTCTTTTTCTTAAAAGAAGAAACTTCTATATGAAGGTACATCTACTTTAACTAAGTTTCCCCCGCTATTTGATATTCATTAAATTTTAAGGCGAGTCAGATTGCCTCAGCAATGTATTTTTAAAAGTAGTTTTCCGAGATTATTTGCAAGTAACCTTGCTTTATTAATATTCTGAGACTATTTCCAAGTAATACTTTTAATGCAGTGTTTGTAATTTTCATTTAATAAGATAATTTAATATTGGCATTGACAGTAATGTGAGCATATGATCTTCTATAGCCTTAGCTAGTGATCTGACTAACACTTTTTAGCAACAGCTGTTTCGTAATATGCGTTTATTACATTTTAGAAATCGTCAGTTATATCAGTTTAATAGTCACAGTAACAGATTATTTTTAAAATTATGTTACTAACATTCATAGACTTTGTCTAGAACACAATTTTAAAACTGTAGAAAGACTATGAATGTTACTAACATTCATAGACTTTGTCTAGAACACAATTTTAAAACTGTAGAAAGAGCAATATTATGGTTAATTAAGACAATGATATGATATGAAGCATATATTTCCGGAAACAACTCCCATGGTTTAGTTAAACTGTGCTTTTAATGTGTATCGTGTAAAATAGATACCAATAAAAAGTTACTTAGCTGTATTAAAACAAAGTTTTTTTTTTCATATAATAAATGCATAAGTATCTTTTCAATTAAATGCATTAATATGCATTAACATTAAAACATGGAAGAATTGTATGTGAAAAAAAAAAGAAAGAAAATGAGATTCGAAACAATATTTCAAAAGATGTCATAATTTTAAAAAATAACGAATAATTAACTGAGGAATATATTTATTTGACACACATTCAAAGTAGTTTTAATATCCACTGCATATCAATAGTATAGGAAGAAATGAATAACATAGTTATTTTTAAATCAAATTTCAGAGCATAAATGTATTAGTTTTTGTAAAAATCAAAATGACATAAAAACGAAATAATAAAATGTACTGATCTACATAATCTTCAATTCCATCACACTCAAAGTATAGTGCCTACAATTGTTGGTGACTTCAATGTTTGATGATCCGTTTTTTTTCCAACCTCCTCCTATTTAATAAACCATGTGAGACTGACTTTACAAAATTTTTGAATGTTTTTCTGGCGTTCGTGTACTTAATTTTTTTCTTTTTAAATCTCGCAGCTGTCCCTTTATATCGTCTGGTCTCGTTAGCTGACTGTTAGCTCGGTGTGTTTGGGTTACTTTCAATAAGATCCAATACTTCTTCATTGCTAAATGTAGATTAACATTCTGAAGTTAGTTTTTGTACTATACGTAATAAAGTATAGTATAGCTCATTCATAGATAGACAGTTTATTTTATAGGAGCTATTAACAAACACTTCTTTTGTGATCCATGCCACTATTTCATACGGCTCTGAATAATCATTAATATTTTACAATACTGATGTTCCATCCGCCATTTTTCTTAGAGAAATCTTCGAATTAGCTTCTGCATATTTATTGTCTCCCCTTTTCAAGCATGTTCAAGACATAATTCTGAAAAAATAAAATATATCCTTAAGTACATCAGAAACATGTAGCGCTTTTGCATATAATTTTATCATATTTTACGTGGATTGCTATAAATAAATATGTTGAGCTAATGCTTAATTTTTCTTTAAGCTTTAGTTACATTTAAAGATATTAAGTTTTAGTTAATATGAATATTTTAGAAAAGAAAATTTTCAATAAAATAGTCATAGGAAAAAAAAGAAAAATACAGATACCACATTCATAGGGCAAATCTTACAATTATTTCACTCAAATTTTAAAAACTTAAAAGCATGTTATGAAACATGAAGAAATTTTCTCAAATTACATTTTTCTCAATTGAAAAAAAGGGGGGGGGGGCTGTCGAGAAATTTCGTTACTGAATTAATTAGAAAGACATACCTGAAAACAAAGACTTAAAGGTCTAAGAAAATGTTGATTTTCTCCCATATCCATCAATTACATGAGGGCTGTAACAACGAGTAAAATTATTGTTGCCTCTCTGAGAATTTTCTTGAAGAAAACCTAAGTCAAACCAATGCTTAATACCTGATTGTTTTCGTTTTTGAGAGAGAAAAAAAAGTCTCTTTCTCTTTTTTAATACAAAAATAATCAAATTGCACCCTTTTACTCCAGCTGATCCTAAAGATAGTTTGTCGAGTTCAAAATAGATATTATTGAAATTCTACAACTAAACTTTAGATTTTTAAACGTTACATTAAAAATAATTCTTACCAAGGAATATGGGCTAGATTAATGAGTTTGGTTTGACGTGGTGGACTGCAAAAAAAAAAAAAAAAAAACATTTCAAACAACCATCATCACTCTGAAGTACTATTAAAATAATGCCATAATTATTCTAGCTCCCAATGTAATATGATATATAAACGGAGAAGGGAGGGGGGACACAACGTTCCTCTTTGCCTGATCGACATTGTTGCCCGTATAATGGTCAACTAAAATGACATTCATGTTTACTACATGAACAGTAAAACCGAACAAAAACGAATCATCTTGTTTTAATTTTTTTTTATCTACTCATTTCTTACGCATGATAAACTAACGCATATCAGATCAATATCAAATACTGTTTAAATTAAGATGGTGAAATGTTTAAACTTGTGCATATTTTCTTTACTTACGTTTCTTTTTCGTCCACAATGAATTTTTTGAACTAAGAAATGAAGAAGTACCTTTGTGCTACATGCAATATACTGACAACTCGGTTATCACATCTAGAGAGGACGCAGAATCGTCCTTGTTGGGGACTCATCAGTTTTAGATAGTGAATAACCATAGATGGAGGCAAATGTCATCTGATTGAAGCTAAGGGGTGGTAACTTACTGCTTACCTTTGTGGTGTCAAACTGTCTCTACACAGCTAAATTTAATGAAATGCTGTCAAAATATAAATATGATTGTTTGCAACTATTTTTCTTTTTAAGAAATGCTGATCAATCCACTTCTAGCTATTTTCTCATAAATGAATATTTTGTGGACAGCTCAAAAGTCAGTGAACCCATTTATTTATAATATCCTTTGGGTATCCAATTGATACCTTTTCGAGTTAAGTTATTAAGCGGAGTAAGAATGATTTATTCGTAAAGATGCAGGGTGTGCGAGATAAAATTTCATTTAAAATATTAAGAAATATATCTCCAAAAATATCTTTGTAGTGACTAAGCATTTCGTCAGAAAAATAAGGTCGACAAAAGTATCAATTTATGTTTGACAAAAACAGTCGAATCGTGATTACCAAAAACTTTGCAATAGTTGACCAAAAACATGGATGTATCGTAATGATTTAACCACTTTTCGGCAGCATTTATTTATTTTTTAAAAATATATACATGGGAGAAAATAACACCCTTGATTGCCTACAAGAATTTTAAAAACGTTGATGCAATACTTAATTGTTATTTCGGCATTGAGGTGCCAGAAAGGAATTATTTGCAATAGCAGATTTTTTTTATTATTTTTTTTTTAAATTGAACGTACGAGCATAGTCGAGAAATAGCAATTAAGGTATAAAATATCGCGAAAAGCTCTCACATAAAACGTTTAAGTTGTAAACTTGTATTTTCGAAGCGTATGTTACACAAATTATCGTTTCTATAGCTAAGAATCAATTTTAGGCTTTAATGTGAATAGTTGGTCACGAAAGGTGGTCATGAATTTATATTTTCCATTTCAAAAATGACATTTTATCATGAAGCACGCAATTTGCACCATAGTACACTGTAACAATATTTCATTTGATTCAGTGATGCAACCAGGGTGGAAGTTTTGAAGTCAAAACCAATTTCCAGAACCCTTGGTTTTAACTCGTATTACCAATCCTAATACGGTAGTTAATATACATATAAATGGGAACCGAAACCCCACCCAGAAGGATGGCTGCGCTACTGGTTTGAATTATAGATTCATGTTATGCGATAACATGTTTAAAGTTATTTATTTTGGTGAACATTAGTGACTCTAAATTTATTTTGCAAACTGGCTGTTTCCGGAAATATATGTACGTTAAAAAAAAAAAATAATAAATAAAGTCCTACCCTTGAAAAAGCTTAAACTTCCATCTATTGGAACTAGTTACGGAAGCATAACCCTGGCATATTGAAATTATATAATAAAATTTTCCTTTGAAAGTTCTAAAAGTCTTTTTGCAAGCAACTTTTCTTAAAATTTAGCAACCTTCTGAGGACCATATGAGGTATTTTTATTTTTTCGTAACTTCATTCGTGAATCATAAGGCAAAATTTATTTTTTGAAAATGAAACATTTTTAAGTAAATAATAACGCAATCTCTCTTCTCCCATAACTGTTTTTGATAGTATTGAAAACATCCCGAGATCTAAGAATAATTGCTTCACAAAATTACAAACTGTATTCTGTTGCTAGTGATATACATATAATGTAGCAAAATTAATTATAAAATAGAATAGCCTTTAATGGAAATGTCCTTTTACATTGAAGCATTTCTTAAATTGTTCTTACAATTTGTCATAAACTTATATATATATTACTATGTATAAGACACTACGGAAATTACTACTTTAGTGGTTTCCACGGAACCACGGAAGCAGTATGTTTTAAATCGCTCACTACATTCAAATCAATTTTTCAAGAAGTCCAAAGAACCAGCAAAATCGTTTCACTGTTACGAAATTTCGTTACACCTATATTACGGATGTTGATATTGCTCGTACGTAACTTATATTGTGATAACCAAAGTCTAACATGAGATTTTCGCTATTACAGACTTCGGTATAAAGGGATCTGTAATCGTAACTAACTATAAATGGAGAGACCGAGTGTCCAGCAAACCTAGAAATGAGGTTCGCGAACGAACGTCCATTGACGTTATGGTTGGGAGGGCCGTCGCCCTATCCCTCTTCTGCAAAGGGGGAAAGATATATGAATCCCTCGAACAGAAAGGTAGCGTGCATTTGTTCCTCCCCCATGGGGTTGAGTACTAGCCATTCCAGAAGCAGCCGTTATTTCTGCCTCAGCAGTATAGCACGGTTTTTTTTAATAAATGTCTTAAGCCACAATACTATCAGAATCCTCTTCCCTGTAGATCAACAATTGACAAACTAAAGAAAACCTAGGTTCAAACCCTGGCAACTTAATGAATAGGAATTCCTTTTGATAAATAACTTTGTTTAAAGTGAAATTAAAGTTAGCGAAAATGTATTTTGATACTTTAATATTTGATTTTTTTTTTCAACTAGACAGAACAAATGAATAGTTAATTAGTTAATAAAACACTATTCGTTATTGTTTGACCTTTTTCAAATGAACTATGTTATAATGTTACATTTCACGGATTCTAGCGTAGTAGAAAAATATTTCTTCCTTTATGAAAAGTTAATAATAACATATATATTTGTAAGCGACAGTGCATGCATTAAAATCAATATACACAATAATACACAATATTGAGTAATCCATTAAGGTTTCTTTTTCTTTTTTTCTTTCTTTTTTTTTGATGTTTTTCCGTTTGCGAAAATTTTTGTCTGAAACTTGGAAATAGTATTCCTTAAATAGCAAATATAGTAAATTTAACTGTATTCATATACGTATATTTCACGATTGCACAAAAATTCCATTAAGAGTTTGAATGAAATGAAAAATAAATAAATAATTATGATTTTTTTTTTAAATGTTGCAATACGTTTTAGTGAGTGAATATGAAGTTGTTTGAGTATCTCTGTAAACCACTTTCAGAAGTTTGTTACATTTTCTAAGTATTTTTTAGTCTAATATGGTAAGATATGTCAACACTTTAGCTGATCAAGTTGCTACAGAAATTCTGCACTAAAAGTCTTGCGGCGGTTGCTTAGCTTGAAAAGAATATAAAAAAATAATGATAAAGACAGTCGACTTGCAATAACCTATTGGTTTATAATCGAACTACATTTCTGTAAAAATAATACAAATAAATATTGTATCTACATTTTCATTTTTGAAAAAACAACAACCGCTAATAAGAGAATGTTTTTACCTTGTATTATTAACCTACTTCCCCTCAAGTACGAAATGTGGATCAAATCCACAGTTGATCAAAATTCAAAGATAGCATTAAACGGTAAGACAATGTCAAAATACTAGGAGTAATTTAGTTGGTTCTATTTATGATAAACTCTCACGGCTTTGCCAGTAGTAGAAAATTAAAAGGTCATTTGGTTCGGCTGTATATTTACGAATAATGGATGATGAATTTCTTGCCCAAAATGAACAAGGTCGAATTTTTGAAAAATCGCTTCTAGTTGCTCCTCCCAATTGCTAAATTGCGACGAACTAATTTTGTGCCAAATTTCATGAAAATCGGCCGAACGGTCTAGGTGCTATGCGCGTAACAGACATCCAGATATCCAGACATAGAGGCTTTCAGCATTATTATTAGTAAAGAAGTAAGCCAGCTGTTCATGGAATATACAGTAGCAAAACAATACGCTTCAAGTCTTTTTTACTCTATAGATTTTAAGTACCTACACTTAATGTAATATTATTTACCCACGTTCACTAAGTAAGTAACAAACGGTGAAAGAAATAAATAAAAATAAATGTAAAAACGGAAGGATGCATAATTTACTGAAAAAGTATCAACAAATAATAATAATAATAATAATAATAATAATAATAATAATAAAAGATTGATTGCGTAAAATTTAAATGTATGCTACTGAGGTGGGAAACTTATGTCAGTAAGTCTGTCTGCATCTTGAAAAATGTAGAATAATTATTCGTATCAGCAGTAACAATTTTAGAACAAAGACCTGTGACTGGTCACCTAAATCTCATACTTCAACTTGAAATATTTAAACTTATTTTTTTTAACGTCTCAATAAGAGACTTAATCTTATTGGGGGCATTTTTGAGCAGTTCAGGAATATTGAACGTTTTGCTATCGAGAATATCAAATGATTTTCATTTTAAGAAGCATGTTGAAAAGCAAGTATTACACCAAAATGTCATTCGAAAAAATGCTTAAGGGTTGTAATTCTGATGCAAATGCTCTCAAAGTAAAAATTATTTTTCATTTAAGGGGGGGGGGGGGGGGGGGGGGCAAGTGAATAAAGCGTGCTAGGCTAATAGTTATATTTGCCTAGCACGCTTTGTGTTTTACATTTTGTATTACATTTTGAATTGTTTTTGAATTGCATTATGAATTGTGTATTACATTTTGAATTAACTTAATGTAAATTCTAAAATAGTAGGGGAACATGGGACAAAGTGAAATGGTGAAATATTTACTCTGCTTTTAGCTCCCGCTATCTGGTATTACTTTAACTATGTAGTACCATATCTAGTCTATTCCAGTCAGGAAAAAAATACCGCCAAAGATTTAAGTATTTTGTAATACAGGCAATTAGAAAAATAATGATACTCATACTGTAATATTTTGTTGTAAGTCAAAAATTATTTTTGTTACTATAAATTGATAACGTTCTTGTTATTAACATTTTAAATATTAATTAAGACCTCCTAATATTCAATGCAGCATAAATATAAGCATAATTTAATATTATGCTTATTTGTATTTTAAATAAATTGTACAATTAATCAAGTACATATGGGGCAAAGTGGTTGAGGCAAAGTGAAATAGTTTGTTTCATGAATTTACTCAATCATTTAATTTAAACCACTTACGTTTTCGTTTATTAATTAATTCATTTACCATTCCTTCATTTGGTAATTCACTTATTTATTCATTCATTCACTTATGTTCATATTCATTCATTCATTTACTCGTTCATTTATTTTTCTTCATACATGAACTGATTTATTCATTTAATTCATCGTTTATTGTTTCATTATCTTTTCATGGATTCATTCAATCTCTTATTTACTGAATAATTTGATCAAAAATATGTTTCATAATCGAATTAAAAATATTTTATTAGAAAAAAAAAATATTTTTCATTTTGCCACATGAAAAAAAGTGAAATTTGTTTTTTTTTTTTTAAGACTCAAATTCACTGCCAAAAATAAAAAAATACTGTTTCAACGCAAGTTTTATGATAAAATACAACGTTCTTTCTTTCTGTAATTTTAAAAAAAAATTTCCGATTTGTTCATTTTGAAAAAACTCAGTCATCTTAACCGTTTTACTTTGCCCCACATTTTCGTACCTGTAAAAATGTTTTCATACTTATTATTTATCATTGTTGCTCATATTACAGTCGTACTTGCTTATAACTAGCGCTAAGGGACTCCGAATATTTGCTCGATATAACCGAGTGCTCTCAAAAAAACAGTTGTTAAAATATAATAAATAAACCAAATATTACTTTATATGTTTTTTTTTTCTTGCCAGAATAACAGGAAATCATATAATCTTTATTACGTTTCTTAAAACGCTTACAGTCATTTCTCTTTTCATCGAAAACAGTTAATAATTTTCTTTGTTTTTTTAAGTGTTGAAAAAATGAAAGAAGATAAATCATGCTTTTTGCCGACTCCTCTTTTTTGGCCATCCTCTAACTCTTGTAAAATCTTTACATTTTCGTCAACGTGAGTTTATGTTTAGACATCGCAGGATAAAATTTGATGAGGATACTCTATAAATATAACTCAAATAACGAGTCCCTGACTCTGTCTGTCCTTTGTCCACCTTGAGAGGTGCTTCCACGTGTGAATTCCACAAAATTTTAAAAAAGGTCGTCGTCACTTTTTCGTAGAATATATGACTCATCAATAACTTTCGATTGACTTCGGATTGTTATAAAAAGTTTTACAGGTAAGGACGAACTGAGCTGGAGGAATGGATGTCGAAAGAAATTTTAAGAATTACAAAAATATTGCTCGCTATAACCGGGGTTTGCTCGTAAAAAGCGATTTATCCTCCCATAGACGTATCATTTTACCAACCAAGCATTTCAGATTACCTCGTTAAACTCAAGTTCTTGTAAAATCAGAGCTCGTTATAAACGACTTCTACTGCATTTTTATCAATTTTGATCTATTAATCATATGTTCTCTATTATTTTAAAAAATATATATCATTCATTTCTACAACAATACAATTTTGTCTTGTTCTAAAACAACTAATGTATTCCGATAGTAAAGGAATGTAAAGAAAATAATAAGAAGCAGAAGATAGTAGCACAGTGTAGATGCCTGTACTTTATTATTAGTTTCTCTCATTTTTTTTCTATATATAAGTCAAAAACAATAATGGTACAAGCAAATGTAGCTCATTTAGCTCTGTTGGAATTTCGCATTTGTTTTCTTTTTGTCCATTTAGTGAACTTTTTATTGGCAAGGAAAACTTCTATGGAGTTATTTTTCTTATGCAGTTGATATTTAAAAAAAAAAAAAACCATACTTGGAAAATCAAATCATGGCACTTCAGGAAGTGATACTCACCATTTCCGTTTAAGCGTAAAATGAAGGCTCTTGTTTTGCTTACATACAGAAAGTGAACTTTTTCATCATTTCCTGTTTATTCTTCAGTCTAAAGAGTTTTTAAAAACTATTTCGAAACCATCCCCCAATCCCGCTTTCGGTGACATTTCCTCAAACCCTTATTTTCAAAGCTTCAAAAACAAACAAACCAGATTGAATTCATTTTTTTTTATTTTCTCGTCAAAGAATTCGTACTACTGCTATTTAGTGACCTTGTTTTTACGGAATTCTTTAGAATTCTTCAAATTCGTATTTGTAGTACTTGTCTGGTATTCTTGAAATTGATATATAGTAATTTTAAATATCCATAATTAACTCCTGGTACCAAAATTTAATCTTCAATGATTTTATTAATAAGAAATCAAGAGCATTCCATATGAAAGCAATTTTCTTTCTTCGAAAGACATATAGGTAGATAGGTTAAAGCCTAAATTCAAATTCTCTACTTGGCTCAATGTATTGTTATCTATAATATACATAATTTCTAAGAATGCTCAAAAATAAATGATGACATCATAAAGTAAAAGTTAACGTGCATTGATTTAACTGAAAAAAAAAAAAAATCCATTTTAATCTTTTTCAAGTACTAGACAATCCACCACTGTACTGAAATAATAAATACTTCATTTAGACGGCAAACGTAATTTAAATTGTAAGACATCACTAAGTACGGTGATAACACAGAAAAATGTTTAGGACTTTGCAAGGACTTTAAACGTCCGTGTAGGACTTCACATAAATATTTGTTTGCTTTTTTATCAGGACGGATAGGTCCCGTTAGTAAATAAAAACGTAAGAAACAAATAATGGAAAACTGTATTGGTTATATTCACTTATGAATTATGAAATCGATTAATACATTTAAAAAAAAAATCATTAGTTGAAAACATATTTTGTAGCAGAGATACTGCTTAGAGTACAATTTTCAGTTTTTAGTTATTTGTAAATTGAGTTGAATTTCTCTGAGCTTGGATGGCACGAATCCGAAAACTCACTCGGCTTTTGGAAAAAGCTACGTTAAGGTATTAAACGTATTAAAAACAATATATGAGTACTACAATGGTCTAAGATTATGCTGCAGTTGAGGTATATCAAGTTAGTTTATTAGCATTTTGGCACATAAACACTAATAAGTTTCAATAAAAAATATTTTATGAAATAATCATTAAGAAAAAAAAACATATAAGTCATTCTGCAAAAGTGGCATCGTTTATTTTACGTACTGATATTTTTATTTTGTTTAATTTAATTGATAAAAACTTTCTTCTGGATACTTTTACACTTCTTTTTTACTCTAATTCCTACATTTATCTTTGATAAAAATGTGTTTTTTTCTTCTTCTTGAAGAATAACATTTTTCAGTAAAATGTCATTCGTATACTCAGACCCGTGGTTCTAATCCTTAAATTCTAGAGAAATGTGGACTGAATCTGATCAGAGAGATTTCAGCTTAATTTCTTTTAAATAAATTATTTATCTTAAGTATTTTTATCACAAAAAAAAAAAAAAAAAAAACCTGTGGAAACATCATCTCCACCAGATGAATAATAATAAAAAAAAAATTCTTAGAAGATTTGTTTCAAAAATTTTATTACGCTTTGCTTCCATGCATAGCATCTCAAAGTAGAGACCCATAATCTCAGTTGGTTAGCGCGCCGTGCTAATAATGCGAAGAATGTTAGTTCGAATCCGCATGGACTGTAAAACATTGTTTTCATGTCTTATTTTCTTCTCGAGAACACTGATTTAAAAATCACTGTCTCAGATTGTTGGCCTGCTTAAGTATTCCAATGAAAAAACTGAAAATAAATAACTAAAGAAATAAACGCATTTGCGGAAAAATTGGAGATACCTTTTTTTGCAGCTACACGTTTCGTATAATCGAAACTTATTGTAAGATTCTGAGCTACACATAATGTTGTTGTTAATTTCAGTAAACAAGACATTAATTTTAACGTAGTAAATCGCAGTATAACTTAAGAAATATTAAGTAAAAAAATAGTAACAATTATTTCAATTTATTTTGTTGCTTTATTCCGCAATTTTTTAATGTATAGAATAATGAGATGAAGGCCCATTAGCTCAACAGAGCCGCGCTAATAACACAAAGGTCATGGGATTGATCCTACCAGTGGCCAGAAAATATAGTTTTCGATCGACTAATTTTTTCTCTAATGAATTCTGATCTAAATGTCCACAAATATATAATCTTAACTCATAGAGAGCAGGATTCTAAACACGAACACCTTGTTTTATTATATGTACAGATAGAAGTCGTTCAGGAACTACGTTCTGCTTGCTCTATTTTTGAACATGAATGTGCCGTTGACGTAGCAGGACATGTGTTTGGCCTACTTTTATATAACGCGACTCAAACCTGTCATTTCCTGTAGGGCTTAAAATTATATTTTTTTTGGTTTTATAACATTCATTGACTCCCTGCAATATTTTTGAAGGCATTAAATATTAATCGACTAAATTAAATTTTTTTTTAAAAATATTAATCTACTAAAGTTAATCAATTATTCAATGGATGCTAAGTTTAAGCTGAATCAATTTTTCCTATTTAATTATAAAGAGCTTGGTCAAGAATGTTTTATGAAATGTATTTATAATTTTACCTAGAATTTATTACTTTCTGGTTGTTTTACTGTACTCTTCATAGCTGAAGTTTATAGTTAGGCTTCGAATATGATTAAGATGATTGAAAAACTTATCCTTTTCTTTAATTTCTCTTGACGCCAATCTAACGTATAAGTATTTTTTGTTGCACAGTTCCTAAAACGCTTTTTAGGAAAAACGTTTCGTCTTGCTTAGCTCAATGTTCTGTCATAAAACGTTAGAACATTTCTCTTTTACTTAACATTTATATAGTCTCACCAACATTTTGAAATTTGTATGCGTAGCTCTAAGATTTATAAAAGTAGTACACTATTTTCAAAATAAGTAAATAAAAGGCTTGAACATTTTGGCAATTCTTTGTTAATGATGTACTGTTTTATACGTAATACTTAGAAATGGACTTTCATAATACTGTGAACTTTTGTACTTTAGTTATGATGTTTGATTTGAAATTTAGTGCATGAAATACCTTACTCTTCTTAAAATAACGGTAATTGATAAGAATGATCAATTCATGTAAATTGATTAAGAATGATCACTTTATATCATGAATCAAAACTAGTTTTTTTTTCTTTCCCATGAATGAAATTGTTGGGATAAGAGTAGTTTGAATACACGATGGTCATGTTCACTGTATTTCTTCAAATGGACAATTGACATGAAAGCTCATACTCAGTGTAGAGTATTAACGGAAACTCATTAACACAACCTTTACAATTCAGGTGTCCGATTATTCAAACGGGCTCAAGATATGAAAATTAATTATACAAAGATTGATACTTGTTTCCAGTGGATCATGTATCCTATGAAGTTATATTCTCGTTGACTGTGTTTCGCAATTCAAATTAACGAGGTGTTTGTTTGATTTAGCAGTCTCTCTATAAATCTACGTAATACACTAGATGCTCATATTTACGGATCTCTTATTAACGAACACTCTATCTTCCATGTTATTAAAATCACGAATCGTGTGTTTGTCTGCAATCATATCTCATCCGGACTGTCAATGTCCCCAAAACCAATGGGGTACCGCTGTAAAAGGAGCATTCAGGGGAAGCCATTCAGCTTGGTCTCATTCCTTTAGACCTTTACGAGTCTCATCCCCTAGACATTTATCCTATTTCGTCACTAAATTTGATGATAAATTGCCTCTACTGTTGCCAAATACTGTGAAAAATTGACAAATTACTGGTGGAAAAGCCCCCGAGGTACACCATCAAGACCTGATTTGTTAGCTAGCCCGCAGCATGCGACGAGGTAAGGGGCAAAGCCCTGAAGTGCACAACCGAAGGCGGTGTACACCAACCTGCCTAAAACGGGCTGGTGATCAAGCAGATATAGGCGGCGAACGTGGATTGGTGAGCGAAGCGAGCTGGGAAGAGTTCCTTAGTATGAATTTCACCATTTCTTCAGGTCAGCTGACCAACTGCTGATGAGCTTCTACCGAACTGTATTTTCAGTTGAAAATTGGTAAACAAAAATAGCGTTCACTGCACAAAGTTAACAATATTTGAAGAAAGTAGTACATATTAAAGATCTTTTGGCTGAACAAAATAATATGTGTACTTCATTTTCTTAAAAACTTCTAACATTGTGAGATTTCATTAAAAAATGCGGATCTTTAAATTTATGAAGCTAACAAAAATTAATTTCTTCCACATAATAATTATGTCATCTTCATTGCGATGTTGGACCTAGACACGCAAAATAGCTGCAAAATAAACTTGTACTTTATAGATAATATAGTGAGAAAAAACATAACTGTAGTCATGTTTGTTTATTATTTCAAAATGATAATAAGAATTTGAAAATCTGGTAGACTTAGAGAAGACTTACAAGAGCTGAACAATCATATATATATATATATATATATATATATATATATATATATATATATATATATATATATATATATATATATATATATACATACAAAGAATTTTTAATATTATTTCTAGCTTATGGAAAAACTTTTCCACTCAGATTCAATTAATGAAACTGCTTCTAAAAATGGAAATCATTTTATGAAGAACCGCTATTTTTCAGTTTGCTTTCACATTATAATTCCAGGTATAAATTCTTTGAGATATCACGCAAAATGTAGCTATGAAATGAAATCCTTCGTTGCAGAAGGTCTTCTCTTCGTAATCTGCACACACCTGTGCCTTAACTTGAATAGCAGTCCTCAATCCTCCTTTTCAAACGAGAGAGTCTTCAGCAGACATAATTGGATCAGTCGGGCTGTTTGATTTCTCCGCACCGGAGGAATGCTGCTACAACGCGGAAGATAAATATCAATATTTATGAGTAGTATGTTGGCGACTTTTTTCTTTTTTTCCCCTTTTCTCTTCAGGCGTGATTAGTAAATAGAAGACAGAGTGGAAGCGCGGTAAAAGCAGTGTATCAGGTCAAGGTCTCTATTGCGCCAGTTGTATTTGACATTTGTAAGTTGAAAGCACGTGGAGGGGGAAAGGGAGGGAATTGTTTGCGGGAAGTAAGGAAAATTAAACGATTCTCTATTCTTTATACTGAAGAGAATTGGGACGAGAGAAGTAATGAAATGAATTGTGTGTTTTTGGTAGCTTTCAGAGTTTTCTTTTTAATGGAAAGTGTTCTTCGAATTCCTTTACTTTTTGAAGGTTTAAGATTTTACAGTTTTATACATTGAGGTTTTACCGATATGTATTTTATTATTTTGCCGCCATTAAATAATAATAATAATAAATAAAAAACATATATTTGCTTATATTTGTCACATTGTATTGAATACAATTGTTCTAATCTGTATGAACTGACATAATACATCATTATATATTTGTAAAAGAGTTTAGCGTAGGGAGAGAAAAACAATTAGGAAATCGATAATTAGCTATCATACTGCGGTTTCAATTGGTCTAATGTATTTTAAACTGTGAGTAATGTGTTTAACTATAATGAGAACTTTAACTAGTGGCAGTAAAATAAGAAATATTTTTTCGATAAAAAAAAATATTTATGTAAATTGTCCACTGATGTGATAATTTTCAAAGAAATCTCTCTCTCTCTCTCTCTCTCTCTCTCTCTCTCTCTCTATATATATATATATATATATATATATATATATATATATATATATATATATATATATAGATAAAGTAGATCGACAACACAAATGCATTTAACAAGCATTTCCGTTTCTAAAATGCAAGTAAATAGTAAAAAAAATACGCAAGTAAAACAAATATTAGATGCCTTCACGTATCTTTATTTTAAAATTTATTAAGTGCAAGATCAAAAGATAAGACCAAACATTTTTTGGACCAAGGTAGCACAAATTATAGTCCAATTATTTATCTCAAAATATTTCACCAGCACTTATATTTAAGTTCTTTTTTGCTGTTTGTTTGTTTTCTGAAAGAAACAAACTTTTGCATTTTATTTAGCAAAGTTTCTTCAGAATGAACAGCATCTCCTGATCATAGTATTTCTTTAGTTATATTTTCAAACAGCGAGGGATTCGGATGTAGGACAGTATTATAAAAATTGACGTATGAACTATCTATATCATTCTTAAAGAAGAACTGGAAATATTTCTGTAAACTATTCATTCATTACTCCTTATGTCACACTCCTTCTCAAATGTTTTCTGTTCCTTAAACATCAAGGAGAACTCAGGTTTTGTTCCTTTTGTTTTCGAAAACATTCCCAAACGGAATGTCAAAACCCGTCAAACGCAAAAAATAAATAAATAAATAAATAAATAAATAAATAAAATAAAATAAAATAAAAGCAAGTTTTTCAAAGTGTTGCAAAAACTTTTTGAAGAGTTATAATTACATCAAGCATTTTCAGTTTAATGCAGTAATACCACTTTGTAGGTACAGTTGAATTCAGCCAGATACTTAAAAACACCAATATGTGTGGATAAAAATTAGCTGACTTGTGCGAAGCATTCAAAAGGAAATTCAAAAAACCTGTTATTCTTAGGTTTTTTTAAATAATTGCAAAAATGTGACTTTTTTGTTTATTTTCCTCTGAGAGTGGTGCAAAAATTTTAAAAATAACGTCTTACTTTTGAAATTTGATGAAATATGAGGGAACGCATGGTGTACGATCAAAAAAACACATTAAAAATAGTTTTTTTTTAATAAAATAATATTTTGGAATGAAATTCTTACAGCAGAAAATTGCATTTACTTTCCAGTATAACGCAATAAATAAATAAATAAATAAATAAAACTAATAAATTAAACTTTTCAAGTGGCAAGTAAACGTTCGTAAAAAAAAAAAAGTTGATGTATTTTTAAAATCTTGTGAAAACATTTCGGAAAATAGTTACTAAAAATGTGTATTTTTAGGTTATAAGGAACTTAAATTGCTTAATTAAAAAAAATAAAATTACATTCAAGTTACAAATATACAATTTTAAATAATGATTGGCAATGCGAAAAAGAAGTTGAAGTTATTCTGAATAGTAAGTTTGAGATTTTAAACTTAGAACTAAAGTAATGCATGACTAATTTACTAATCTTTCCAGTTCATCTTTAAGAATGATATAGACAGTTCAGATGCTAAATTTTTAAATGCTGTCCTACTTCCGAATCACCTGCTGTTTGAAAATATAATTAAAGAAATACTACTATAGTCAAAGGCCTTTTTTTTTTTCAAACGTGCACAATATTTTTCTTTCTAACACCGAATCATTATAAATCTTAAAAGAAAAAATGATCTTTGTTATGCGTACATATATCAACCGTACCGCGTACGTTTTCAACCTCCAATATTAACTAATAAACAATTTTCAAAAGATGAAATGCCTTTTATTTCAATCCTCATCCACCAGTATAAATATGAACTTTTGAGAGAGAAAAAATATTTGTATACGTGTATATTTTCTTAAATCTTCTAGCATCGACTGATAGTGGGATGAACTTAGAAGAGATGAAAGTGTTCTATCACTCGTTAGCTTCAGCAATAGAATCTTTTGAACCTTTGACATGACACCAAATCATAATCATTATCTTTCTTAAACTCAAAACGTTGACCAAAAACAACTTTTTTTTTTCATTTTGTTGAAATTATTTTCGTCCAATTTCTGAGATACCAAAATATCACAACGCAACAGGAATCTTCTACGTACAGAAAAAGGCTTTAACGATCTGGAATCAAACAGGGCTTCAGGCCACCGATGGAACAGACAGTCAACAGGTCATTGGACCCAGCTGTTCGAGATATGAACCCTCCCGTTTAATGAAAAAAATCTACCTCATCGGATGCTTTGATTTCGGTTGGGGGAAAAAAATACGGAAAGCGAATGGAGTTATTTTTCGTCCTCTTGGTTTTTCTGCTTAACGTCTGTAAGAATGTGTACAGCTTTTTCCTGCTATTAAAAACATTACGTCAATAAAAAAAATATAAATGTTCTGTCTCTTTTTTATCGTAAATAATTCTACTAGAATGTAAGAACGAGAAATGAAAAAATAAATTAGATTAAAAAACACAAGTTCGCAAAAAATGCTTTAAATAACTAAGTAATTATGAAGATAATTAAAGAAATGTAATATGTTTTGGAACAAAAATAATTTAAATCCATCCAATAGAAGAAAATGAACAAATGTTTTAAATTATAATCAGTGAGTTTTTATTTTCCTTCTATTCATGTTTCTCATAATTGCTTCTAATATATTTAAATGCTAAAAATCATTTTACACCCACACATTATATATACAGTTGAGTTTCGAAAATCCAAGGTAATTGGGGCTGACGCCACCTCGGATTACTGAAAACTCGGACTATCCGGAAAATTCTTAGCACTTACAATTTTACACTATATTTGAACGACAAAAAGGCGTACATATATTCAAATTCTTTGGGCAAAATATAGGAAATATTGTAGGGACGAAAAAATTTCTATTTTAATCACCGATGAATCAATTTTCAAACGTGGTCTGAGATGTCTAATAAACGTGTGATCGAGTAAAAGTCCAATTTGTCAACTCCCGAGTTCATGTCGATTACTTTCGTTAAATTATTTCGGCTCTAGTCAAGTTAAAATTTCACGTCTTTTGAAGAGTGCTGGCTGCCGACACAGCCGTTGCAATCGTTCTTCATTACTGTACTGTAAGCAGTTAAAGAAGTTTTATAATTAGTAAAAGCTTTTAATTTGTAGATAACAGGCATCATCTTTAGTTATTAAAAATGTTTGTTACTTAAAAGGTGTATAACGAAAGACCTGATGTAATTTGCACATCAGATCATGTCTCTAATATCTATTGTATAGAGAATCTTATAGTTACTAAATTTTTTTGCTGCCTTTCTCTTTTAAGACGAAAGGGAATATACGAAAATATATGTGTGGTTCCAAAATGTAATTTTGCTTCATGAAAAAAAACGGAGGAAAAAAAATCAATCTTTTTGACACCACGAATTAAGCGGAACCTCGGACTTTTGAGACTCGGATTTTCGATAATCTATTATATATATATATATATATATATATATATATATATATATATATATATATATATATATATATATATATATATATATATATATATATATATATATATAATTGGGCTTATTTTAAAGCGTTTCAATTTACCTTTTAATCTTAAGTACGAGTCAGTGAAAAGAAAAAGGATGTAGAAGACAAAATTTAAAAAATGGAGATAAACAGTACAAATGGTAGGTGGACCTCTCCTCTGTCTTGGCGCAAAATATAGTACTAGTAGCCCTAGTAAGTGCTGTTGTACAGCATGATTTAGAACCTAGGATCTGGACTTTAAACGCGATTTACTCGAAACTTTAAGTAGTCCACTTACACCCCTTTGCTTCTCATTGCTTCATACATAATTTGCGTGTATCGCCTATGTGTTGTAATTAAGCTGATCACATTTAATACCATACGTTATGTCCATTTTATGCATTTTGAGAGTTTCATTTAAATGCTATTTATAGAAATAATTTTAATAAATAAAGAGAAATAAACCACACAAGCAACTATTTTTACATTTTACTTGCGTTAAGCATTTGTAATCCTTCAATCATTTATTTAATTGTTATTTGATTTTAAGTACCTCTTCAAAAAGTTTTAGGAATGCATAATCCACTTGATTTTTCTTTAACCTTTGCGTAATCGTCAAAAATATCCGACTTGTTAATTATTAAAAACAATAACCGATTTTGCGGTATACTCAAAGGATGTCTCATCAATTATTTACTTAAAACATCGGTTTAATTGTCTCCGTGAAAATACAACCACACTCTTAAATATTTTCATTCCTAAAATAATTCAGTGTCGCGAAAAATTCGGCGGTTTTTAATCCCACCTTCAATTAATAATGCCGACAACTTTGAAGAAGTGCCTGCGGATGTTGCCAAATTTTTGGAGTGTCTCAATACTGAAAAGTTGTGAAACATTTATTTATTCAACGTTAGCTCTAAAGGAACGATTTCAATTACTTCCGACTCGCAGAGAAAATTCATCTTTTTTTTTTAAATCGATTTATTCATCGTTAAACGCAAACGTATTTTGAGAGTAATTCACGCTGATTACTAAAAATTTTCTAAACTTGAAGTCAAGTGGCATTATGAAGATAAACAAGACATCTGCTCTTCTAAGAAATGAAATTGCGTATTTTGAAATTACCGAAATAAAGTATTTAAAAGAGTGTTTTCCTAATTTCCATTTAGAAATGAACAATTTAAATCAATAACTGTCTATTTAACGCATGTTGTTGCTATGATAGAGAATTTTGAAGTGAAAGAGATTGTGAATAATGTGTTTGAGTACTTAAACTGGCGCCATTTAATTAAACTGAAAAGGTTTAATTTATTTGATTGTAGTGTTTTCCGAAACTATGTGTGTTCACCGTGGGCTAGTTAAGGGCTCTAACTGCATATATTTTTCGTTTTTCATTTTTTTCTTTCATTTTTATCTTCTATTTTACGTTAGCTTTATTGTAAAAGCTTGTGTATTTGGTTTTCATTGAAAAAAAAAGTGCGAATAAAACGTCTAATTCCAATATTTCCCTATTGAGTCCAAAAACGAGTTTCTTCAGATGCCTCGAAAACTCATTTCTGTAGATACTGCCGTTTACGTGCAAACGGCAGCAATAGTTTATGCAATTTTACGCGTTATGAAAGTTAATTTTAGAACTTGTTTCCAAACTAAATCGTATTCTTGGTTAATAAACATATTTTTTTTTTTTAATCTAAACATATCAGACTGTTAGACTTAGACTGTCTCTTTTTAAGGAAAAAAAGTCTGTTTGGAATACGAGAAACGAAGTTTTAATCTATCGCTTTACAGTTCAATCATATGTATTAGTAGGAAAGAAAGTGCAGTTTATAATCCTAAAGCTTGCCATGGAAAGTTTAGGAGAAAAATATTAGATACGAATGTAGGCTGTTTTAAAGGTGGGTTATGTATATTTTTTTTTCATGACGGAAGTTTGTCTTTTAAAAAATAACTTTAAAGTAACTTTTTGTATGTTTTACCCGTACAAACATAATAAATAAATAAATGAAATAAAAAGGGAGTTCTCTAAGCGATAACGTGTTTTAAAATTTGAGTCTTAGGTGCAAGGCTCGATGCAATGAAAACAGTGATACCATTCATGATACTATTCAAACTATGAAATAAAACTCTAACCCTTTTATCACTTGTAAGAAGTTTTTTATATTTAAAAAAAAACTATTGTATTTCATTATCACCTTAGCTTTCTTGTTTTTTTTTTTTTTTTTTTTCAAAAATCAAACTCCCTCGCGTAAGAAATATCTGTTTTTGAACCCAGAGCCCTCGATCACGAAAACGGAGATGGGCATAGTAGGCCTTAGCCCAATTGGCTGTTGCGCCACTGAGTTTATATAACATTTCAGTTTACGCATACATACAACGTAGCGAAATAATACTATTAAAGGTTATATGTGGATAAATTTTTCTCTCTGCCTGTTCCATATCCATACTCCGTAAACACATTTAAATAGAAGAAAGTAATAATGTTAATAATTCTAAGCTTAAATCACTCATGTAACTAATAGCTTGCAAAAATTATAATTTAAATATGCTAATGCAATAGGTAGTATTACTTTCCTAAATGGTTTTCAACGTTTGAATGTTTATGTTTCATTCATATCTTGATGGCGAATATGCTCCTCAAACACAACTTTTTCACAAACTTTTTCACAAAACGTGTTTGTGAAGTAATAACGCTATCATTTTTATAAACAATAAATCTTGCATGGTTGCAACAAGAAAAACTTTTGAAGGAGGAAAATGCTAACATTTTTAATGTTTAATGAAAATTTGGTTTCACTCATTTTTAATTTCTCTATTTGAAATATAATGCATTTTTCTTTAGAATTAAGAATTTTAAAATTTAGAAAATTATTTCGAACAAAAAATCTAAAAGAGACACATAAAAATGAGTTAAATTTTTTTAAAAGCGTTTTTTGAAAGAAAGAAGAATACGTCTTTTTTGTATCACCCACTTTTTAAATTAGCATAATTCCGAGTACGAGTTTTTAAAGGGTTTGCGCATTTGAGATAGCAGAATTACTTTCTCAGTTTCAGAAGAAATAAAAACGTAAGAAAAGAAATGAAGAAAATAGTTCGCTGTCTGCATTTGCATAAAAACTGCATAAAATGAAAAAAAAGCATAATTGTTGCTGAATAATTCTTTTCTTTTCGCTTTCAGAATAAATAATTCAGAAATTTAACTCTACTTCAAGTAAAGCTACAAAGATCATTTCAAAGAGGCTGAAATTGCTAAATTTGCATTAAAATGTTAGTTTTAAGAATTTTTTTTCCTTTAAAAAAAAAAAAAAAAAATCGTGTCCACAATTTTCGCTCCATCGTAGCTGTCATAGTCACATTTCAAGTGATATTTAACAAATCATCTGTGCTTTTATTTAATGATGAATCATAATTTGCATTTTTATGATGTTTAACATTACATTTTCATGCAAATCTACTGAAAATGATACATTGAAATAATGGATGCAATTTCTTTATTATCCTCACAATTTAAAAGAAAAAAGAGACATTAGTTTTGATATTTTGTTTTCAAAGTGCTTTCGTGAAAATACATTTAAGAATAAAATAAAATACATGTCACTTTTTTAAACACGGAGCTGTACGTTTTTTGAATTTTAGTCATATTTATATTTTTGGAAAATAAATGTCAATGAATTTAAGAAAAGATTTCAGCCGGTGATGAAGTTATTGCGTAAAGGATAATATTTAAAATATTGATAACTTGTATTTTGAAGCTAATATTTCTCTTGTTAAGACAAAAAGCTTTTCAATTTTTTTTCATTACTGAGAGCATGATTTTTTTTTCGGATCAACTAAAAAACTCACTCTGTTATAAAGGAAAAAGAGGAATGACAATATCAGAAATATTTTTCTTTATAAATTCACATGTAAAAGGTAAAATAAGCAATGTGATGAATGTTAGCAACCTCAACCTATCTAACTAAGTCAAAAAACAAAAAAAAAAAAAAAAAATAAGTTGCAATAACAAAAATATATAAATATATATAATATAATATTTCGAGTCCATTTCTTTCCTTTAAACGCCACAGCATGATTGGTCAAGGTATTTTATTTTTGTTGGTTTAAGGATTATTTTTGCTGCTTTTCAGATGTGCTTAGGCTGTGCTTTAACTTGCATTCAACGTACGTACGGTTTACAGTAATGGCCCTTCTTTTACTAGAACATACGTTCATTTAAATCTATTGGAATAAAAGCATTGCTTATAAAAACAAGATAGTTTTACAAGTGAATTTACATGTATTGGATTTAGCATAAAATATTTTTTCTTAAAAGACTTGATAAATACTAGTTTAAAAATAATGCCATGTAGTGAATAATAGCTCATCCTTTGAAACTAGTTCTTGTGATAATTTTGCGAAGCTAAAATATTAAACTTCTAGACAATGTTTTCCACCTAATGTTTACAAAGTGTTTACCACCCAAAAGCAGATAAACCTTGTCAAGGTCACAGACAAGGTCTGTGTCACTGTAGTCACAGGTCAACTAACCAGAGCCACGCAAAACCAATATTTTTTTAACCAGGTTATTAACAGCATAAAACCTGATAACTTTTAACCTGCTTATTTATCACATTAATAACATGTCTAAGCATGCATAGTGAAATCTGCAAAGATGACTACCTGTCTAAGCTGACCGCTCTTTTCAGGTACAGGATTATAGTCCCATATCATATAAACCAATCTCTATCCAAGTTGAATACCTGATGGTTAACTTAGACAGGTTTCACTATTTGTCGACTGAATCCGCGCCAAGGGGCCGTTTACAAAATGATGTCACGCTTTGAAGGGGGAAGGGGGGGTTGGGAAATCGTGACACTGTGTGACAATGAGGAAGAAGAGGGTAACAAGAAAAGTGACAAATTTTCTAAATAAAAAATATGCTTTTGTGAAACAGCATGCCATGTGACACTTTGATGTATGACACTGTGTGCGTGTGTCACTCAGGGGGAGGAGGTCAAATTTGTAGGAAAAAAGTATATCATTTATGAACATCCCCTAAGACTTACCACCTTAATCCAAGTAACTAAAATGAGCTACCAAGACAAGTTTATAAAACGTTTTAATTGGTTTTTTTTTTCAATCGTTCTCTACAAATCACTAATAAAAGCCATCTTAATCCAAGTTACTAAAAGGAAATGCCAGGAAAAATTTCGAAACGTTTTTAATGATTGTTTCCAAACTTTCTCTCCAAATCACTTTAACACAGCTCCTACTATGATCGCAACTTATATGTAACTAATTTGTAAGACATACAACTGCTGCAAACAGTAACTTATTCCTCACTTATAATTACTTTATTGATTGAGAGGTCACCGGTCATTAAAGCAAACATGCCAACGAAAGACCGAAACACTTAACCTTCAAGGAAGCAAAAGAATATAATTTGCTTTTCCAAAGGCGTTTTTCCTGTCCCGAAGTGTGTAATTTCGACACCCGAGTAGTTTAAATATTTGTGATGGGTATAATTTACACCTTAAGGTGTTCAGTATGATAATCATGGTTTTTCTCTTTAGTTTCTTTTCTCCTTCAAGAATTACTTTCTGTATCGGTATAAGGATAACAGTAATTTTGGACTACAGCTTTTACTTTTTATGAAAGTGGTAAATTAAGTGGGAACATCGATAAGGAGAAAGCGAAAGTTGATCAGTGTTTTAAAATCTGATAATATTGGTGGAAAATGAATTCGTTTAAAGCATTTAAATATTATTTTTCCTCGTTTGCATTATTTTTTTTTATTATTTACATAAATTAACGCATTTAATAAGAGATAAAAGTAATTAAAATCTTTTAAAACTTCATTTTTAATTTTAAAAGTTACATAATAAAGTGATTTTACAGTATTATTTTTTAAAGTTTTCTTGAAAAAATGAACTCTTAATTTAGTTAACTCTTATAATTCTTGACGACAACTCTGACTCTGACAACTCTGACGACTCTCTTACAGTATTATTTTTTAAAGTTTTCTTGAAAAAATGAACTCTTAATTTAGTTAACTCTTATAATTCTTGACGATTCAATCATCCCATGTAATTGATCAACTGATCATATAAGTGTTTATTACGATAACAATAAAAATTGTAATAATCTTACCATCTGACTTGTGAGTTTATCCAATCATTTTTCTTAGTATAGAAAGTAGTTTTTATGAAGAAGAAAATTAAAGGTGCCCATAACTTTATTTAACTTTTGGGGTTTTTTTTTAAATTTATTTTTCTTAAAGTAGGGGAAAGGGGGGAACATGTAAGCAAGGGGCACATGTGAACATGGTATGTTTTACTAGGATAACGTTAAGCAAAAAATCTCGAACAATTCTTAAGTAATGACAGTACCAATCCCACTTCTTGACCAAACTTTTAGAGCAATGAACCAGCTTATGTTTTTGTGGTGACAACTTTTTCGTTTTAGCAGGTCTTGTATGTAAATTTATCACTGTCTTCTTCAAGTGAAAACATATTTTAAACTAGCTAATAAGCAAAACTTAATTATTGAAAACCATTATATGAATGATCAAGTAAATTTATGATACTATTTAAATTTAATTAAATTAAGAATTCTTTATTTTTAAAAATTCGTTCTAAGGTAGATGACTGGGCACTTGTAAACACAACATGTGGGGGCGCGTTTGAACAGTTCCTATATCCTCTTCTTAATATAAATATTAGTGTAGTGTTCTTTCAAGTGTTAAAAATCGGTGTAAAAATTTATAATTATTGTTTTGCTACATTAAGTTTGTAAATTTATTACTAATTATTATTATATTGTTACTTATTTATCTATTTTATTATTTTTTAATTTTTTATTTTTTTGTTTCTAAATAATTGGACTTAGTGCTACTATTGTGTTACTGTGTGTGTATTGGACTTAGTGGACTTTAGTGTTGTACGACAAGAAAAAAAGACAATATTTTCCTTTAGCTGAAGTTTAAAATAATAATAATTTTAATATTCATCATCATCATCACACACACACACATATATATATATATATATATATATATATATATATATATATATATATATATATATATATATATATATATATATATATATATATATATATATATATATATGTGTGTGTGTGTGTGCGGTTAAGCTTCATATATATATATATATATATATGAAGCTTAACCGCACTATATAACAAGAATAAACTTTACATAATAAGATATTCTTTGTATTGTTTAGTCTTATGAGTTTTTTTAGCCTTGTCGATCCAGTAATTAGAACGTGCTACGAAACTTTAAAATTTGACAGTGAACCGGGCTATACAGTTTCGAAAAATATTTTCCAATTTACAACTACTATACAATTTAAACTGACACAGTATAGGTTACAAATCCTTCGATGTAAATTTGTATAAACGTATATGGTTGATATAACGAGTTTTTCGTTGAAATATGATGCTGTTCCTACATTTATCAATCTTGTTCATATTTGTCCCCCCCCCCCCCGTAAGGGCACATATGAGCAATTGAAGATATTTTTTAAAAATTCCGAAAACTAAGGAAATATTTACTTTAAAAAATCTGAAAAAAAATTAGTGCACAAAGAAAAGACTATCAGGGGGCACTTTATCCAAAACATTTATAATATTTTTTGAGAAACTAAGATATGAAAAAAAAATGTTCACACGTCACCCCCCTTTCCACTACTAATTAAAAATATGATCTTATGAAAAGTATGACTTTATCGATATTATTTTATGCAAATTTCAGCATTTTGAAAAATTGATAAAGATTTCTGACAAGGATTAGAAAATAATAATAATAAATTATAACGTATAAAAATAAATAAATAAAACGAAGCAAGAACTATCAGATTTTTTTTCCTTAATTTGTGACGAGGAAGGATTTCACTTTCCACCAATTTGTGTCGGTTACGTAAACGGTTGCGCACACAACCTGGTTTTTAGTGTTTTGCCCATTTTGGCGAGTTGACTAGCAAGTTTTTAGTAGTTGGTTTTATTTCTCTCAATTTATTTTTATGCGTTATATGCTACTAAACTGGAAAGTATATGTTTCATGATTATCCAAAGATTTTTTTTATTTTAAAAATAACTTATGGTCTCATATTAAACACATTTCTTGCCTGATGATCGATAAAACGTAGCAAAGCAAAAAGATATGTTTCTGATGATAATGCCTCCTAAATACCAACAAAATATTGTTAGATAAAAGCATATTACTATGTTTCCGATTTTTGGTTCTGAAAAAAAAAACAGCTATTACCCATTTGTTTTTCCAGGGGTGCCCACCCCCTAAGAGCAAGGGCGCACCCCCTAAATTCACGAAGCCCACCCCAAAAGCAAGAGCCCCTGAAAAAAGAGAAAAATACCCCTCAAAACAACCCCCTAACACTTTCAATGGCGCAGTCTGCGATATGACCTCCCCCCTCCCTAGGTGGGCATCCCTGGTTCTACACACACATTTCTGCTAAACTTTCAGACTAAATAAAGGAAACCTTTTGTCATAGTAGGGAAGTATTAACAATGTATATCAGAAGTTGACTAGAACAATACAATTAATTACAAATCCTTATCTGATTCCCGTGATTCTATGCAACAGCGTAACGAATCATTAAAATTAAAATACCTCTAAAGTATAAGTCATATAAATGCGTATTTATATTTTTAAAACAATTTTATACCTAATAGTAGAAACAGTTTAACATTACCGTAAAAATGCCAGTGTTTTACAGGGATTCCCATACAAAATTGACATTATATTTATCTAAAATATCTAAAAATATTACAGTATAAATTTATAACAGCAACACCGAAGATACACGTCTACACGTCTCAGTGTCATTAAGAGTAAAAATAAACTTAATCAGTGAGATCATTTACAAGACAAATAGATTTCGAAATGTATCAAATGCTGTATTCTTGCAAAATACCCCTATTGGCATATGATACTTACTTGAAAATCTTCAAATTGTCACACGAATTAAAAATAAAACCCGTTCCAATGAATGAAATGCGTTCTGAGAAAACTGCGGAGCACAATAAACCAAAATGCTACTAATTCCTTCTCAGAATTCATTACAACTATTTTCCACATAATGTCTTTCTTCAAAAACTGCACGTTATCTCGTTTGTGCTCATAAACTTGTAATTATTCATTAAATGATGGGATTAAGAAATTGTTTACCCTACATTCAGAGCCTGTTTGCTTTTTCTCTTAAGGTTGATCGTAAAGAGTACTTTATCCTTTAAATTTTGTTTACTTATAATAAAAGAGTGGATAAAATAGTCTCATCATCTTAAAAGAATGGCTTAGACATTAATTAGCTATTCAATTTTATGATTTAATTTTAGCTTGTGTACGCAAACGTTGTTTTTGCTTTATCAACATAATAACTCAGATTTTATGACAATCTGCGTTTCATTCGTACCAGATCCTTCCATAGTGGCTCAACTAAGGTTAATGACTACAGTTCAAATGACTTCTTGTAGTTCCTTCGTAAGAAAATAAATGTTAACCTTCGTATTTCATCAGTACTAAAAATTTTTGACGCTGATAAAGAAACTAAATCTTTATCAAATTTTTAAGATTCTTTATTTGAGTAAAGTCAGCAACAGATAACATAAATGTTTCAGTTTTACCAGGGGAGAAGTTTTACTAAGAACAAGAGCGCCCTCCCCAAATATCCCGACCCCCCCCCCAAAGCGAGTGCCTCCCCCCCCAAAAAAGAGAGAAATACACATTAAAACAACTCCCCCTAAACATCTCAAAATGGCAGAGTCTGCGCTATGCCCCCCCCCCCCAGGTGGGCACCTATGATTTTACTCACTGATGTTCTCTCTGTAGTCATGATAGGGTCAGTAATTCTGAAAACTGGTTTTATGTCTAACACATTTTTCTGCACAGTCGCCCATCAGTTCTATTTAATGAAACGATTTATGATACAAGCTATCACAAAAATAATTCTTTCTCTCACCTTTGTTTATTTATTTATTTTTATCTTTTGGAAACTTGTCGTGAAATGGAATAATGTCATGGCATAAAACAGTCAAACTGGTGAGTTATGAAATATTACTATGCATGTCAAAAAATATTTTTAAGAAATATAAAAAAGTTTAAAAAAGCCTCGAAAATGAGTGAAAATGTATGAAAAAAAAATGAGAAAGGAAAATGTAATAGATATTGAATGCTGCAAAATCAAAATTATTGATGAATACAATATGCACAATCTACAAAATACACGTTTTCGGAATTCACACATATTTTTGAAATTTAAATATTTTATTTAATATATACATAATATTAATTCGCTATTTGTATTGGCCACTAGGCAATTTTCTCTAGTTTAAACAAATTGACTGATTGTAGTAAAGTTTAGCAACTTTCACTAGTTAGGCAGTAAGACTTTTTAAATACAAATAAATACAAACTTTTTATAACTTAAGCAACTGAAAATATTTTTTAATTATATTAATATTTTTTTTTCAATGCTTTAGTAACCGTAAAAGAAACAGCAATGTCCGAATTTTTATCAAAGATTCCATACTATCTTACTCAACATAGTGAGAATGATTGCCACTTAAGCCCTTGCAGCTGTTAATTTATCACAGGCTAAATAAAAGAAAACATCGACAAGGTTTCAATACATTAAAGAAATATTTTCTTTTCATTGCCGAATACTTCGTTGACGTGAGGCAATTGAATGCATTTTTTTTTCTCAAGACTGAAGAGCAAGAAAATTACATTTCAAATTCACAGCTCTTTACAGCGATTTCCATAAAAAACAAGGCAAAAAAAACCTCTGCTCAAATATCTGAGAAAAGGGACCTTAAACTGTTTTGTAATCCACATTTCTTCCCTTCATCTTCATAAAATTAAGTTTCAATGCCGCTCAGTAAATGAGACTTTTTTTTTGCCTCTTTTTTTTATTTGGCTGAAATTGCGCGCCACTGGTGGACAGCACAGTAAAAAATCGATTTTTTTTTAAAGTGCTTTTCGCTTTACTCTTAAGGGTTTTTTTTTTCAAGCGTAGCTATTTTGATTGCCCTTCTTTGTTCAACTGTTCACAAGCTTGATGTATACCTTTTGTGATTTTTTTTTTTTTTTTGAATAAGCATTAATTTTGTGTTGCATGTTATAAAAATCGATCTCACTCAAAAAAAAAAAAAATGCCTTTGGATTATTTATTGCTCTTTTAGGTTTCTGAGAATGTGATAATTTCCCGAACATTGTATTTTAACAATATTAATCAAATAATTGCATTTATTATTCTCATTCATCTGCGGTTCATTGCTAAAACTAATGTATGACAATCGAAGTTTAGATATCACAGTGAAGTAAAAAATGTTTTTTTTACTTTGTTGCATGCTTTTGTATTGAGGCAAACTCAATATTTCCAAACATCTGAATTATTATCTGATCAGAGATTTTGTGACGAAGATTTTAATAAGTTTATATTTCGATTTGAAATAACTAGTTTTTGCTTTCAAAAATGAGATTTATGACTGCTAAAGTAAATCTTGGAATATAATTTGATTAAAATAAAAAAATTAATAAAAATAAGTTTTTTTTTCTAATTTTGAATTTCTTAATTGAATATATATGTTAATTATTCTTAAATGTATGCAACAATTTAAATTTATCATCGTGTTTCGATATCCAACGTTATACCGTGTGTTTATTTTTTATTTGCGAACATATAAAGTATATTGGGAAAAAAAGCCAATATCCACTCCCACATCTTCTTTTAGTGTACCGAGTTTCATTTTCTAAGTTAACTGAAGAAAATTTTTTTTAGCCCTATTTATGAATGTATTTTGTGAGTCAGATTAAGCGTAAACAAAATGAGTTTCAAGAATTAGTGGAATAATAATTGCTTTTTCCAGTCGTCATGATATTTGCCAATTTCCATTCATCTTAAACACACAAATAAAATAAGCTCTTAAGAGCAAACAAAATTTTTAACTATCAAATACGTAATTATAGCACACATAAACAGATTAATTCATGTGAGGCGGTAAGATTTAGTTACCTCTTGTCTACATCACAAATACTAATTCAATTGTCAAAAGAACGTAAATCCCCCCCCCCCCAAAAAAAAACACGCATTTATTTTTGCTTACCTTGCATTGCACAATTTTGATTATCGCCATTAAAGATGTCTTCTTCTTTTTTTAATTACACAAAAATATAGTATAAAAACGAGAAAGAAGAAAGCTTCAAGTGCTTTAAAATTGGACATTTATTCAAAATATTTGAGATAATTTTCTATTAAATCCTAAAGAAATGCGTCTTAATTGACAACCCACAAAAATACTGAATAGCATCAAACGCGTTCATTTTAATTCTTCCCTTACAGAAGACAACAGTATTGTCTTTTAAACGGTTCAGACGGAAGTTGCAATAGGTTTCACATAATAAAGAATGTACCCTAAAGAATAATTATAAGCTATCACATTTTCCCCCATTCTCAGCGTTTAAGGCTCGTTTTGATCAATTAACGCTACATAATGGAATAATAGCCTTAGCCCTCGAAAATTAATGCTACTAGAACGTGTGGTCTCTCTTATTTTCTCCCAAAACAGCTCGCTTTAAGTGGAGGGACCTAACAACTCAGAAGGCTCTTGTTGAGAGAGGGTATTTAATGATGTAATTAATGGGAAATCATAATTGAGGCCCAGCGCTGGTTAACCAGACGCTTTTCTTCCTTGAGTTTACTCCTTTATGATGCCGTTGCTGATTAAGATTTTTCGATTGCTTCGTTTTTTTGTAAGGTACAAGCTAGAAGAATAATGGCAGAGATCGAGACAGTTAGGTGTTACCATGGATGATTTCAGTGATGAGAGTACATCATATTTAAATGTTCGTTAATTAATGGAAAACGCGAGTTTTTTTTTTCTGTCTGCAAAGTGGTTTGAAGCTGACTTCTAGATTAGAAAATCCTGGTGTTTGGTAAATTATCAAGTGCAGAGAAATGCTAAATTGGTGAATTGTATGCGATTGATGCCTTGAAGTAGAAAGAAATAACTCGTCGAAGATTTAGTGGTTAAGTGCTTCATTTTTTCTACTCGCGTAATGTTGTGGGTAACAAATCATTGGGCAAATTTTGAGAATGTATGCAATTAAATTAATATGGATTTAAACTAGTGGTTCACTTCAAATTCTGCAGACATAAGAATTTTTATTCATTAAGTTTATCATAACGAAAATATGGGTTTAGAATGGGAAAAAACGTAACTGATAAACATTTAAAAATTCTCGTTAAGATTTTCAGATTGATTTGATGTCCTAAGAAACTTTAATTGGTTCAATCAGATTTTTAGTAATCAAAGTGGTTTATAATGAATTATTTTTGATTAAATAAATATTTTTTCTTTAGAGGTATGAGCTTGAGGAATAATGGCTGAGATTGAGACAATTAGGTGTAACCTTGGATGATTTTAGTGATAAGGGTATACTACACACTAGGGTACATAATTATTTAAATACTCAATGATTAATGGAAAATACGAGTGTTTTTTCCACCTAAAAATGTCTTAAAACTGACTTCTAGCTGAGAAAATCCTGGTGCTTTTTACATTATTAAAAGTAAGAAAATGCTAAATGGATGAATTGCCTGTTATTGATAGGTTCAAGAGAAAGCAATAACTCGAAAAAGTTTCAGTGGTCCTAGTTCTATATATATATATTTTTTTCAATCTGTACGTGTAATAAATCGTTGACCCCATTTTTAAAATGCATATAACTAAATTAATATCGATTAAAACTAATGTTCACTTCAGATTATTTTGTTGGAAAATATTTCACTCAATTGCTCACAAGTTTTTTTTTTTTTTTTTAAATTTATTTTCTAAGTTTAATCTAACATAAATACAGGTCTAGAGTTAAAAAATATCTAACTGCTAAGTATTTTATATTGATTTGCTGTACATGATTTACTAGAAATTAATTAAAGTATTCAACACATTTTCAAGTCTGTTGCTATGAAATGAGAATTTCGGCAGTGACTATACAAATATGCAAAATATCCCGCTTTTTTATTTATTTACTTTTATAATGTTGTGTATGTTTTTTTCTTCGCGGTCATTTGAATATTTTATATATAGGACATGAAAGTGAGAGGAATATTCAGTCTGAAAGGAACATTGACGATCATACAAAATACATTTTAATTATCATTTATTTATCCTCAGCTTTATTCTTTGAAATTAGTGAAACACATTGTTTATTGTCTTACTACCATTAGCATGTCCTAATGTGTTTCGATGTTTCAAGATTCATGTGTATATTTGTGTTGTACTAGCATGACAAACTAGAAAAATATGTATAGTATTCTATATCAGTTCAAAAATTGAAAATAAAATACAGTTACTGATGAAAAGTAAAATAAAAAATGCATTTGACTATGATGTTAAGTTTGAAAAAAAAAAATAAATAAGATAATGTGTTTATTAAAAAAAAATCAAAAAATATATTTTTTTTTTACCCAACTGCCATCGAAAAAACCACAACTAGAAAAGATGACCCGACATTTATGAACTATTGCACTATTGCTTAATATGCTAATATTCTCAAAGTATTTGAATTTGAGGCGAAAACAATGAGCTATTGCTGATAAATTAACCCATTGAGAGCATATTTAATGCCAACATTAGAATCAATAGTTTCAATCATACAAGTCAGTTTTGGTGCTATATACAGGGTTTTAAAGTTAAATTTACTGTAATTAGAGGCATATAGTTCCAAATTTACTCAAAGGATCAAAATGAAACTTCAAATATGTGTTATACAGATCACGTAGAAAAGATTTTTGCAAAAATTACATAATTTAAAATGTCGCCACCAGGTGGCACTTTCATGACGGGGAAAGAAAATATAACAGTTAAAAAATCAAATAATAATGAAATACTTTATTTATTTAAACTTTTATGATCTCCGTGGGGACACCTTGACGGTCAACAATATTTTGAATGCTTATCACCACAATGCCAACGGCCTCACGCAACCATATTAGTAGGGATGAGCCAAAAAAAAAAAAAAAAAAACATGGCGTATGATTATAGCTCTCAATTCCCTTTCCTTGTTGCACCTTCTTGACAAACACCGTTTAAGAGAACCCGAACAACAAAACGTCACAAAGGTTACAGCTGGTGACCTTGCTGGAGAGGCAAAAGGAGAAGTACACGAGATAAAACGTTCATCCAGAAAGTTGGCTTGGATCACCGTCTTTACTCGTATCGTAGTGTGAGCGATTGCTCCGTCACAGTAATACTTAACAGTCAATTTATCCTCAGAAAGTGCTGCCGAAGCATTACACTTATTGTGGAAAAAAATGTTACGATTAATGTGCTTACCTTCTTTTCCAGAAACATGTTCACGACTGGTGAATGATTTCTTTGAACTATAGGTATTGCTTTGGAAGAGAAATAACATTAGCTACTCTTTGGACGCCATGTCTTTTTTTTCATTCCCATTGATATGTTGTTTAAGGCCGTTAACAATGCGGTGGTACGCTTTCAGCTAAGTCTTGACCGCCAAGGTGTGCACATAAAGTACATAAGTGTGTAAATTATTAAAATATTTCTTTATTCTTTGTTTTTTTTTCTTTTTATGTAAAGTGCCACCTGGTGGCAAAGTTTCAATTCTTATTGTTTTTCAAAAATTTCGTCTGCATTATCTGCAAGACATATAGTTAGATTCAGGTCCGTCCAGTAGAACCGGAATTATGAGTCACTGAGTAAAGTTAGTTTAATTTCGACCCCCTGTATATCTTTCGCATGTAGTAATGTAACTTATCTACCTGCATGTCTTGAAACAACTTTTTTTATATCCTCAGTCGTTTCTGATAGCCAAATTGCCAGCCTAGATGATTCTATTCCAAATGTATCCCTTTAGTAATTAATAGCGCACACATAAGCAGATGTATCATCAAAACATTCAAGACATAGTTTCAGGGGGGAAAATGCTTATGACAGCTGTTTGCAAAGAGACAAACATTACTTATATACGATTGATTGGTAATATATCTTTGAATCTCTGCTAGGTATAAGCATGTATCTTATGCAAAAACTGTGGAATCGTAACGGTAAGTGTGCGGAATGTTGCGTTGCATACGGCAGGTGCGGTCATCATCGCTGCCAAGATTTAAACCCAGATTTGTCCTTGAAGACAAATGATTCTAATCAGCAGCAGTTTATATATATATATATATATATATATATATATATATATATATATATATATATATATATATATATATATATATATATATATATATATATATATTTTTGCGCATTATTTCGCTACAATTGGGTAGGAGGTTATTTGACATCAACTTCGAGACGAAACGTCTTTAAATGGTTGAAGAAAGCAAGCAGGTTGTTTACATGGTTTTACTTGGAGTGGTACAGCACTTACTGAGGAACTCATGCCTATTTATTGTCGGAAAAGGGGTTAAACGATCTTCGCTGCTTTTCCTCTGATGAAGTGCTTTTGGAAACAGATTGGCTCACATGAGCTATGTTGCAAGCACCCACCAACTTTAACTTCCTCAACAATCTGATCACCTATGTATTTAGTAGTCTACAACAGGATTATCTAGATTCACGTAAAGAGCTGTTCGGGACATTTCGGAAGGAGATAAATAATTTACGAAATTTATATCCAGTGCAACAACAGTGCAATTAACAATGAGTCCTAAACAGCAAGAAACATCGCAGAAAAACAAACTTAGAAGTTTAGTTCCATATAATGTATCAGATAGTAAACAAAATAACGCCCTGTAGCGAAAAAGTTCCATTCAAAATTTAATTAGTAGAAGTATAGAGGTGGGCAATGTCGCACTTTTTAATGATCCGTTCATCAGAGGATCGTTCATTCTTTTGATCCGTTCTTTCAACTCGTTCATTTGAACGACATCGTTCATTTAAAAAAGTTGCAGTCACTGCACGACATACTCAGGTATACTTGAAATCTTTCATCAGCTCAGTTTTTTTATTTGAAGGTAAAAAAGCTAAAGTTATCTAAAAGTAAGAAATATGCCTATGAAAAATGAATAAAAAATCTTTATTCAGGTTTAGATGTAAAAAGCAATTATAGTTCATTTTGAAACTACTTTCTCAGTTGCCGAATGGTAAGATATATGTTCCCTATTCCAAAAATAATATAGGACATGAAAATAAAGAAATGTTCATTAAAACTATGTACGTTAAATATACATAAACATAACAAAAATGTTATGATCATAAAACGTCTGCTTTTTAAATAAAAACTGTCGTAAGCTGTCGAAAATAATCTTTTTTGACCCCAAAAGAAACATCTTTCAACAATGATATCTATCCAAATGAAAGAGGTGATTTAATTCAAATATTTTTTTTACAGCTACAGTACTATATACATAAATATGGTATTACCAATAGACCATAAAAAGAAACAACAAATATAATTGGTAGCTCAGCCGGAATACCGTATGGATATAATTTAAAAATTTTACTCACCTAAATATTAGGGAGCTTCTAAATAATTCCACAGTACCAATGAGAACAGGAAACAAAAAACGCAACACTTTTTTAAATGGAGAAAAAATAGACAGTAATTATCCTTATTGAAAATCTCTTGATATTGAATGTAAAATAGGCGACTTGGAAGTCGCCAAGCAAGTTAAAAATAAAGCCAAATCAATATAGATGGTATTTGAAAGGAAGGGTGTTATAGAAGACAAAAGGATCGCTAGAAAAGTGATAAAAGGTGATTTTGAAATAATATTGACGACAGAAAGCGTGAGAAGGATTTTAGCAGGTGCGTGGGAAAGGGGGTAGAGAGTAAAAACACTTTGTTAGTAGCCCAAACCAGTTACACAAAACATTACTAATAGATACATTGGAAAATTGCAAATGAACTGCAACGGTTAAAGAAAAATGGTGAATAAAAAGGTTCGAAATGAATGTATTTTACTGCACTGATGAAAAAAGAGAAATTTAGGTTTAATTGAGAGTTCAAAATTTGAAGATGAATGCAATTCAAGGGGGAAAAAAAGGGCATCAATGCAATGTTCCAAACTGCTCACCGTTCGAAAGAACGGTCGTTCATTTTTTATGTGAACTTTCTTTTTGACCCGTTAAACGACACATCCCTATTAGAGTATGACTTGAATCATTTGCACGATTCTCTTTTCTGTCTGAGTACTAATCCAGGATTTAGATCTAAATCAGTAATGTATTTTGTTCGTTCTGGTAATAATATGTTTTACATAGTTGATTGTAAAGGTAAAAACGAATATTATTTTAAAGAAATATAAAATTCATAAACTTCTAAAGTAACTTGTAAAATAAATAGATGATTAGCAAAACTTAAAAAAAAAAAAACAACCATTGTGGTTAATATTCTCGTAAATATAGCATAAAAGTGAGGAATTGTAATTTTAAACTTTTGAAATCTTAAATTCGTTTAAAAAAACATAACTTTATTAGATTTTAGATTTAAAAAAAGTGAGTGTTCTCAGTAACATAAATATGGGAAAAGTCTTAGAAAATAATTTTATTGTATTTCATGAAAAAAGTAATCTGACATATTCATTTTGTACAGCAAAGGTACAAACGAGGCATTCCATCGTCACGTGCGGGACAATCAGAATGTATAATCTCACCAACATTTTGTTATATTGCTGTTTTGCTCATAATATTTCAATGAAATTGAAGTTAGCGCACTTTTTAATCTTCACATTTGATGCAAAGATATTATTGAGACAGTTATAAACATATAAATTAATTCTGATATAAAAATATAATTTATTTCCGTTTGTTACGTACATGGTATCTAAAGTTAATTTCTTGCCACTTGTTGTATTAATTAGTTAATCTTTTTGCTCTATTAATATGGCAATGATGAAGCAAATCGTAGGCTTTTAGAGTTAAAGTTCCTATATAAAGGAAACCTATTATTATTTTTGAAAAATAACAATTTAAAACGTTAAAAATAAATATATGTAGGGCTATTCCACGAAAAAGCCCGCTCGTGACAGCTCAAATATCCCATTAAAAAGTAATAATTTTAAAAGGTAATAAACATTTTTTTTTTAAACTAAGAACTCACACATACAATTATGATTTCTTAAGCAAGTTAATGTTTTTCATTACCCTTTTAAATTTTTATTTTAAATGAATTACATGATTTGTCACTTCTAGGAAAAAACGAACATTTTCCGTGGAGTAGCCCTAAAATAAAATTCTGTTGCGCCCAGAATTATAATTGAAAATTTAGTTTAAAGTTAATGTTGAAAATATTTCAAAACTAAGATAAAATGGATGTAAATTCACATTTACCAATTAATAACATGAGCATTAAATTCCTTACATTTATTTGTAAAAACAAGTTTTCGGTTTCTGCGTATATGAGCCTCTTTTAGAAACGACGATTGAAAGGTCGAAAAAAATTTAGTCAAAAATATAACTCATCATCTAAATCAGAAAATGCGACAGGCGAAAAGCAAATGAGTGTGTGAAAGAAGTTTTTTTTGGTTATTTAAATGCACGTAATTTATTGAGTAACTAACATAACATTTGATTATTACCATAACATTAAATTAAACTTTAATGCAACTAGTGCTTTATATAGCGTATAAAAAGGGAAAAAATACAATTAATACTGTATAATCTACTAAAATGTGGAATGCTACTCTCAGAAGTCCTAATATGAATGGACCGAAGAGTTAAAAAACCTGAATCTTACAATTCAAGGCCTTAATTACTTAATTAGTTTGGTGCAGTAATAACAAAGCGGTAAATAATTAAAATTATAAGAATTAAACTTTTGCTAAGGAATGTAGCATTGAAAGATCAATATTTGAAGCAATAAATAAGTTAAATATACTTCAAGTACAATATTTACACTACTATTTTTTTCACATATAACCTCAAAATGCAAAATTTGACTTAAAAATACACTTTTCTCACTCTTGAAGATCTTAGAAAAACCAATAAACAGAGGGTTATGTAAATACTACTAAAAAATAAAGGGCTGCTTACAAATTATCCAGACGGGAATTCCAAGCTTTGAGGTTGAAAATATGAACCGAGACTTTACATGAAAACTCACTAACTGCAAACTATTTTTTAACCGGGCTCCGCCAAAACGTAACCTAACCGTTCCATCGTTTCCTCTTTTTAACTCCATACCAGAACTGTTCCATATGCCCCCAAGTAAACCCGACCTCCTGCCTGGAGAGCAATGCACTCTCACGAAAGGGTTCAAATTGTAAAGCGGACGAGAATTGTAAACTTTTTTTTAAAAACTTTTTTCAAAGACGACTGTCTCAGATGTTAAATTTCAAACAGTATTAAAATGAACGGAACAGCTAAAAGGCAGCTATCCAGAGACAGTTGGTGAATATCTTTTCTTTTATCACCTATTATTAACAAAATGGTAGTGTTTGAAATTTAATAACAATGGTCTCCAAATTTCCATTCATTATGTGGTATGAAAAGCATTCTTTGCGAAATGGTTTCTTTCTAAATAAAAAAGCTCTAACCTTGATTTTTTAAGGCGACTGTCATTAATGTGTCCAATCTGTTTAATTTTTAAATTTTTCAAAGACTACTGTCATTAGTTTGTCTCATCTTTTTTTTTTTTTTTTTTTTAATTTTGCAAAGACGGATTTTAAATTTCAAAAATAAATAAATAAATAAATAAATAAATAAAAAATAAATAAATAAAAAATAAATAAATAATAAATAAATAAATAAATTGAAAGGAACAGCTAAAAGACGGCTACCTAGAGACAGTTGATGAATATCCTTTTGTTTATTGACTATTTATAACAAAGTAGTAGTGTTTAAAATTTATTACAATGGTATCCAAAATTTCTATTTATTATGTGGAATGACAAGTATTGACTAGTATTATGTGGAATGAAAAGCATTATTTGCGAAATGGTGTATTTATAAATGAAAACGTTTTTACTTTGATTTGTTTTAGACGACTGTCATTATTGGGTCTTATCTTTTTAATTTTTCATATTTTTAGAGACGACAGCTTCAGATGTAAAATTTCAAACAAATTTCAGTTGAATGTAACAGTTAAAAGACGGCTACCCTGAGAGAGTAAGTGGATATCCTTTCTGTAATTGCCCATTTTTAACAAAGTAGTGGTGTTTGAAGAGTTGACAACAATGGTCTCAGAAATTTCCATTCATTATATAGAATGAAAAGCATTAGTTGCGAAATGGTGTATTTATAAATGAAAACGATTTTCCCAAATTCTTTTGGTTTTAAAAGTGATACGAAAGCGAAATTTTCAATGAGAAACAGCAGGTTTCTCCCAAAAAGTATTTTTATGTTCTTAAATATGCATAAATATTACTGATGGAACTATTTCAATAACTTTGAAGTTTTTTAAACTGCAATTTGATGCTTCTTAGTGGGTGTTATGGTTACTAAGGGAAATCGTGTTACAAGAAGATTCTTGAAATACTCACTTATGGTAATATAAAATATTGGTTGCAAAATTAATTAGTGACTGTGAGTTGAGCATAAAATACATTATTTTCGTAATAATCGCGTAACAAAATACTTGTTTAAATTGGTGTTTGATCGCACATTTATGAAATAATAACGCAAAAAACAGTTGGATGGCTTATACTGAAGAGGCAAGAATAGATTTCAACCACAAAAATGGGTTTTATTTTCAAAAGAAATGTAAATCAAAACGAATCAGAAACAGTTATATCATAAAAATACTGTATGTCATATAATATGCTATGCATAAAATGCGTCATCCTTTGGCTCAAAATTTAGTTTTTAATGGAATGGCTTTCATGACTTTAAAAAAAGTGCATATAAATAGACTTTGGCACAAAATACCAGAACAATTTAACGAATTTATATATTTTTCTGATAATGGTGTGAAAAAAATTTTGCGTGTACATGAATTAATGAAGGAGAATTTGTTTAAAATATTATTAAAAACTTGTGATGTTCTGACTTACTGCAATAATAGTCCTTTCTCCGCATATTTGCTTTTAATACTGACACATATAAAATTAGAGCTTGTAGAGGACATATGTTTGAAATAATTGCTATGCACTAATTCGACTTAGGGCTTTGACCAGTGTATCAAGCTTTTAGATGCTAATAACTTTTAACAGTTTAGCTAGTAAATTAATGATTCAGAAGCAGATAAAAAATTTTATTTTGATTAAAATTAAAGAAAATAATATTTATAAGTTGCCAATTGAAACTAAGAATGATTCCAGTGATTCCATAAAAGCATAATGAACAGGTCTAGGATCTGTGCAAAAGTCTACCAACAAGTCCAGAACCAATAAGAAATAGATGAAGAGGCAAAAAAAAAAAAAAAAATAAAAAATAAAATAAAATGAAATAAATAAATAAAAAATAAATAAATGAAAAAAAAATAAATGTGGTTAAATTTTGATTTAGTAAAAATAAAGTTTTCTTAATGTTTTCGAACTCAAAGAAGACAAGAAAATTTACGCTCGTCTTCCAACTTTGGAAGAAGGTAATTAAAAAAAAGTAGGCTACTGCTTTCTTTGAGAAACGGATTGCTCACAACATCGCGTAGAAAACATTCATAATAATATGTTTGAAGTATCTTAATAATTAAGTTCATAGATCCCGTTTCTTTGCAATATTATCAATGTCATTATTACTGCTGAGTTAAGGTACATGCGTATGTATTATTAATGATGCATTATTCTTTACAAATGCATTATTAAAGTTCAAAATATTATTAGTAAGCGTAAAATTTATTTTGGTCAATTGCTGAAAGTTGCAGAAAAAAAGATCGACCATTACTTAGTAAATGGCAAAATGTAGTAAATATATTGGGTGCGCGTACTAAGTACGAGATTTATAATAATATTTCCATCTTATTTGAACTCTACTTCTTTTTATTTTTTAAAAATAGTTAAAAGTAAAAATACAAAAACCTTTCATACTTCAATTATTCACAAAAACGTAGCAATAAAGTCAAATAACAGTCATTTGGAGTTATATCTAATGTAAGAAGCTACTCAGAAGCAACGTGTGAAAATACATGCTGCTTCTGAGCGACAGCATCAGATAAACCGTTATGGATTTTATTCGAAATCTAAAAGTGAAGAAAATTATCTATATGTCGATTTTTTTTTAAATTTTGCTCATACATTTTTGCATCACCATTTCAAATAACATAACGCAGTGCAATTGCATCGAGAATATCTATGGGATAAAAATATTAATTGCAACGACTATTCCTTTATAATTACAATTTCCTATTCGTCAATTGAAATTAACGAAGGAGTTGCAGACAACCAATATCATAAAGGTTATGGAATTTATGTACCCAGTAAGATACAACCAGTATGTTTCAAACACTCAGAAGAGAAATCGATAATGTTCGGCATTCCAAAATGCATATTCTTATATGAATGTTCTTCAGATCCTGAAATCAGGAATCACAAAAGAGGAGCAACTAAATTACTCTCAAAATGGATGAGTTTCTAATACTCCATGCTACAATCATTAACAATAAGCCATCAGTCTGGTCTCATTAATTAAATTAATGTATGTATGTATTAAGGTGCATATATATTATAATTATTTCAATTTATTTCTTTTAATGTGAATAATTGAATAAATTACATATGGTAAGAGGTTTATGAACACTGTTTTGAAAATAGTTTTGCTTTGTACTCGGTAAAAAGTCGCAGCAACTCATATGATCCTGTATGTTTTATATCGCTCACTTTTTTTAAAAAACGTCATGTCTCAGAAATTAGCGATTTTGAGTTATGCTTTTTTTTGAACTTTAATGAATGAGTGGTATATCTCTGCAAGACCTGCATTTCTATAACTTAATATTTCGCCGTTTGAGTGCAAAAGTGTCGTATTTGCATTTTCAAGGATTTTCGGAATGTTCTTTTCAAGAACGTCACATCATGGACTGGGCTAGATCCATTGGGCATGGAACATCTGTGTCGTTTAGTGAAAGATGGTATAATTTTTTTTCCTAAAACAGTATTGCACACAAAAAAATAGCATTTTTCATTCTTATTTTGTAATCAAGAACGCACTATTTGCATTTATGTCGGTATTCTTGGCAATGTAAAGAGAAAAATTAATAACAATAATGACATATTTTGAGATACTCCAAATAGTATCTTTGAATTTTAGTGCAAGAACGTCATAAGTAAAACGCAACTTTTTAAAACTTGCATTTTTTACACTTCTTCTTAATGAAACAGAGAAGAAACACCAGATTTTCTTTAAAAATACCTTATACGTAAGAACAAGTTCAATCAGTGGCTTTAAGTATAGTTCTAACTACATGGTATCGTACTTTTAATTTTCAAAATCGCTTTGCTGAAAAATCACGTTTTTTGAGATATGACGCTGTTGAAAGAAGTGGGCGATATATCTTAGTGTAAATTCAGAGCAATTTAAAAACAATTGATTAATTACTTGTATGATATTTGTTAAAAAACGAAGCACGTTTTTTAAGCATGGGAGCTTTTAATAGTGCCGTGGTTTAATTCTAATTCATCTTTCTAATATATTAGCATCAAATGATCGTTTTAAAAATGATTTTAAGCATGCGACAAAGATCCGAAACGGCTGTACGTTTAATAAGTAGGCTACACGTACATTTTATGCGAAATTTTACTTCGTACTTATGTGACGCATCTTATATGATGCGTTCATCACCGAGCCAAATCTGTTATTTTAATTTTATTTCTGGTAATATTGAAATTCACACGATTTGAGGTAATTTTTAAGCATGAGAACTTTCAATATTTCCGTCGTTTAATATTAATTAACCTTCATAATAAAATAATATATTAACATCAAATGATCGTCTTGAAATTTATTTTAAATCTGCGACTAAGATGCAAAACAACCGTAACAAAATTTTTGTGGGTAGACAAATATTTTATAAAAACTATGTGCGCAAATAAGCACGAGGGTAATTATTTACATCCCAAATATCCAGGAAAATGCGTTATTATCGACAAATCCCATTTTACATATATTTCTTAATGCTGAAATGACCGCTACTGTACAGTTTTTTAACTAGGGAATGTAAACAATAAGCAGTTTCAAATTAGAAGAAATATTGACCAACAAAAATTACCATGAACAAAAAGAAAGGAGTTCATCAGAATAATGCATAAAAAACTTATCATCATATCATTGCATGCTTGAACTACTAACGATTTTATGAATATGAAATACATACTTCAATAACATTTGATGCATAAATTTATCGTTCGAAACCTAATTATTTTTTGATGACACTCATATTTATGTAGAGTGGAACGTTTTTCACATCTGGCACGAGAGCATCTTTCTCCAATGATATTTCTTAAGAAAAAAAAATAACGGAGTAAGTTTTCCAAATGAATCATTTTTATTGCCACATTCGGAGCAAAAATGTATAAGACCTAAACAGGAAATAACTCCGCGAAATGAAGCAGGAAAAAAAATCGAATGAAAAAAATAAAAAACTAAAAAAGGAAAGCAACGTCTTAGGGGAAAAGGCAGAAAAAAGAAGATCAAAACCGTCAGCGAAGGGATGAGAAGGGGAAAAAAACTGCATTTGGAATGAGCGCATATTGATTAGGGACTAGGCGCTTGCAGAACGTTGCTTAGTACTGGAAGATTCGTAAAAGAACGCTCTGCTGTAATTGGACGGCTATTAGAAATCCAGAGCAACTGCTGTCTGCGATATGAGAATCCCAAACTGGGAATTCTCCTGGAAGGCCCTAGTGACTACTAATCTGGCTTACGGAGAATTCCACCTTGGCCCTGTTAATTGCTGATTGCGAAGACATTCACAGATCCGGTGATTTTCTGTAGTCAGAGGCTGGGAATTGAGTACAAATTCTTTTTTAATTGTTTAAACTCCGCGGAAGTAAATCTGTTTCTTTGCGGTATTTGTGAGTGAATGGTGGTATGAGTGGTAGATGCAACGAATGAGACACGACAAAGAAAACACGACGAAATTTCGGAGTTATATTCCCTGAATGATAATTTTGCAAATGGAGCCCTTGCGTGAGATGTTAAGAGAATGTTTCAAATTGGTCCCACTCGAAGCATTTCGTACTATTTAAAACCATTTATGCGCTGCTGGTGAGACACTTTGACGCTCATACTTTTCAAATCTTATGCTCTTTATATGAGTCTACTTTCAAATGTTCTTCATGAAAATTTATTTTTAAATTTTAACTTTATGTGACTGCTCAAAATAGTTATGAGTTTGTTGCTTATTTATGACATATCAAAAAATTTACATTAATGTTTTTTCACTTGAAGACAAAAAGGGATGATTGGTTGGTTCTATAAGGTTTTTTGGCTCAGTAGCCTTAGGAAGACACATAGGAATTTTAAAAAAAAAAACATATTTAAAAATGTTACACCTTCAGACGTAATTAATTTTAAAGCGATATTATATAACAACAATTTTCCATGCATGGCATTTGTTTCTTCGCTCACGCACAATGTCTGTACTCCAGCAAGTCCACATTGAACACAATTCCAAACACACTGAAAATTTCACTGTTCATGCCCTGTAGGTATCTAAACACGGTGCGTAACACCTGGTCCTAAAAAAAAATCTCCGTAGAAACAAATTTAGTGTATTAAACTCGGGAGACCAAATCGGAGCATTTTGTCCAGTTCATATATCTAGACTAGCGCCAGATCTTATAATTGAAGAATGTTTCGGGAGTAGTTAAATGATGCTTTATCCTTCTGGAATATGCTATCTGTCTGCAGGTATCATAATTTCGGTACAGCAAGCTAGTGTAATATGTCTGCTTAAAAATCACTGCCAGCATTAGACTCGAGAAACAAAAATGAACCAGTGGTTCACATGTGCATAAGTGGGCCGTAGTGGCCTGATTGGTAAGGCGTCGAACTCGTAACCGAAGAGTCTCGGGTTCTGTGCCAGTCGGTCAAAGATCGTCAGTGTTCGTTAATGGTGACTGGGGCACGTTAAATATGTTGTGGTCACAAAGTGCTCCAAGTAAATCAATACCTCTGCAAGATTGGACCAGGGATTTTACGACTTCTGGTTCAAAAAAACAGAGATGTCTTCAGGGTTCCATCCAATTGGTTACCTGGTGACCCTGGAGTGTGATGTGTTGTGCATAAGTTCCGATCACAAATTGATTTCAAAGCTTTCTTTCCATTTCATTAGTAAAATAAGGGTTCTCTGACCTATTTAAACGGACGTTATGATTATGTAATTGACCGCATATGTGAAAAATTGGCTAACGAGAAAAAACAATTGTTTCCCAAAATGGTGCCCCTCATTGAAAATCATTTGTTATCACACACTATTGAGCCCACACATTGCAGAGAAGTTCCAAAGTGAAACAGTATAGCAACTCAAAAGTACCAATAAGGTACTTTTATCCTATCCTATAAATGTCTATCCTATTAAAGTAAACCCTGTAAGGTACTTTTTGATGGGTAAGTTCAAGTTAAACCCATCAAAAACAATTGCCAACAACTTAGCTGAACTTGCATATGAGTAGAGTGAGCACTGTACCACTGCTTTGGCTTTGATCCACCATAAACCTTGAGCCATCATTAAATATTATCAGACAATTTTGGCTCCAAATAACACCTACTTATAACACTTACTATCTACGAGAGCCCTCAATGTATTTGAACTTGTAATATTCTTAATAACGCTCAAGACGAACTTTAAAATCAAATGCTACGAGTAAAAGAGCAAAAGAGGCGCTTTAGTAAAGACTTCGGTTTTCACCGCAAATCCAGACTGAATTTGAAAATACTTTGTATAGATTTCTTCTGGTTTTTAAGGTTCCTAAGGAAAGGAATGTCCAGTCAAAATCTGCTGTTTGCCTTATGTTCTAACACTTAATATTAAATCCTGTGCGCGCCTGTAACCTTATCTCCTCCGAACTGTGAATGTCGTCCAGATCAAAATTGGTACCAGCGGATACAGGATGTCCAGAAAAATTCATGCCGCCTTGTCTGACCCCCCCCCCCTTAAGAAGCCTCAGGTAAGGGGCCAGACATCCAGGATGTTCTGAGAACATCCAGGTGTAAAAGCATTATAATGATCAATTGTCTGTGTCGCAGGTGGTGAACGGGGGTTTGGTGAGCGAAGCGAGCAAGTGTGGAGCCGACTGGTATATATATATATATATATATATATATATATATATATATGTATGTGTGTGTGACGACAGGGACCAACAAAAAGTCTTTGGCGTCGGGAACAAAATTAGGCGGCATACAAAATATTTTTCACAATTTATAGGAACATTCAGGATAATACGGCTTGTGAAAGGTTCTTAAGCTGATAGAACTAGTCGGGAAGGTACTTTTCTAGTCCTGGGATTTGTCGGACCCTGAATATATATAAATATATATATATATATATATATATATATATATATATATATATATATTAAAATGACTACAACTAGGTTGTTTTACAGCCACACATTGCGTTTTTCTCATTGTATGAAAATCATGCATTCAACCAAAAAAAAAAAAAAAAGAGGAAAGTAATTTTAATTTCCTTATGTTTCTGTGATACATTGCTTTATGCAATCTCTTAGACAGAAAACGCATTAGATCCAGTATGTAAAAACTAAAAAGCATTAAATTGCTCTCTGTTTGGATAGATGCAGTTGGGATTCTCATTAAGAAAATGCAACACCAAGGGTTTTAATTTCAATTTGTTTTCTACTTTGCGCACTGCTTTTTAATAAGAAGTGGAATACATTAATTGGCATCACTAATTGCACGTGATAATTGCAGCCTGCTGTGAGATTTTCCTTGATGCTACTTAACTAAACTCTTTACTAAAGTGAGAAGATGCCAGGAGGATGCTAATTTGTAAGCGGTATTGTTGGGAATGTATTCTTCAGTATATCATGTTTTATAATTTAAGTAAATTAAAGAAGATTAAAATTTCTGTTAAACTTTGACCCGAAAAGAAAAAAGAAAAAGAAAAAAAATCTTTAGAAAAATAGCATAGAAGGTGAAAGTGTAATGATTTAATATTATACTTGTAAAGATAATGGAGACTGAAGTTTGAACCTGAGCCAGAGAATTAAAAAACAAAAAATACTCGATTGAGTTTATTGAATTTTTTCAGTTTAACATGTTTTTTTAGATAAGTGCTTGAATATTTTTTTAAAAACTTTTCTCGGATTTAAGCATCTGCTGCCTTATATTTCTTAAACTAATATTTAGTTATAAAATTATTTCTGAAATAGTTAAATAAATAGTAAAACTAAGAGTGGGCATTGCACGAATGCATATTTGAAGACCTGCATAATTTGTAAACTTTGAACAACACAAACTCTAACTCGTACCAGAAATATTAAAGAGCTCTTTTAGCTTATTTATATAAACCAGAAAGAAAAGGGCTTTGAGAAACCTTGAGACATTTGCTTGCTTATATGGCAAACATATGTTTGAGTATTATTTTTACCTCTTTTTTATTATTGGTATTTGATTTTCCGTATATTCAATATTTCACAGCACTCCAATAACTTTAGTTGTTTTTAACATCTGATTTATAAAACTATTGCTCATGTTTCATTATTCGCAAGATTGAAAAAGATAAATCACTTTCTTTTTTGTTAAAAACCTGGAAATGATTATCTTGAACTCTTAAATTCGTCTTTGCCGGGACAAACAAATATTCTTTGCTATATATATACTTGCAGGTTGCCTAATATAAGTGCATTATTGTTTAAAAAAAATTAAATAAGAAGGAAAGCATCAAAATATAGCATATAAATATAAAATCATTACATAGTGATATATACGTTTTAATTCCATCTATAATGAGCAATATGTAAATAAAAAAATATGCAAATATGGGAATACACGAGTGTTAGGATAATAAGAAATCTTTTTTCGGTGTCAGAAGATATGAGCTTATATATGAGAAGGCATATAAAAACAAGGTGCCTTTTTACTCATTATCCCAAATCGTTAAATTAATGAAAAGGTTTCTTGTAACCCAGAAACAAGTAAATGCATTTGTTTTTGGCTTTTGTGCTTTATTAACGTTGTTCTTCATAATTCATAATTTAAGCAGAAAAATACTATTTATTTCTTATTTTTGCAGTTAAATTTTTACCATAAAAGCTGAACGCAAGTGTGCTAATTGGTAAACTTGCTTAATTTATAATCTGTTTTAATTTATCTCACAAGGTTACGTAAGAAAAAATATGCACTCTTGATCAGTTACTAATCCTAACGTATAACGTCAGCGATATGAAAATATACGTCATCGAAATGATTCTTAGCTTAATAAACTCAATTAATTATCTTTTTTTCTCTTTTTGTTAATCCGAACTTTTTTTTCTTCTCATTTCATACCATTCCCTATAATCTGATTTCTAAATGCCCGAAAACAGATGTTTTTTGGAGAACTTTTAGTCTTTCCCGTTCAAAAAAAGCGAAGAGAAAAAATTAATTACCTTCTTATCAGATTTTTTCCTCTTTTTTTAAATTTTCATTCTTCAAGAGAAAAATATTGTTGTCATTTTTAAATAAAAGTTGAGGACTTTTTTCTTTTTAAATGTTTTTCTGTTGTGTTCGAGAATTTGTTTCAAAGGAATAAGTTGTTTCGTCAAAAATAATGTAGATTTAATGACTCGAATTACAAATGACAAAATTGTGGTATTTAATTTTAATTAGAGCAATGTTTTTTATCGAACTATTACAGAATACTGTTTTAATCCTCTTTGTTGATGAAGTTGTTGATATACAGCGTTAGTTTTTCTCTTGAAAAAGATTACGATTTGAAGGTTTTTATCACAATGCTCTTTTTTTTTTTTTTTTTGTTATGCAGCTCTGAGCAGTTATATTGATTAGGTACTACTTAAGAAGAATTTTCGCGTCATAAATTTTATTTCTAGAGTGCCAGTTGTGCTTAAATTGTGACTCATATGGCATTTTTTTAAATTATGGGGGTGTATAGAGGAAAATTTAAAATTACCCGTTATTTTCATAGATTGAAGAAAAGAATGGAATTAAAGACAGAAATGTATCATGCAATCACAAATGTATGTATATTAGAATATAGTGTCGCAAAATTCAAAAACAACGCTATAATTCTGTATTTAAATTGTCTTACGCATAAAACGCATATTAATGATTTGTTCTGCTGTAGAAGCTCTGATAGTTTCAAGTCAATTTGTTACAGAAATAAACATCAAGTAGATAAAATGTATATTGTTTTGTAAAAAAAAAATTAGGAATTCACCAGAAATCAAATCTGCATATGCGAAATGAAATGGTACACGTAATTTTCATCACCTCATTTCTAGTCCTCCCCCTCCTCCCTCCCCGAACTAGAGTTTTTATTTATTTTTTTAATTCACGAGCCGAAAGACACATAACTTTAATTTACAACGTTTTTCTGTTTTAATCTTCAATTTATACTCATTTTTAAGTACGATTTTTAAATGCATTAAATGCGAAAAAAAAACTTAAAAAGGTTTTGCTTCTAATATGTTGCCTAAAAATATCTATGCAATATGAACCTAAGACTTAAGGCTAACATAAGCAAGCAATGTGTTCAAGAGGTATCAGGGTATGGTTTTTAAAAAATTGGGTGTTTCTGAATAAGCCTTTATTTTTTTAATTACTTACCTTTTCACTGATATTAAAATGTTCTGAGCAACAAAATCTTAAAACAATTTATATATATTTTTTTATATTCATTGAAAAAAGAAAAAAAAAAAAAAAAACGGTGGCCTAAGTGTCCAAGCAGCTGTAATGTCAAATTGTCTTCATACTGTTACTTATGCTGTATAATATTTGTTTGAGTATTTCTGTGCTTTCGAAGTAAAGCGTGTTAATTGTAGTAACTGCATATTACGATAAAAGATCAGCATATTCTGTGATAGAGAACAGTCATCGGCAATCTGGAACAATAAATATACCAGGGACGGAAAATCATCATCTATTTCCATCGTGAAGACAAAATATTTTGTCATCACAAAACTGCAGCACGGTTAAAAAAGTCCAAACAAATTTTTGAAAAAGGTACGCATAATTAAAAAAATAATCCTAGTTTTAAAAACTTCATTTTTCATTAAAACACTGTTTAAAATTATTTCTCGAATTTGCTCAAAAATAAATAAATAAATAAATAAATAAATAAAATGGTAATTTAGCAACCCTGCATAATTACTTCTTGTAATCTATCTCATCATGCGTGGAACTTCTTGCTTGGTTTCGAACCTGAAGAAGCACCAACAGCGGTCTGTAATCAATGGACAGGACCCACGCTGACACTGTGTTGTCATGACAACACCCTTTCATTTCTCCTCCTGCATGGGGGCAATGTGGTTTTCTCTTTCCTTCACCTGGGGATTAGTCGTTTGAACGACTAATAAATGTTTTTTTAGTGTTTTTCAAGTAAAAGTCAAGATAAGAAAAAACTTATAATTCATACTTCTTGTCAATTACGAGCATACAAATGAGAAATGAAAATTATTTTTGGAGTGTCCAAGCTCTGCTTGGTTTGCTTGGGTGGACCGCACATCACTGTAGAAATACATTATAATATATTACTGCTTCATTACTGTTACTGCTTCATTATTGAGATATAAAAGACAAAAACTGTCTTTACTATGCATTTACATATACTGTCTTATTTTAAACGAGATATTCCAGATAGGAGATAATATCCTCGCTGCGTTGTTCTTTACTTGTTACATCATTGTTATCTCTCAGATCTTTTACTATTAACATCCGCTTGATTGTGATTAAACTTAAGGTATCCGAATACCTTCGGAACCTTTTTTACAAAAGCTACCTTTAGATGCATATTAATTTTTTTTTTGTAGTAAAAGTTAAAATAAAAAAATAACTAGCAGTTTAAAAAATACTTTCAAAAAATTTTATAAACATTTTAATTACGTGTCGAATTTGAAAGAGATGTATAACAACACTTCAAAAATGCTTGTAAAAATATTTTTTGTACCACCAAAATAACTTATTGACTCTAACCTAGGTTATAAATCAAAAATTTTGAGGACATGTTAAAAATAAACATTTTTAAAGCTCATCAAAACTTTATTATAATATTTTTGGCAAATGTATTATATTGTTTCTTATAAGTAGAGCATAGCTAACAAAATATTACCCTCATGATAAAATTATTTTTTTTTTTACATTCCCTAGGTGTTGATACATTCTGCAAAGATTCATGAAAAATTTGGATGTGAATATTTTAATTGCAATTTCAAAGTAAGCAAATTTGATAAAAACTTATTTCAAGAAAAATGCATTTCATGTTAAAACTATATTGCATACATTATGCTTATGCAAAGACCAATCTTTCTGCTTCTAATGAATGTTTAGATGAAATTTTTGTCAAAAATAGCTATTTCAACGTTTTCGGGTACCTTAAAATAAGAAAACGTAAATGTAGTATAATCTTTAAACAAAATCAAGAAAACTACTTTTTTTTTTTTACTCGCACTGTAAAATAAGTGATTAAGTTGATGATAGATTTATAGACAGTTGCTAAGGGGAATGCGTTAACTTTTTCCTCCAGGCGACACAACTGTCACGTGAAGTAGGAAATGACAAAGAACCACGTGCATCTCATAGTTTTTACGACTACATTAATCACGCTGGTAGCTCTGTTTCTGACACTTGACTACTTTAATGTCAGAAATTGTCACCAACGTCATTGTATTCAGTAAACAGTTGTTGTTAAAAAAAACATTCGTAATAAAATTCAGAATGGAAAGTCTTGCGTAAAAAAATTGTTAATGAATCAGGAAAATGTTTTATTTACGCATTGACGCAAATCTTAGTACATATGCATCAAAATTTTAATTTCAATCAGGAGGGGAATGTTGGGCCAAATGGAATAGCGGGGCAAAGTGAAATGGTGAAGTATTCACTCTTATTTCTGTGCCACCTATCTATTAATATTTAACTATTTAGTAACACATGTTGGCGATTCCAGTCAAGAAAAAATTACTTCTGAAAATCAAAAAATATGATAATAGAAGCAATTTTCCAAAATTGATACTCATCTTGTAATATTTTGTTGTCAGTCAAAATTAATTTTTGTAACTCTTAAATGATAAAGTTCTAGTCATTAATATTTTAAAATATTAATTGAGACCTAGTAATATTCAGTGCAGTGTTTATTTGTTGAATATTAAGCTTATTTGCATTTAAATGCTTTGTACAGTTAATCAAGTGCATGCGGGGCAAAGTAAAGTAGTTAGTTTCATTTACTTATTTAATCTTTTATAAAATTACTTACATATTCCATTATTTTTTTGTGATTTACATTCCTTCATTTTATAATTTCCTTGTTTATTAATTAATTCACTGTTTAATCAACAGATTTATTCTCTCTCATTTACTGAATCATTCCATTTCAAATCAGGCAGGCAGGTATGAAAAGTGTCATATGACCATCACCGATTTTTTCGAAAAAAATACAGTAGTTACAACTAAGGTACATATGAACTATCCCAAAAGGATTTTGCAAGAAATTTTTTTTTTCTTCAGTTACAGCCTATTAAAATTCTGCACAAAATCCGCCATTTTGGAAAAAAAACGGCAAAACACTCCATTTGAAATGGACACTATTTCAAAAATATTTAACCTATTCGAATAATTCTTTTTTCTAAAAATGAATAAGGACCCATATATCCTCTAGACAGAGTTTTTGAAAGTTTAGTTAGGTTTTTTGATAAAGAAAAAAATCATTTTTGCCGCCAAAAAATTGCATTTTTACCAATTTTATGATTTTTTTCCCCATTAAAAAAAGTTTTTTTTACTAAACGGAGATGGCAGTCTAAAGCCCTTATATGATAGTTTCATAACATATTTTATTAGAATCCTTAAGTGCATACAGCCTCGTAAATAAAATTTGAAATTTTGAAAATTTTCAAAAATTAGCGATTTTTAAAGTGATTTTACTCAAAAAACCCATTTTTTAAAAATCTATAAATTGGCTCATTTGAACCCCATATAATGCTTAACTAGTGGATAGACACCGCATCCGGTATTTTTTCCCATAAAATGTTTTATGATTTTTTGAAAGTGACCTTATCGCCATGGCATGCATGTAAAATAAAAATGTCTAATAATTTCAGTCACTGAAAATCTGATTATATTAATGCCTAATAACTACAAAAGCGGTGCACTTTATCAGGAACAACTAAAATCTTACTGACTTTTAATAATATATCAGTAACAAACTGCTTTTGATGATCCAGTCAATTCGTCTTTTTGTAAGACTCTGTGTGTAGTTTATAGATAGAAGAGCCTTTGGTGATTATATTAATGACTAGCTATGACAATGATGTACTTTATCAGTAACAGTTAAAATCTTTCCTTTTTTTTAAATAAATATTAGTTTATTTCGTCTCCAAAGCTATGCATTCACCGTTACTTTCATATGCAGCAACAAATCATATTTTTTCTCTTTCAATAGTCATTCTCTTCAACTCAATTACACGACAGGGAAAATCATCAAAGGGAAGAACAATACAATGCATTTAAAACGATTAATTTTAATTTCGTGCTTTGGTTGTCATTGGCGAATGTTGTTACATAATTTTTGGATCCTACCTCGTATGATTACTTTTATACGTAAGAATATTTATACCAAATTCAAACCGTAAAACTCACTTGTAGTTTAAGAATTTAAAAAGCCCACCTGTTTTATGAGAGAAGTAATCAATTCACCATGGTTGTAAGTTGAGGTAACCAAACAGATCTCACTAAAGGTGACTATTATAGCCAGGGATCCAATTTCTAACAAAAGAAGTGCAGGATCCCTATAGTGTTCAGAACTTGTTTTAATGCTTAAGTGGCCTGAATTTGGTCAAAAATACAAAAATTCGAGTAAAACAAATAAGGAAGTATGGGAGCTCAGCTCCCATAACAATTAGGCAACGATCAACAGAAAAATATATTTATATAACGAAATACAAAAAGGCGAATTGACTGGGTCATCAGATATTTTGAAAAAAACTGCTTTGTTTTATTCAGAATGGCATAGGAATGATGTGAAAAAAAATTGGACTTCATATTCGAATTCAGTTTTGCGTTGTTTTGGTTTTACTACAAAATTTCAAGGTGTACGAACGCTTTTGGGACCCACTGAATTAGTCATTAATATAATCACCAAAGGCTCTTCTATCTAAAGACTACACACAGAGTCTTACAAAAAGACGAATTGATTGGGTCATCAAAAGCGGTTTCATATTGCTATATTATTAAAAGTCAGTAAAATTTTATTTGTTGCTGATAAAGTGCACCATCATTGTAGCTATTAGGCATTAATTCATTAATATGACCAGATTTTCAGTGACTGAAATTATTATACATTTTTATTTTACATGCATGCCATGGGCGATAAGGTCACTTTCAAAAAAACATAAAACATTTTATGGGAAAAAATACTGGATGCGGTGTCTATCCACTTGTTAAACATTATATGGGGTTCAAATGAGCCAATTTTTAGATTTTTAAAAAATGGGTTTTTTGAGTAAAATCACTTCAAAAATCGCTAATTTTTGAAAATTTTCAAAATTTCAAATTTTATTTCCGAGGCTGTATGCATCCAAGGATTCTAATAAAATATATTATGAAACTATCATATAAGAGCTTTAGACTGCCATCTCCGTTTAGTAAAAAAACTTTTTTTTCATGGAGAAAAAAAATCATGAAATCGGTAAAAATGCAGTTTTTTCGCGATAAAAATGAATTTTTTTCTTTATCAAAAAATCTAACTAAACTTTCAAAATTGATGTCTAGAGGATATATGGGTCCTTATTTATTTATAGAAAAAATAATTATTCGAATAGGTTAAATACTTATGAAATAGTGTCCATTTCAAATGGAGTGTTTTGCCGGTTTTTTCCAAAATGGCGGATTTTGTGCAGAATTTTAATAGGCTGTAACTGAAGAAAAAAATTGTTTCTTGCAAAATTCTTTTGGGATATTTCATATGTCCCTTAGTTGTAACTACTGTAATTGTTTCAAAAAAATCGGTGATGGTCATGTGACAGACCCTGCCTGATCTGAAATGGAATGACTCTACTTACTTATTTTTTTTATTCATTTATTGTTTAATTTAATTTTCATTTATTCATTCAGTCGTTTGCTTACTCATTTATTTGATCCATCTCTTTTCGGAGATACAAATTTAATGCCAAAAATATAAAATAATCTTCCAATGAGAGTTTTATAATAAAATATATTGTTCTTTTTCATGTACTGTATTTTTTTAGAACAAATTTCCATCTTATTCATTTTGAAAAAAGTAAGTTTTCTTAACTACTTCACTTTGCCCCACATTCCCTCACATTACAACAAATAAATTTATGAATCTTTTTTTCTGGATCCGTGCATGTTATCTAAAACATTCTGCTTAAATTTTAAACATATACACTATATGACCAAAAGTATTGGGACACTTTCAAAAATTCACATTTTAAAGGATTTCTTGAGAAATGAAATACCAATTGGTTTGTAACGTTTGTCACATAAAAGGTATGTTCTAGCTTTATCACCCATGCATTTAGGGGACCAGCAACAAATTGGGGAAAACAAAAATGTTTTTTGATCATCGTTCATCGAAAATACCTGAGGATAAGCTGTAAATTTCAGAAATTAGGAACCTTACTATGTACAATTATTTTACGTACTTTCGAGAAAATAATACTGATATTGATGAAGATATAAGCATTTCTTTCAGAACTACAAATTTTATTTGATGGTGTTTGGCTCATAGCCCAAAAAGGTTCCCATCAAAGCTTCAGAAAACTTGACAGCACACAAGAGAAGTATAATATTAAAATTCTAAATTCAAATGTTGAAAATTTAATGAAATATGAGCGTTTAAAATAAATAATATTTTTCTGCGCATGTGCGAACTATAGCAATTTATAACTTACATAATCTAAACCCCAACTAAATTTCAACTCATAATAAAATTTCAGTTTAGTATTTTAAAAATTCAAAAAGCTATCAGCGTTTTAATAAGCTGAGTTTGAATAGCTCTTGGGCAGACTACGAATCGGCAGTATTCGTTATAGATCGTTCTCAAATAATATGTTTTTAAAATGCATCACACTGAGCGATTGCAAGCAAATTTTGCAAACTTGCGAACGACCCCTAACAAGTCGTCGCCGATCCAAGATCTATTCAAATTCGGCTCATTATGTCGCTGATATCTTTTTGAATTTTAAGATATTGGACTGCAATTTCATTATGAGTTGAAGAATCTAGTTGGGCTTTGGATTAAGAAAGTTATAAATTGCTATCTTTCGCGCATGCGCAGAGAAAAATGAATTGCTTTAAACGTTCATATTTCATTAAATTTTCAACATTTTAATTTCAAATTTCAATATTATACATTTCTTGTGTGTTGTCAAGTTTTCTGAAAGTTTGGTAAGCTTTGATGGGAACCTTTTTCCGTTAGGAGCCAAAAACCATCAAATAAAATTTGTAGTTCTGAAAGAAATGCTTATATCTTTATGAATATCAGTGATATTTTCTCGAAAGTACGTAAAATGATTGTATATAGTAAGGTTCCTAATTTCTGAAATTTACAGCTTATTCTCAGCTATTTTCGATGAACAATGATCAAAAAACATTTTCGTTTTCCGCAATTTGTTGATGATCCCCTAAATGCATGGGAGCTATAACCTTTAATGGAAAATGACAGCTAGATTATACCTTTTATGTGACAAAAGTTACAAACCAATTGGTATTTTATTTCTCGAGAAATCCTTTAAAATGTGAATTTTTGAAAGTGTCCCAATACTTTTGGTCATATATATATATATATATATATATATATATATATATATATATATATATATATATATATATATATATATATATATATATATATATATATATATAAACATTTAAACATTTTTTCAACTGCAAAAAAAAAAAAAAAAACTTATTAAAAATGTTGCATTCGGATTTTCACAAAATGAATTGGTGAGACTGTTTTTTTAATCCTGAAAGATTTTCCTTTTTTTTTTACGTACTTTTAAATAAAATGTATTTGCATAATGTTGCTTTATTATTTCTTATTTACCTTCACAAGAAACATACAATGTTCAAAAAAGTGAGCTGGTGCAGATTTATTACTGCTTTTCTTTCTTCTTCTGATATACAATCATTAATTTCAAGCTCTTATACTGAAATAATATGACATAATTTTGTGTTTTTAAAAGTAAAACCAATAACTGGCTGTGTATATATTTAAATGATGATAATATTTACAAATAATTTCAATTCCTTAAAAAAAACATTTAATTTGATATAAATTTTATTAATAATGTGCAAGATTTATGTATTGCCATATTTGTGTACATGTAGCAAAAGGCTTCAAAAAAAATTTGGAAAGATAAGTGAAAAAAAAATTAAATAAATGAAAATCTATATTAAAGGAAAACAAAGAAAGTTAGACAGCACGTAATGAAAAGAAAAAAAAAAGTCAAAATTAAGGCAAAATCATTTCCGATTTTTTTTCTCAGACATTTATATCAAGCAACTGGCGGTTTTTCTTCTAACTTTTTGTGAGAGATGATTTAAATAAGTTATATGTTCTAAAACTTAGCAAACTTTCCAACAAATGCATTAGTTTTTTTTTTGACAGTTTTGAATGTAGTTTATTGTTTTTATTTGCTAATTAATCAATTCGTATTTTTTCCCCAAAGTTATGTATTAAAAATATTTTGTCATGCCTTTTAGTATAATATTTAATTTACAATAATATACATTTACAAGTTAATGACATTTTAAATATTAAAATAGTGAAATTAAGAATAAAATATGTTTCTTAAAGACGTAAGGCACCATGATTGTTAAAAAAAGGAAACCGCATGTCACTGAACCAACTTCCGGAAAGAATAATGAATAAGAAAAACTACCAGTTGATCGAAGGGGTGAAAATTGCAAAAAAAATTAAACTAGTAAACCCGCAGAAGAAGCAGAAAGTTACCTAAACAAAACTTCAACTCTTTCAACCCTTCCATAGTGGGAAATAACCGCTGATTCAACCCATTCCTTCCGTTCTCACTCCCTTCTGAACACTTTTCCATTCCCCCGACAGTGTCAACCCCCTTTCTACCTCTATCTGAATCATGGGTCGTTGACCCAAGAGAATTTTTTTTAATTTCTTTTTCATCTTTCGTTTTTTTTTCCATGCTCTCTATCCCCTAACCAGGCCAGGATTCCTTGGTCCTCTTTTTTTCCTTCCCTATGGTTGTCTGCTTCTTCGATCCCCCTAGTGACGTAAGGATTGTGAGTAAGAAAGTATGCATTAAGAAAAATGAGGGGACGAGATGAGGAAAAAATGAAAGGGGTGCGTCAAACGGGGAAAAGGGTTGGAGTTGGTGCGTTTCTCAGCATGTGAAAAAGAGTTTTTTTCTTGCCAAGCATGGTAAGGGGAGAGATATTAGGTCACTGACAAGGAACTCTTTTTTTTTTTTTTTAATGGTTGGACCTCTTTCTATTCAAGTCGAAAAATCCGACGATAGACAGCATTTATTTTCGACGTTTGATTATTCATTGATCGAGAATATAACAATGTGCAATTTTAAAGATTAATTAATATATAGCCGCCTCAGAGCAACAGTAAGATATCTAATCCCAGAAATAACACTAAGATATCTTACTGTTGCTCTGAGGCGACGATATATACAGGCAAACCTCGCCCTATCATGACACCCGGATTTCACGACACTCCGGATGTCCCGACACTTTTTTCCGGAAGTCCGGAACTACCTGCAAAAATTCTATATTAAGTAGTCCCGGATTTCACACCAGTGTTTTACAGTAAAGCTCCGGTTACCACGACACATTGAGCTACTCAGACAAGATCGAATTTTCCTTTTCAACTGAAATATTTTTCGTAAAATAATGAAAAATTAGTTAAAATAATAACATCAAACATTTAATTAATTTATTGAATCTGCAATTTTATTAAAAGATTGTTTAATTTGGTTTTGATAAATATGCCGGATAAAACGTCGCTCCGGATATGGCGACACTATATAGACAGTCCCAAGGGTAACGCGATACCGATGTTTGACACTTATCATCGAAACGTGGTGACTTCTTGCACCCAGGTCTTTTAATATAAACCCATTTTCCCGAAGCGGTTTTAAGAGAAGTAACTTCAGAACCATTACACGTGTTTCATCAAATAAAAAAAGTCATTTAATTTGAATTCTTGTATGCAGAATTTAGAATCAGGAAAGTAATTTTCCTCTTTTTTAGCCTTCTGTCGCACAAAACCAAACAGTAAAATGACTCCATCAATGCAAATTTAAAGATTAAAGAAAAGAAAGAAAATATAAACTGGCATACTTTTTCTGTAAAAGTAGTCTATATGTTTAAGTATTATGGCCACTTCATGTCACCACCTCTACTTTCGTTTATCGGGGTATTTCGTCCTAATATCCCAACAAAAACCGCATATAGTTTCAATGGTTTTGTATTCGTTGATCGAGACTAAAAATTTGTAGTTTTAAATAAGTATTGCAATTTAAAAAAATTAAATTAATATGCATACGTATGTTCTAAACACGGTAACTACTTGAACCCTCGTTTTTTTTTTTTTTTTTTTTTTTTTTTTTTTTTTTTTTTTTTATGAAGTCCAGAATTATTGTCACACATCAAATTTAGAAAGAAAAAGAGAAGATAAATTTGAATTGTTTTGTGAAGATTTTAGAATCAGGAAAGTAATATCCCCATCTTTTGCCTACTTTCAAACAAAAATCCAAAACTGAAATGGCATGGTCAATCAAATTTAAATGATTGAAGAAAAAAGCGGGCATCTCTACTTACGTATTAGGAGACATCTATTCAAGAAACCAGTTAATTTCGAGATTTTCAAGAAAACTCTTCGGTTTCAAGCTTCATTTATACAACTGTATTTAATTTTTTAACAATTGAAAAAATATCGTTAGGTTCAACGATGAAACAATTGTTATTTGCATCTCCTGATCATGTAAGCGGACCTGATTTGGACGAACTGTATCGAACAGAGCAATTGACAAATAAGACGTTAAAAAAAATCTTCATTCTCATTTTTTTTTGAAAAAACATTTTATTAACCAAAAAAAAAAAAAACGTACTTAGTATCTACGGGTAATATCGCAATTTAAATTTGAGAAAATACGGATGAAAAAAAAACAACACATTTTGTATTTTGTTACAAATAAAAGGACGTCAAAGCATATACTTAAAACTTTAATACATGGTCATAATGATGATGATCCTTTATTTTCCTTCTTAAATGTTGTTACTGATACTGTTTTTTATGTTAAGTTTGGCAGCGATTTCAAGATTTCATTACATGTTATTTATTATTATTATTATTTTCTGTTTAACAAATCAAGTTAATGAAAATTTTTGTAGTTTCATTTTATGCATTAAAAGTACAATTATTGTGAACGAGTGCAAGGAAAACGATGTGAATGATTTGTTTTTTCGTTTTGCTTCTTTATTCTTGATAGCGCCTTAGTTGCAATTCATAATTTCAGCTGCTATTTTCTTCACTAATCTCTCTTTGATTTTATACTTTTAGTATCACACCAATACATGTATAGATAGTAATACTGTTTTGTAAATGTTAACGAAGAATATTAACTTGGAGGAAACTTACCCCAAATTCGATATTATGTCGTGTAAAGTAGGTTATTTACTTGTCTTAGGTGTGTACACATTATTTGATTTTGTTCTTTTATTTGCCTATTAACAGGGAAAAGTACTGAGGAATATTCTGGCATATGAGTTTCTCCATTCTAATATGATCCACTTGTTTGCGGTATCAAAACTATTATCAATTATACTTTTAAAATGTAAAATTAAAAAGAAAACTCAACATACACATTGGCTGTGGTAAAAAGAGTTAAGTAAATGTTTAGTGTTATATAAATAAATCGGAGAACTATTTAGAAAAACAGCTTCTAAAATTATTTCTTCATTGAGAGAAAAAAATAAGGATTATCATCCTGTTTACAATTTACTGTACTGCGAGTTTGGATGAACTCAACTTTAAAATTTGCTTAAAAATAAAATTATGGTGTAATCCTTTCAGTTGAGCAAATTGAACGAAATATTGCAATTGTTAAAACTGCAGATGTTGCAAGAAATAAAACAATAGGACTAAAAAAGTGTATTATTAAAGATTTATCTTTTTCATAATATATTTTTATTTGTATAAATGACTTGACTCATTTTTTCCTGTATTTATTCATTTTTTTTCAGCTAGGGAGGTGGGAACTCTTTAATTAACCGAAGAAAAAAGAAAGCAAATATTATTAATGAAATGCGTAGATTAAGAGGGACGTCATTTTAAAATTGCAATATCAATCATGTAACAAATGAACTTAACATTCACATTTTATGTAAGCTTGCATGCAAAATGAGCAGTCGATTACATTAGTTCCCCGTTAGCCAATAACTGAATGAACGGAAAAAAATCGTACAACTTATCCATAAGCAACAATTTAGCAGTTTGACAATTAGATCACAAAAAAAAATTTATTAACTTTTGCTCTAATAGTCAAAACGGCTAAATTGTTGCTTATGGATAAGTTGTACGTCAATTAATAAATACATTTATGCCTCAGAAAAAGAGTTAACTGATCTCAAAATACTTCGCTGTTAGTACTCGTTTTAGACGAGCAAAATGAAGACTTGGTTAAAGTTGCATGTGTGAGAAATCGTACGTTTATGAAGCAAAGGAAGCAAGTGAGAAAAAAAATGGGAGGGGTGCCTCAGACAGGGAGAAGGGTTAGAGTTCATTCATTTCTTGGGCATGTGAAAAACGATTTTTTTCTCCACTTTTTCTAGGGAGACGGGAAAATATTAGGTCACTGACTAGAGGAAGAGCGTTCATAGAAAATTAGAGGAGGTTAACGAATTTTGAAGGGGTGAAAATATCAGGAGCAGACATACGTGAAAAAGGGTGCTTAAACAGGGTTTTCCTTTATATATATATATATTTATCTTATGTACGAGTTTAGTTATGATTATTTTCATGCTTTTTGTTTCGAAGTTAGATGTATCGTCATGGAAGATGAAGAAAAAGGCAATCGAAAATTTTAAATGTTACATTTGAATCAATCGTCAGTTTTAAGTACGTAATGTTAAACGTCCCATACGTTAAAAACGAAAATAATAAGCATTGCTTCTTTGTCCGCTATCCCACGGCAATATAGGTGTTTTTTGGTGTCATTACTTATACCTACAGCACTATAGTTAAGGTTAGGAAACATATATACTCAAATTGTAGATTGCCCATATTGTCCAATCATAGATTTGCTATATCATCATGGTGAGCTGAAATTGAAAGATATTTTAGTTATGCTTTAATAGGGGATTCACTTACAACTGCCTACAATAGTTGTGTCGACACAGCAAAATTTTATGTTTCATTTTAAAAAGACGTAATTTCTTAACTGTAATAGTGGTTGTAACTAACGTTTTACTTTCCTTAAGCAACATATTTCACTTTATCACTGAAGATTTCTTTAGAGGGAGAATGGTAAAAATCGAACTTCATAATGATGAACAGTACACGCTTAGTTTTCGTCTCTCATCTTAACTAAAAATTTAAAAAAAAAAAAAAAAAACATACATTTTCTCCTATGTTTAGCAAATAATTATACAGTTTGGGGCAGTCAATTACGACGAAACTTATTAATCCAGACTAATGTTTAGTAAAATAAGAATATTTCATTAAAAACGGAAATTATTAACGAAAATTACCAAGTTAAGCACAAGATCAGTGGGCATAAACAATCCCAAGTATTGTGTTTCATTAGTTTGTTATTGAATTGATGTGATAGTTTAAATTTATTGAAGAAATCAAAAGAAAGCTTCTTTGTCAAAACTCGCCTGATGAAAGCAAATCAATATTTGCTCGATTCGAATATTAATTACTTCGTAGAGTTCTCGATGAATAGACGGAAAGCATCATGCTTTTTCCCCCAATGAAAAGATAATTAGTTTGAGTGATATGCGTTACTTTGGAAATAAAGTGTTGGAATTCACACAAGAAAGTAAAATTAGCGTGAAAATAAAATAAAATACTTTTTAATTGCATTCCTGTCAAAATTTTGTCGATTTCCTATAAATCTTAGTTTGTTTTTCATATACTTTTTTAGAGAAAATATTTGAATTGCAATGATTTGTCGCCCAAGGGGTTTTTGTATGAATACTTTGAATTTTCTTTATTGTATTTTGTTAAGTTAGAAAATGCAAACAAAATGCAAAACAAATATTTTAAACCGAGATTCTAATTTCTAAACAAAACTAAGTGATTTTAAAGTAAAACAAATTAAATCTGAAGAAAGTTATTGAGGATATTAACCACAGAAAGAAAAAACATAAAACTTTGATTTCTAAATTTGTCACCAGTGAAACAAAATCAAACGCAAATAAATAAAATAACGAATAAAAGCTTCTATTTTGCTGCCACTAAAATTATAGGTAAAGCAAAAAAAGAAATAAATAAATAAAATAAATAAATAAATCAGAATAAGTAAATTTTTAATTAATCTATAAAGTTAAGGCGAAACATTTCATTTTAAATAATATAGTATACTTTATCTGCATTGAAATACATTGTTTATGAAATAAGTGGAAAATCTTTAGTTTCCAATGAACGCCAAATCAAAAGAAAAAAAGAAAGAAATAATAATAATAAATTTTAATATATAAATATATAAAATAACACTCTCACACACACAAATAGCATGAAACTATATTGTTAAAATAAAAATAAAAAAACAACTTTACTTTTACACACATTAACTTATTAAAATTTCACTCCGAAGCTGTTGTTTGAAATAAATGTATTTTCCCTGAATAATCTTAACGTCTTACAAATAAATACAATCTTTCCGAATATAAACATTTTTTTTCATGTAACTAATATTTTTATGCAATAGAAAACCTGCTAGCTCTTATTATAAGGTTCTTTTAAGAAGGTATAAAATAAATATTATGAAACGATTCAAAATGGATCTTAAAACAACGCATTGAATGGATCTTAAAAACAACGAACGTAAAACGTCCAGCAGCCGTTAAAGAGGATGTTAAACGAAAGCGAAACGCCTTTGCCAAACTTTCACTTTTGTTACAAGGGGGGTTTCCAAAGCGGGGTTATGATCCCTTCACCTTGCACGTAAGGGCCCCCTTTTGCAGTAGCACCTTCTTCTGTTCCTCAGTTCATCGCTCTGCACCGCTTAGAACCACTGCCCTTGCCCTTGAAAACGAAACCCCACTTTTTGCTCTTGAACTCTTAGATCCAGATCAAGGACAAGGATTTATATAAGGGGTCGATTTGTGCATCGGAACTGGGATCGGCACCTTGCAACCGGATGCATCAAAGAGCAGGGAACTTTGAGCAATGATCTCAGATAAGGATTTCTCAGGATTGCGCACCCATCGAATATCCCAAACCCATCAACTCTTCCTCCAGCGATATTTCATTCCGTAAACGGAGTTTGGATGTAGAATTTTAAAATGAATTTTGAGCGACATTTAGAAATTATAGTTACTTCGTTGTAAATGGATTTCTAGTTACGTATAAATGTTTTAATTTCCCGATTAATCATCCTAAGGAACTCGGGGAAGTTTATAATGTTGACTTTGAAAATCGATATTAAATCTTACAGCAGGGAGAAATGTTGCTGCTAAATTTTGTTTAATAATTGTGAAAGATTATTTACAAACGGTATGTCTTTAAATACATTTATTATATTATTTTATGCTGTTCGTTATTGAAAAAAAAAAAGATTTTTACAAAGGAAATATGCAAGAGAAAAATATAATAACTTAATGCTTTTACATATAGGGTAACCGGAGCACGTTTATGCGGGGGTTTTTCAAAGAATTTTCTAAATTTTATTTTTTAACTTTGGAAACTTAGACATTGCGGTTTTATGAAGCAGTTAATGGAGTCAAAATAGATATATTCAGTTGTTGCTCATTTTGTGTTTTTAACCGTTAAAAAAATATTTTCGAGTCCAAGTCGAAAGGGGCAAGTTTGCGTAAACTTGCCCCGGACACGGGGCACGTTTATGCATATTTATTTTGACACCTAACGTGGTTCTGTTAGTGCTTTCAACATAATGTCTTACCATCGTTAAAATAAAGCAAATTTACTACAGACTGAATAGTGTATAAAGTAAAAGCTGAACGGGCATGAAGACTGCACGATATGATTGCAAACTATAAGACACGAATTTGTCACTCAATTAAAAATTAAATGGCTATTTTCAAAACTAAATAGCCTGAAAATAGTGAAAAGTTTTGAAATAGTTTGGAGCGAAAAAAGCGTCAGGGCACGTTTTGAAGTAAGACACAGTAAGAACGTGCGTAAAGGTGCTCAGACGTCAACGCGTTAACTTGCCTCGTCGCCAAGTTTAGATTTACTTTTAACGAGCAAAAAAATTTAATAGCATTTCAGTTCACACAAATACAATTCTCAAAAAAGGATAAAATTCTCTGCTAATTTTTATATATCTGTTCTTTTTTTGAACTAAGCATTATTTATTCACAATTAGCTTCAAAACGTTCAACTAAAAATTTACTCGACTTGGTAAAAAACAGATTATTCTTTCTGCATGCTAGACCGAACGGCTGTTCAAAAACTTGTGAGGATATCTGTTAGGGAGCAGTATCAATCTGTTATGACTCTTAGCTATCCAGTTATAATTCGTTTTGAAAAATGGGTACTACTTAAACGGCCCCGGTCTACCCAACTTTATTTATTTTCGGTTACAATTATTATAGAAAAACTATTTATGTTAATGCTTTACATTAAATACCAATGTCATGTTGCTTATAGAGAACAGGTATTCGTAATCAATTTTTTTGGCCACAAACTAATACTGTTCAACAAAAAAAAAAAGAAATCCTTTTGCGTCAAACAGTCATTGAAAAACTCATATTCGGGGTGAAAGTTGCTTATTTTACAGCCTAATCAGCAGGGCCTTACAGGAGTTAGACTACATTTGTTTTATGTTTTTTCGTCATTAGTTATGATTGTTCTGAAAAAAAAGTTTATAATTCGATTTTAAGTTATGCTTAGTGAGTTTTTTTTTTTTTTTTTTTTTTTGAAAAGAAGCATTTTTTTTCCATACATTTTGGGTTGAGTATTTTTTTTTAATTTTACTATTTCATTTCTCTTTGATATTCAAAAAAAAAAACACCCGCAATTATAAACATTGATATTAGTATTAAAGGTCTTCTGAAAACTAAATTTTCAAAAGTAACTCTGAAACTTCAAATGTTTCAAAATTTTAACATTCTGACTTTAAGTGTTCTGCAACAAAGCTATTGAAAATTCCTTTTGCATGCCATCACTATAAGACAAAAACTGACTAAAAAGTATCCGGAAAATGCCACTCGTAGATAAATATTCAAAGAGAAGAAATGGGTTAGTTAATCATTTGGCAGCATACAAGAGAAACATTATAATAAAATTTGAAATTCAAAGATGGAAAATCGATGAAATATGAAAGTTTATAGCAATTAAATTTTCACTGCACATGCGCGAAAGATAATCAATTTATAACCTTCTTAATCCAAAGCCCAGGTAGATTCTGCAACTCAGAATACGATTTCAGCTCGATATCTTTAAAATTCAATAAAATATCAGCGATTCTAATCAGCCGAATTTCAATAGTTCCTGGATAGGTGACTCGTAAGGGATTGTTCGCAAATAATCCATTTTTATCATGAAACATTCCGCACGATAATAGGAGAAAATTTCCAGTTTGCGAACGACCCCTGACACTTTGTCGTCTATCCAAGAGTTATTGAAATTCGTCTCGTTAGATCGCTAATAACTTAATAAACTTTAAAGATATCGAACTGAAATTTTATTATGAGTTACCAGATCTACTTGAGCTTTGGATTATGAAGGTTATAATTTGCAAATCTTTCGCGCCTGCGCAGCGAAAATTCATTTGCTTTAAATGTTCATATTTTATCAAATTTTCAATATTTTAGTTTCAAACTTTATTATTATGTTTATATTGTGTACTGTAAAATATTCTGAAAGTTTGGTAGCGATTGACGGAAAACTCTGTGTGCTCTGAGCCGAAAACATTTAAAATAAAATTTTCGACAATTTGATTTGGTTGGCAGTCAAAAACTTAACATGCAAACTTCTTGTCATGATTTTACTTGGCATGCTCCCAAAAAATTTGGTCGAATACCTAATAATCGGCCAGATTGTGATCGAATATTCGGTATTCGGCCAGATCACTAGGGAGAATGCCAAGAAATCATGACAAGAAGTTTGCATGTAAAGTTTTTAATTGCCAATCAAATGTGAAGATTTTTTATTTTTGCCAGCACTGTAAATGAAAAAAAAAAATGCATTAACATCGCTTTATAGAGGAATATGCTAGATGTTACCAATACTTAAACTATTTTGCTTTAGTTCCAATAAAAATAAATAAATAAACACAGATTTCTAAAAAACAAATTTCTCAAACAACCCATTTATTTTCTTTAAATATTTATTTCAGGGTGGCACTGCCGGACTCTTTTTAGATTCAGTTTTCGTCTTATAGTAACGATGTGCAAAATAATTTTCAATAATTTTGCTGAAGAATGCTTGAAATTGTTATTGAATTCACAAAAAAAAGCCGCAAGTTCCTGGTTAATTTCAGGATGGTTACCGAGTTTTAGCGAGAAACTTTGCTGTTTTTTTTCCAGAAATTCGGCGCACTAGCTGCTTATTATTCTCTAGGCACATTTTTGCATTTTTTAGTGTCGGGAGTAAAAGCTGTGGAAAATGATTGAACAGTCAAAACGCTTTGAGCAAATGCACAAAATGTACGTATTAAATTTCGTTTCAGTAGCGCAAGTGAAGTGATATTTTGGAGAGACAATGTCGTTCAGCATGTACAGAAGTTCTGTAAAAACTAAAACTTTATTTTTAAGAGACTTGTCCATTCTATGCGATTGGAATTGAATACAAATTCTTATAGATGTGGCATTCCAATGTACAACTTGTTTCGGACAAATAGAGCGTTTTGAAAACTGTCAGTGTCAGAAGGTTGAAAAAAATGGTAGAAAAGTTAGAACCTAACGGATAAGCGTTTTGCAGCAGGTATTGACAACTGTTGCTTCTACTACACTTATTCATATTTATGACTTCAAATGTCTAGAATATGGGAAGCATAAATTTAGTACACGAGTGCAACGTACATAAAATACGTACCAAAAATGGAAATAAACTGGACAGTGATTTTTTTTTTTGATTATACTCTATAATTTTGCATCTTCTGTATTTCCAGTAGCAAATATATAGTAATTTGATCAGGAACAAAAAAATGTTTTATTTTTTTAAGTATAATATTTTGATTCAAAAAAGATAAACAAAAAAATAAAATAAATCTAGGCACAAACAATCATCATCTGTTTAATATTGCAAATACTAATAAAAAATTTAATATGAAAAATTTGAGTGAATTGAGTTACTCAAATTTAAAAAAAAACAATGATAGTTAGTTAAACAAGAGTAACTAGCTCTTGCTAATTCTTTATCACTATAATATTTTTCTTCAGAATAATAGACAGTTAGTCCATTCTCTATCAAAGATCATAATAGCTGCTCTAAGGATCTTGCTTCTAGTCGCCAAGATTAACCGACACTATAGAACTGAATCCATGCATTAAAATTTTTCTGTTTGTTTTTGGACCAGTAACAAGGGTTAAAAATCAACCTATGACCTTATTACCGATTGCGAGCCAAAATGAATTAGCTCTCGTTGCTCTCAATCAATATGAAAATAAAGTTATAACCTTAAACCGCTTGGCAGTAGGTTAAGGAGTATACTAAAGAAAAAAAAACCGTGGCATCTTGGACACACAGAAAACGATATATCAACTTTTCGTGACATATATACAATGTCATCATCCTGAAAATTTTAGGAATTGTAGTTTTTGCACAATATCTTTGATAAATAATTAACTTCTTGGATTGTGGATATTTTCCAGCTTAAAAGTCTAAATATAAAAGTGATGATATTGCGTGATGTCATAATACAAGGTTTAACCTTACAAGTTAAACGTTATTGTACATTTCATTAACGTACGAAAAAAAAGGAGCAAATATATACATTACCTCGGGAAATATTTTCATACAATTTTTTTCAAAAAAATCAATCTTTTCTCATTTTTAAATAACCATCCAATTTTGATCTTGAACAACAAGCAAGAAAAAAACTCTCTCAAAAGATAAGGAGCCGATAAAATGTAATTCTCAAATCAAAACTAGTCACGCTAAAGTGACGATATTGCGTAATGTCCTAAATCAATATTTACCGCAAAAAGTTAAATCCAATTGTACATTTCATTAACGTGCAAATATATATATATATATACTAAGAAACATTAACATGAACAAGATATTTTTTAACCTGGACAATCCGGAAACAGTTTCATACAATTCTCATTTTCAAAGCCAATATTTTCTTACTTGTAAATAACCAACCAGTTTTGACCTTGAACTACAAGCAAGAAAACAAAACCCTCTCAAGAGATAAGGAGCCAATAAAATGTAGTTCTCAAATCAAAACTAGTCACGCAAAAGTCACGCGAATGGAAGTGATCAAGTGTTATTAAATAAACGACAGAAAATAAAGCACTTCTGCCAAGCGACGTTCCAAATAATTATGAGCAAGATTCATTATCAGACGGAAAATGTCAGTTTATTTAAATAAGTTTTCTCGACGTACATTACTTTTCTAGCGCCGAAGAGTGTCTTTCAAATGTCTGTTTAGCTATCTCGCGAAACGGTTCTCCGACTGACAAAATCGAATCGATTACTCCGGGAGCTTTTGAACAATAAATCATGTTAAGTGGGTATTAGACAAAATATAGAAAAGATAAAACTCGGAAGCTCTTTTCGCTCTCGCGTCGAATTTTTTTTCTATCGTTTTTAATCCTGCTGTTTTTAATTAAATCGTCAAACATTAAAATTGCACCCGAATTGATTCATTTCGGAAAATTAAACCTCTAGAAAGTTTTTGGAAAGATTTTAAAAGTGGATGGTAAGTACGAAAAAATTCCATTTAAGGTGCTCGTAAGATTGTTTTGGTGGTTTGGAATTTAAATGTATCTAAATATTTTGGAATAATGTTTCAATTTTTATTTTTTTCTCAAAATCATGTAATGTATTTAAAGGATTGTGTCTTTTAATAATTATTAATTCAAAGAGAAAACATAAAGCATGGTTAGAATCCATTGACTTAATATTTTTTTTTTTTTTTTGCATTGTACATTGTAAGAATTATTCTGCGTCTGCGATGGTTGCTGTGTTACTCTTAATGTTAAAAATATTTGCTTGATTTTTTGTGTGCTTACCTACATGTGCAAACTAATACACGTATGCATGTAAGTACTAAAAGTTGAGTACGATACGAGTGTACTATTACAATGTGATTGTTTTTTGGAACGTAAGTAAGTGAAATGTATTGACAATAAGTTTGAAAAAATTCATTTGCAGATGTTTCACGATACAGTAACATTATAGCTGTAGTAAAGATGAGACAAAACTTTAATAGGTTTTGGAAAGGCAGGTTATTGAACTGTCTCTTCTGGTGCACATTTCTTATTCTTGGAAATTACTAAAAGGTGCTAAGCATGATAAGCACCTTTTAGTAATTTCCAAGAATCAGAAATAAGCGCCTGAAGTTCGATACACCCTACTAAGCATGTGTGGTTTTCATTTCACAAGGAGGTTAAATAGTGCCATATTATTTACAATTACGTAGGGAAGACCGGGATCAGTTGTTAGACGGGGTAAGTTGTTACATTCGAATTTAAATTAATCGCAAGGATAAACTTTTCTTGCAGTAGATGGTAGCACTCGTCCATCTGCATTCCCTGTCGATCACTGGAGTGCTTGCAGTCAGTAGCAGGGAGAGTGCTCAATTAAAACGGTTTTTTGAGTCTGGAAGTAATTTTTCTTTTCGTTGTAATTTTTCTATTTTGGACGAAGTCGTTGCAGATGCCCAATTTACTTATATACCACGTGAAAGCCTACATTTTCCGGTAACTGCTAACATATTTAAAACTTTTGTACAAAGATATAATACCAGTAATATGTGCCAAGAACTGAAGTGGTGTCATATGTGGCAAGTTGTTACAATTTTGTTGGGGTTAGTTGTTACAAGTAACAACTTGCCCCATGGAAGTTTTAATTTAATATTATGTTTTCTTTTTAAATGTGATATAGCGGGGGACAATAAAAACGAGAAGGACAGGTGCAAAACACCTAAAGAAACATATATGGATGTGGCTAAAGAAGTAATTGTACGTAGTCGTAAAAAGGCAGCCGATGAATTTCATGACACTAGAAAGGTTCTGCAGTTAGATGAAAAATGCTAGTGGTGATAAGTAATATTTCTGATTTGTTTTATTACATGATTTAATTCATATAAAATACTGTAGTTGAATGACGATAGTAATAATAAAAATAATAAGAATTCTGATCTCTTTCATTCTACGATTTAATTTATTGTTAATGTGTATGGTTGAATAAATAATAATAATAATTACAACAATAATAATAATAATAAATAATGTATTATTCAAATATATAGGTCTTTCTCCAACGCTGCAGGCAATGCAGAAATGAAGACGGTTCGCAAGCGGAAACCATAGGTCAGCGCCACTTTAACAGATACACCAGTAAAAATGTTTTGTAAGCCGAAGCTGGGAAACAAAAATCTGTGAAAAAGAAACTGCGTCTAACAGAGAAGAAATCAACAGACACAAAGGCAAAAAAAAAAAAAAAAAAAGAAAGAAAGATATGCAAGAAGGTGCGTCCAAACAGTGCGTCCTTCGGATGAAGATGATGAAGACGGCTTCAATGTCGTAATTGTGACAAATGGACACATGACCGATGTGCAAAGTTTGATAAATTATATGCTTGTAAAAATTGTAATTCGCGCGCAAACAATGATAATAATGATGCTAGTTTATTACAATAAGTCATTAATGAAGTAGATCTGTGAAGCCAAAAAGTTTTTGATTTTTAACGTGGTTAAGAATTTTTAGATTTTAACAGAATAAACCACAAATGTGTAAAATTCATTTTATTACTAAAATATATCTCATATAACAACTAACCCCATATACTGTAACAACATGCCCCGTGGTGGTGTAAGTTGGTACAATCTACATCTATTCAAAAAACTTGAAATATTTTGGAGTAGTGGCTTGTAATCATTTAAAAAAATATATATTGTGAATGTTAAACAATCTAGATGAATTTTAAAGTTTCACGCGTGTAAATAATTGAAATAGTTTAACGTAAAAAATATTGAAAAAAATTGTAACAACTGACCTCAGTCTCTCCTACTCAGAACAATGTGAGAATTCAATGTTGAAAAAACCGGACCTCTCCCAAGGCAGGTTTCCAAAGCGTACTTAAAGCGTGGTTTCTAAAGGAAATCTTAGCACCCAGGGACCATCAGTTGAAAAAGTGTTTCATATCTTGCAGTGTTTTATATGACGTGTTCACTAGCTTCGACCAAGACATGCTGCCTAACGAAACTAGCACTATTGGCTGTGCTATTAACGATATTTCCTGGGGATAAATTCAAATATGTGATGAACTTGCATGAAGCTAATGGCTACCAGTCAGACTGCCCAAAATTTTGAGCATTTCACGGAGGAAAAAATGGAATTCTTAGTTCAAGGAATTTCATGATTTTTTTAAAGGTTTTATGATCATCGTTGCATATTGTGCGAGAGAAAAGTAAGTTGGTAGAATGAAATAGATTTTGCTTATTTTTAGAAATAAGTTATGACAATTTTATGACAGTACAGGTAGAAATATCAGACCCTTATGCAATAGTCAGTAAAGAGGTGGGGCCACGTGGGAAAGGCATCCAGTAATACAGCAGCACCTACTTATAGTCCCAATAAAAGTTAAAGGAAACGTATTTAAAATTCCATTTACGAACAGACAAAGCTGCTGACGTTTCCTCATTATATTTCTGTAGCTTGAAAAATAATTAACTCTTATAAATAAAATTAAAAAAAAAAATAAGCTGAAAATATTTATCTTTACTTAAACTAAACAATTACTGTCAGATCCTTAACAGAACTGTTTTATTTGAAAGCTCTAAAGTCATAGATGAAACATTCACAAAAATAAATGAAAAAATATATTTTTAATCGCTTGTTTTATAGTTCATTTGTATTAAAATTGCTAAAAACAGCTTAGGTTTTCAAAAAAAAAAAAAAGAAAAAAAAAGAGAAGATGAGAAGTATAGAGAGATAGAAAAATTACACATTGTCAAAAACTATGGCTCGCCAACAAACGCATTATTTGTTTATTTATTGTTTGATTTATCATTTTGATTAAGTAATTTTGCAATGACCTCCGAAATTGAGCATTCTTAACCAGTTTGATTTCAATAGCTAAAACCTCATTGTAATTTACTTTTTTTTTTTAGTAATCCAAGATTATTTGTCAAACCTTTGAGAAGTAAGTAAACATGTTAATATAACTGCCAATCGGAGGCGACAAGAAAGGTAAAATTCTCTATCTCGGGATTGTTAAAAAAATCAAAATTTTTAAAGGAAAAAAATCTTTAATTTGCGCACGAAGATTTGTACCGCATTTTCTGGGATATAGTGCATACCTAGTATGTATACTTGTATTTTAAAAGTTTTGCATCTTATTTTTAAACACTTATCGGTTCTCATTTATATGCTTCGTACACTGTTAAAAAACTTTTAAAACTGCTTTAAAAAACAGTTTCTTTTCATGTGCTTAAAAAAACTTAAAAAACATTAAATTAATTTTAGTTCTCAAATTTTGTCATTTATTTTTTTAAAAGGTGCATTAAAATGTATCGTCAAACAAAATTTTTGACGCTTTTTTTTTGCGTAGTTTCTCAGACTTTATTTTTACGTTCCGAAGATCCAATTATTTTGAGATATCTTTTTAGGCGGATACCTATTTTGGAACACCCGATTTTCATCGGGAGAATAGTTTATGTAGTGAATTTCAGCAACATTTTTAAATTAATTGTGAAATTAAAGCTAAACATTTCAAATATTACACTTTTATTATTATTATTTTAGATCAGTGGTAGTTAATTTGATTTTTACTGCTCACTACTGAAGATTGATTTTGAAGGTTTTATCATGGGGTGTAAAAGGTTTTGTCTAATAATGAAACTTTTATATGAACTGGAACCGAATCAACAATTATTATTTCATTAATGTAAAAACATGACATTTTCAAGTTAGTATATATATTCCTCCAAATTATTTCAATTTTACAGTAAATATGCTCCATAGTAAAAATATTGGGAGTCTGCAATGAGATTCAAAATTGATCTTTTGCTAACTACAAAATAATTAGAGAATATTTTTTTCAAAGCTGATGTTTTCGCAATTACTATTTATAAAAACTTTTAAAAAATGATACACAAAATACATATTTCTAATGCTGCTTTTCATTTCGCCAATTAAAGGGTCAAAGCAGAACCATCTGAGAAATGGGGTAAAGTAACGCCTCCATTAGATATTTTTTAAAGTTTATCCATTTAATCGAGTCTTTTATTCGGAAAAGCAACTCTCTCATCAACATCACATTATTCAAACTATTTCGTTGATATTTAATAACATTTTATAATATACGAGTAATCCTGTTACATAAACTGTTTAATTTCCTATATTTTCATTGCTCACGGTACCAGTGAAATAGCAATCCTCGAAAAGATAACGGTGCATCCCCTCCACACAGCTCCCGTTTTAAAACCGACATTTCTTCCAATTTCCATTTTCTACGTCCAAGTGCCTGTAAGTGGCTAAGTTTCGTCTTTGAATTCCTGAGTGTTCCGGAGCTGAAGTAAGTGGCAGAGTTGAAGCAATCGCGTAAAATACTTATCAAAGTTTCTAGAAATATCGTTCATTTTTTAAGATACCCAATGGAAGTAAGCCATTTAGTTAAAGTGGAGAGCAAAAGTATAAAAGCTAGTTGAATACCCAGAAAGATAAAACACTTGTACTTCTTGCCTGTCTTTGAATCGGGCTTTCTTTCTTTTTAACTTTAGGTATTTATGAATAAATTATTTTTTTAACAATAAAAAAATTCAATATTTTACTTATGAAAGCACACATTTGCCGAAGCGCTTTTTCGGGAAAATGTTCAAAAAAGGCTCACTTATGAGTTTTAATGTATGGAAGTTTGGTAGTCAGACATTCAAGTTAAAAAAAAAAGTTAATCTTCTTTTTAACAACAGTTCTAACTCGTGCTATGAAGTGTTTGCAAAAAGTCGGAAGTTCAATGGACTATTAAAACGGAAATTTTGTTCTAAATGGGTATAACCGGAAGCAAAAGTTTTGTACTCTTAACCCTTTTACAATATTTTGAATCAAATGAACAAGTTAAGCTTTTTTGGAATATTGTACTGTTGAAAGTAAAGTAAGGAAAAAAATTAAAGAAAAAAATACTAAAAATGGTTTTAGAAGCACTTTTATTGCTGAATACACTACTTTCAAGTAAAAGTTTGAATGCTAAAGTTTTTTTACCTGAATCAAGTTTTTGTATTCTTCACCATTTAAGAACTTTTAAATGAATAGTTTAAGGATATACTTGAGCTTTAATGTAATGAAGCATTTTAGACTATCGAATGAAATTTGTATTCAACCATTTAAAATATGTGCGTACTTTGTTGACCGTTTATCAGTAGGTGGTAAATGATAGGGGAGGGCGGTCCAAAGCGGGTTGGTGCCCAAAGCGAGTAGACCTTTGTATGCCTCCGCATGGTGTATCAGCGGCGATGCATACGTATGTCGTGTTTATCCGAACACCCCCGAGTTTTAATCAGTCCCAGTAAAGCAGCAGTGAAGCGACATGGCGCAACCAGGCGATTTCAAAAAAAGGATACATTAAAAAAAAAAGAAGTTTTGTAACTTGTGATTAGTTGAAGACCAGCTAATTTTTTTGATTGTTAATAATTTGTTATTCTAACACCATCCACCTACAAACTACGATGGTGATTCCGTTTTTTTTAATTATTAATTTAAGGTTATAATTATTGATATAAAAAGCGTGCTTTTGGGCAAAGCGTATCGGGCAAATCGGGTATAGGATTTAATCATGTATTTAATTATAATTTCTTGACACATGTACTAACTTAGATGTTCTATTTCAATTGGATAAGTATAACTTTAAAGTATAACTTTTTTAACTAACTTATAAGTATAACTTTTAAAAAGTTATTTTTTATAATGGCAATTAATTAGTCTATTAATTTAATCAGTTATTTCTTTATGTTTTATAAACACATGTACTGACTTTAAACTGGATAAGTATAACTTTTTAATCTATATTTTTTGTGATGGCAGGTAGCTAGTCAGCTAATTTAATCATTTATAACTTCATATTTGATTGGCAAATGTACCAAATCACAATTAGTTAAGCTTATCCGCTTTGGGCTCCCTGATAGGGCAAAGCGGGTTTTTCAAGTATTTGTAATATTTGATAGTAAAATAATATTGGGTTTTTGAGAAATAATACAAAAATCACTTTTTATTTTGAAGTTCAAGAGCCCTGCTAGGAAATAAAACCGAAATTATTGCGATAAAAATCCTATTATTTTCGAGCATTCATTGAAAGCCTACCTGCTTTGGGCCACCCTCCCCTACAGTGCAGTTTTAAACAGTAATTTTAAACGGAATTATTTTTTGAAGATAAAAACTTTGAAGTTAATTTGTAAACAAAGATTTAGGTGTGAGTTATGATTAACGAAAAATTATTAAGGAGTACATGAACATATGTTTCAGAATATATAAGTGCATTTCAAAGTGTTATTAAAATAAAAAGAAAAGGTTCCGATGAAACTTACTTTAAGTAGAAATGTAGAAATTAATTGATAAAAAAAAATTGATTTTTTTTAAAAGTAAGTAATTCAGCTGTGTAAGGTGTATCTGTTGGTTTTACTGTAATAGAGTGAGACTTCATTTTCTGTTTGTAGCTTCCTATCCTTCCTCCCCCCCCTTAAATTAATGTAAGTAGTGCTACTATATGGAATAGAGGGAGTCGGGGCATTTTGGTACGCTTTTTACTTTTAATTTTTATCTCATCAACAAAAAAATAATAATAACAAACAAACAGTGATTTTTTAAAGTTGCTATTTTAAGCAATTTTTTTTTATATTTAGATCTATTCTTGGCTTCTCTAATGTCAGACCATTTTTTAAGTTCGATTTTAAGCAAAAGTATAGTAACGGAGATTTTGTTGCGGAATTTTTCATTTAATCCTCTTCCCTAAAGGTATGAGTTGGCTAACTCTCACCTTTGTTGATAAACTTTTCTTAATTAAGAGTTAGACTCCTCAGTTTCATGTTCTTCCGTGGGAAGGTGAGGCTCAGTATCAGCAGAAATAAGTATTTAAGATACTTGCAGAAATGCGATTTGAATTCCGTATTAGCAGTAATTAAAAGTTTGAAATTTTGGCAGAGGAAATCAAATGAGTATGATTGTACAACACAACAGATGACAATGCAAAAAAAAAATAATAAAATAAAATAAAAAAAAATAGAAAAAAAAAGAAAGAAGGAAAAGAAAAGAAAAAGAAAAGTTTGCAGATACTGCGATTTACCTTCATACCACAGTATTATATTTTTATTGTTTTAATTTTCTTGTTTAATGTATTTTATTCAGTATTTGAAGTTCTTTAAATTCAGATGACATGATGCAGAAGGTGAATAAAAATAATGAAAAAAAAATCATTATTTTAGTTAAAGACATGCAGGGTGTTCCGTTTTAACCTGCAAAACCTTTATTTTCTCAACTGTTATTCAAAAGGTTTGAAATTAGTATGACCAATATTCACCGAGATATGAAACGCAGCGTTTTGTGACTTACACCACTTTTCATCCGTCGTCAGTAACGCCTTT